>NC_138962.1:38457500-38802500 GCF_055761805.1 Camellia sinensis
ATGCTCTGCTTTTTTTAGACGGCAAATGGTGCCGTCGCAAATACTCTGCTTTTTTGAGACGGCATTTTCTGCCGTCGCAAAAAGTGACTTTCGTGTTTTTTTTTTTTTTTTTAGTGAATATTTTTAAAATTTTAAATATTTTTTTAAGATGCACCTTACTTAGATGTATTTAAAAAATAAAAAATTTATGAAAAAATATTTTTAAAAATGAATAAATACATAAAAATACAAAAAAAAAATGTATTGAATTATTGTATTTTTTTTTTTGTATTTTTGGTATTTAATGAATTTTTAAAAGATTTTTTTTTACGACTTTTTTAATTTTTAGGTGTATTTATGTTAGATGTGTCTAAAAATTAAAAAAATACTTAAAATATTAAAAAAAATTCAGTAAAAACAATATAACACGAAAAATAAGAAAGTATAATTTTCTCAAAAGAGTTTTTTGAAAACTCTAACCTAGCATAGTGATTGTGGTTTTGAGATAGCTTCATATATATAGTCACAAAATGGTTTGAATAACATTTCTGTTTTCATTCATTTTTTCATCTTCCTGTCTCTCTGTCTCTATCTCTCTCTCTTCTCTTTATCTCTTTCACTCATCACTCTTCTTTCTCTATCTGTCTGTTTCTCTCTCTCATTTTCTCTCTGTATCTCTCGCCTATCTTTCTTCTCTCTATCTCTCTCATCTATTTTCTCTCTTTGTCTCTCTCGCTCATCTCTCTTCTCTCTATCTCTCTTATTTCTTTTCTCTCTCTCATCTCTTTTCGCTCTATTTCTCTCTTTTTTTGTCTATCTCTCACTTATCTCTTGTTTCTCTCTTTTTTTCTATCTCTCCCTCTATCTCTCTCTCTCTCTCTTTGTCTCTCTCTATCTCTTTTTCTGTCTATCTCTCTCTCTCTCCCTGTCTCTCTTTCACTCATCGCTCTTCTCTCTCTCTCTGTCTACTTGTCTATTTGTCTATTTATCCCTCACTATGTTCGCCTTGCTCACTCTCTTACTCACATCTTCTCTATTTATCGAGCCTTTTCTCGATTTATCGATCCACTATAAGAAAATACACTTTTAGCAACCATTTTATCTCTCTCTCTCTCGCTCATTACTCTATCTCTATCTCTCTCTCTATCTCTCTTCTTTATCTGTCTCTCACAAAATTAAAATATTTAAATATTTAAAATATTTAAAAAATTGATTTGAATTAAGTTTTGAAAAGAGTTTTGAATTATGTGTTTGATTATGAGTTTCGAAAAGTAATGATTATATTTTGAATTGAGTTTTGAAAAATAGATGTAGAATTATGATTTGAAAGCTCAAAACAAGCACCATACTTAAATCAGTGGGTGGAACTATGACCACTACCACTACCACTCTCTCTGTCTCTTTTTTTTTTCTATGTCTCTCTCGTTAATCTCTTTTACTTTCTTTCTCTATCTTTTAGTTTATCTCTTGCTCATCTCTTGTTTATCTCTCTTTTTTTGTCTATCTCTCTCTCTCTCCATCTCTCTCTCTCTCTCTCTCTCACTCATCACTCTTCTCTCTTTCTGTCTGCCTGTCTGTCTATCTCTCTCCCCCACTGTGTTCGCCTTGCTCACTCTCTCCCTCATCTCTTCTTTATTTATTGAGCTCTCTTTCGATTTATCGATCCACCACAAGAAAATGCACTTTTAGCGACTACTTTGTCTCTTTCTCGCTCATCACTCTGTCTCTGTCTCTTTCTCTATCTCTCTATCTCTTTTCTCTATTCGTCTCTCACTCATCTCTCTCTCTCACCACCCATATTCTCTACCACATTTACCACTACTGCAAATGTCATTCAACTACTACCATTCTTCTATTTCTCTCTTTCACTCATCACTCTTCTTTTTCTGTCTGTTTGTTTATCTGTCTGTGTGTCTTTCGTTCATCTTTCTTCTCTCAATCCCTCTCATTTGTCTTCTCTCTCTGTCTCTCTCGCTCATCTCTCTTCTCTCTATCTCTCTCATCTCTTTTCTCTTTCTGTCTCTCTCGCTCATTTCTCTTTTTTCTCTCTCTGTCTCTCTCTCCCACATCTCTCTGCTCTCTATCTTTCTATTTTTCTATTCTCTCTCTCATTCATCTTTTTTCGCTCTTTCTCTCTCTTTTTGTATCGCTCATCTCTTGTTTCTCTCTCTTTTTCTATCTGTCTCTCTCTATCTCTTTCTCTCTTTGTCTGTTTGTTTCTCTCTCTCTCCTTCTCTCTCTCTCACTCATCACTTTTAATAGAAAATATTTTTCATTAAAATATTATCCTTACTTCTACCAAATAAAAAAAAATAATAATAATTTTTCATTCATTAAATATTCATTTATGATGAAAATGAAAATTATTATTATTTTTTTATTTAAATATTCATTTATGATGAAAATTATTATTATTTAATTTTTTTTTTCCCAATCCCGCCCACTCGGTTCCCTCCCCTTTTTTTCCATTCCCGCGCCCCCCAAAATCCCCAATCTCTTAGAACCCTAATCGTCTCCTCACTCTCTCAGTCTCATCTCAAGTTCAACTCATCACTGTCTCTCTCTCTCACTCTCTCGTTTCGTTGTTCTTCATATCTGCACCGATCACTCTCTGACTCTCTCATTGTTCATCTCATCGCAACGCCGATCTACTCACGGATAAACTCTCTCTCTCAATCTCTATCTTTCTCTCTCTCGCCCCAATCGTTGTTTTTTTTTTTGTTTTATATATATTTATATATATATATATATATATACATATATATATCAGATATCTCTCTGATCTGATCTGTCTCCCTCACTCTCTCATCTCATCAGTCTCACACTCTGGTTTTGCATCTCTGCACCGATCGACTCACAGGTAAGCCTCTCTCTCTCTTTCTCTCTCTCTCTCTCCCTGATCTCTTATCTCTGCACCGATCGAACAGATCTATTCAGTTTGTTTGTTTTGGACCAACAGATCCGTTTTGTTTGTTTTTGAATCTGTGTGTTTGTTTTGTTTTGGAATCTGATCTATTATGTTTATTTTATTCTGCACCGATCACTCTCTGTGTGTTTGTTCTTAAGGAATTTGTTGAATCTGTGTGTATGTATGTTAATCAGATTCATGTTGATTTTGTTGAATTTGTTCTTAAAAAATTTGTGTATGTATGTATGTATGTTAAGAAATTTGTTTGAATTTGTTCTTAAGAATTTTTGTTGAATCTGTGTATGTATGTATGTATGTATGTATGTTAAGAAATTTGTTCTTAAGAAATTTGTTCGTAGTTGTGTTAAATCTGTGTATGTAGATGGGTTGAGGATTGGGACTATAACAAAATTGTTATTTGCAACAGGTGTTACTATTCTTCATGAATCTTTATGCTTAATCATCACATTTTATGCATTTGAATTACAATTTATTTGCTGAGATGAGATAGCACCTGATTTAGGAACTTTAGTAGAATCATCTAAGTCAATTTTATTTTTAACTTGTTGAGTTCAAGTGTCAAATAGCAGTCCATCAAGAGTGCTATGGAGCAAACAATGTTTAGGATTTTACATCATGGGTTTGCAGAGCATGCGAAACTCCTAATGTTGAGAAGGAGTGTTGTCTCCGCCTTGTTAAAGGCATTCCCATTGATATCCTTATTTATGCGTTAAATACCCAGTTTCATTTTCTATTTTTTGATTCTTATAGATTTGAATGCTGCTTCTGCAGGGGGAGCTTTGAAGCCAACTGATGTTGACTCCCTATGGGTCCATGTCACATGTGCTTGGTTCCGGCCTGAAGTTGTTTTTGTAGATGCTGAGAAGATGGAGCCTGCAGTTGGACTTCTTAGAATTCCATCACATTCTTTTGTAAAGGTATGAGTCTTATTTAAAATCATTGTAAAAATGGTGTTTCTAACTGACACAGTGACGCAGCCGACACTACAATGATAAAATTTTGTCAGCAGTGCTTCAAGGCTGGAATATAATTTAGTGTTATACAGTTGTTAGATTTTTTTTTTTTTTTTTATTATCTTTGAATGAATTATTATTCATAAATATGACAAAAAATATATATAAAATTATATATCCTCGTGGTGTCCTTTTTTTCCAAAAAAGTTACGATGTTAAAGTGTCTGTGCTTCTTATACTAGGAAAACATGCAGTTTTAGTGGGTTTGAAATAGTTTGGATGTGAATCATGAACTAGAATGCAAATCGACAGATTGAGTTTTAATCCATGATTAATCTGTGGATCAATTAATTTTAGTTTGAAAATTCCCCCAGCCACTCATGGATTAGCCAATAATTGAATAACACATAAACTACTAGTGTACCATGCTCACCTAGTATCCTCCATCACCTTGCTGGCTCGTTGTGTCTCCATGTATAATAATAAAACAACAACGCTTTTTGAAGGATTTGAATTTGAACCTGTCACTTTCATGAATTAAGAGAAGCTTCTACTGCACCACTTGACTCCATTTTTTGTTATTTGATTAAGTATCTTGATATTATTGAACTTACAAAACATTAAGTACTGAATCAGCTAGTAAAAGCATCTAGATATTTAGTATAAAAATTATATGACTAAAAAATTATGCAAATAATTATTAATATAATCTTAATTATATTAAAATATAACAATACTTAAATAAATTATTTTTAAAAAAAATAATATGATATATAAAATTATATAATATAGATGCTCTCATGGTGCTCTCGATCTTTGCCGAATTAGTTACTTGGGCATGGACACACTAGCATGATAATTTTGAAAAAATAGAAGACATGGCATGTGAGGGACACATGCAAAAGATATATTTGTATTATTTTTCATATATATGATTTTCATTCAAAGATGATAAACATTAATTTTTTAGGCTTAAAGTAGGAGGGATTAATATGTATAAATTTATGTTGTATCCAAATTTATTTTTTCAAACTTATTATGTGTGTGTCCACCTAGGTGTCCAAAGTGTGCCTGGGTCAATTTTTTGAAAAAAATAGTAGGACACAGAGTGTTTGACGAGTGTCAATGTGTGACAGGCACTCCAACTTCTTGGAAGTGTATATGTTTCTGATTTTAGAGTATATGTTAGATGATAAATGTATAATTGCTATTTAGTGAAACATGTTTCCATTAATGTTATGTCTTTGGTTTTTTCACCTCCTCTACATGAATCCACACAAAAAATGGCAATTGTACATCTAGGATCCACCATATTTAATAAAGAAATGGACCCACTATTATTTTTTTGAATATGATGGCTCCTGCATGTATAGTGTTTGTTGTGTGAATCTACATAGGAGGCTGAAAAAAAAAAAAAACTGTGAAATACATCTGGTGATATGCCCTCATGTTTCTAACCTTCTATTCTAAACGTGATACATTTGTTTGAACTGCAACCATGTGTTATTTGCAAGCAGACTCATGGTTCTTGCACTCAGTGTTACAAGTGTGCCACTTCTTTTCATTCAATGTGTGCATTGAGAGCAGGATATCGCATGGAAGTAAGTTTGCCATGTTTCTTTTTCTATTATGAACAAATAATTTTGAGAAACTACACTATTTTTATAGGCTACTTAAGCTATAGAAATTATTATTTGGAGTTCAGAATGGTTTACAATAAATTTACAACACGTTTGTATTCATATGCATTTTATGATGATTATCTCATTACAGTTCTTGAGTTGGAATAAATGAACGGAATACCTTGTCTATGGTGTTTAATAGAAATCTGTTTTCATATTTGTATGACCATCAGATCATTGCATCTTATTCTGTTCATCTTTGTAATTATATAGTAGTTAATTTTTTATGTTTTTCTGTAATTAAAATATTAACACCATTATATTGTCATTAATTATTTTTATTTTGTTATTTTCAGATATTTCCTGAGTAGCAGTTTGCTTCTTGTGGAATGCGAGCGTGTAAAGATTATAACTTTTGCTTTTGTAACCTACGGAAGAATCAAGACGAAAACTTTTGGTTTTGATTTACGTTATTTAGATTTGTGAACAACATTATGTATGTATTATGCAACATTATGTAATGGGATAATTTTTATTGTTATGAATTTCTATTTATGTATTGTTATGAATAGAACAACATTATGAATTTTCATTATGTGCTAACTTTTGTTTATGTATGTATTTATATTATTATGTAATTATTGGGTTTTTTTTTAGTTATTTTTTATTTAATATAGGTTATTTTCATATTTTTAATATAGATTTTTTTTTTTTTTTTTTTTGAGACGGCAGCACACACCGTCTCAAAAAAAAATTGAACCGGGATTTTTTGCGACGGCACCTTTACTGTCGCAAAAGATAGGGAATTGGTTGACAAGTAAGGCCTTTAGCGGCGGTGTTATTGCCGTCACCAATAGTCCTTTACCGACAGCTCAAGTGCTGTCTCAAATAAATTTCTAGCGACAGTGTTTTTTGCCATCGCAAAAATCCCTTTTAGCGACGGCAACACAGTGTCGTCTCAAAAAAATTCAGATTTTCACGCGTTATTTGCGACAGAATTTTTCCGTCGCAAAAAAGGCATTTTGCCGTCACAAAAAAAAGGCGACGGTGTCATGTCGTTGCTAAAACCCTTTTGCAACCCCCTTTGTTGCGACCCCCCACTTACCGTCGCAAAAAGCCACTTACCGTCGCAAAAAACTTTTTGAGACGGCATTTGAGGTATTTGCGACGGCGTTTTACCGTCACAAAAAAGCAATTTTTTTGTAGTGAGTCCACCGATTCCAATGTTGAATTTCCTAAAAAAGTAATTAATATAAATTCAATATTGAAATTATTCCATGGTAATATAAAAGTGAAATAATAATATGTAGATTAGATGAAATAATAATATGAATACGTTTCATCTCTGCACCCCACAACTAACTTCGTGCACACATTAATACTAAATTAGATATTTTTTCTTTAAAAGAAATAATCATTAATTTTTTAATATTTTCTTATGAACAGAAATGTAATGCGATAATTACATATTACATTACAACCAACTTTGTGCACACATTACAGATTATGTTTTTTGCACCCTACAACCAATTGGTCCTTAAACAACAAATCATTAACAAGTCAGGTCACAAACAGATCAATAATTTAAAAAAAAAAAAAAGATCATATTCTGATTGATTAAAATGTGAATGAACTTTGAACTTTGTGTGTGGAAATAACAGCTCTCTTATTTGTTCGCACTTTGTTAGCTAGCTTTATTGCCCTAGTTCAAAATTTTGAAGTCACATTTTCACAAACCCAAGAACCAATCATGTCATCACTGATGTGTACTGGAGAGCTCTTGAAAACATTATCCTTAGAAGAGGAATAAAATCCCAAAAAAGAATATTATTCATTGATGCTTCATTAACCTCTTTCTTTTTCATTTTCTTTTTTCTTTTTTTCTTTCATTGTAAAAAATTACAGGTTACAAACTCTGCTTAATAAAAAACTATTGTTTCACCCACTTTAATTCTTACACATTTTGAGACATGAAATTAACTATAACTTCAAATGGCAGATAACTCTGCTTAATAAAAAACTATATTGACCCCCATGGAATTAACTATAATTTCAAATTCATTTATTTCTTTTGCACTTCCTTGTAAATGACAAATAAAAAATTAAATTAAATGAACTATATTGCTGATTCGTGATGAACTCGTCAAATTAAACTAATGAATAGTGATGATACCAATTACCAAAAATAAAATAAACAATAGATTTCATATATATATAACAGATCAGTAACAACAAATCAATCATATATATATAACAAATCAATAACAGATTACAGATCAATCATATATATATATATATATATTTTGATTAGAGAAAACACTAAACCTTAAAATAAATAAATTTACAGAAAAATAAATAAACTCTGATATATATATATGTAACAAGCCCGCGGAGGGGGAGCCTCGCTGCTACAGTTCGGACTCGCTATTTTTGTTTGTCGCGGTTCTTAATCTGAACCAAAGAGTCCAAATCTGGCAAATCATTTTGAGAAACAGATTTTTGAAAAGTAGTGCCAAACATGGACTGCTTTGCCAGATACAGAGTTGCCACCTAAATATTTTTAAAATGGGGAAATTTAGGAAACCCTGACTCGGTGCCGAAGGCCACAGGTCCGTCATCACCGGAGTTGTCTCGGCTCGGGAGCTTGGGTACGATCGGGGAAGGTCAGCTATGAGCACCCCCTTTCGCCCGGTCCGAAGGCCGGTCTCTACTAACCATGATATCCGATTTTGAAAACGCTATGTGTTCTTATTCCAGTTATTAGCCTAGCGTTACTATGTTATGCGCGCAGCAAACAAGTATAGACTAGATTGCCTAATTTGGAAATAAGCATTGCGTATCCGTTTGTTTTGAAAAGTACTTTGGAATTTGCTACTCGCAAGTAGGCTTAAAACACGGATTTCAATGGGTTTTTCCAACTCAAACAACCCAACCTCCACCCACAGGCATTCAAGCAGTTTATAACACATAAGCATCTAGCCACATGTTAAGCATGCTGTCATGGTAGCATTCACACTCATGCGAGATGCTAAAGCAAAAATACTTACATCGTACTTCGTGCCAAAACAATAAACCAGTTAGCAAACATGCATGTCCTAGTTCATGTTAAATTGCCTAATGCAACGCATACGGGGTGCAATCGAAGTAGGCTCGGCTAACCTAAGCATGGCATATGAAATGCGATCAATTATCACATATTCAATTTTTGGATTGAAATACAAATGCAGTTAGCGTGATGTACCGAGCCTAATGCATGCAATACAAATGCATGGATGCACGCATACATAGCATAAGGTATGCTAAATTAAACGTGCCCTAATACTAACCAACAAAGCAGGTAAGTAAAAGGGAAGAAAGAAGTGGGGATTGGAAGACATACACACCACTCACGCACGCTTATTACAGATTTGCCCTCACTCGGAGGGACCAAATAAATATTACAAATTAATTAACTACGCAAGCTAATTAATATTACAAATTAATTAATTTAATTAACAAATTAAATTAAGCTAAGAAAACAGATAAACCGTCTCGGGAAACGCACCGCCATGCATAGGCTGCCTCTGTTTTCCTTCCTTCACTCCTCTGGAGGCTGTCAAAATCTCAGGACTGCATCCCTGGACACTGGAGAGTGCCACCGGCTGAGTGGAATTACCACCGGCAGTGGTGTGTGGACATCGGCACAAAACGAAGCTGTCGGCAGAGAAATTATTGCCGGTCGGCACTATACACTGCCGGTCGGCAGAGTGTTCCTGCAGAATCTGCAAATGACAGCAACAGAGGGCAAGGCAAAGCATGGCAGCACAATTCAAGGCATGTATGCACCACTCATGTTCCTTATCATGATAATGACTCAAAGGGGCATGTGCCTCGATTCTCGGACCACCAATCACGCATTTCCATGCATTATGGCCCAAAGAACCGAGTATGCAACTTTGATTTCAAATGAAATGCAAACCAAATCAAACCAAAGTCCTAATCCCTATCACCAAATCAAGGGGCAAGGAATGCATGCAAAATGCAATGCAACCTAAGCATACAAGCTAAGGATGCAACATGGCATGGCAACTAACCTATGCAAGCATACAAGCATACATATGGCGATGCAAATGGGTGCGAAGATGGACTTAAACATGAATTAGGCAACTCTAAATAGGCCTAAAACAGTAGCCATAATGCTATAATGAAGGACCAAATATACATGCACACGTGCACCTAATTGAGGGGCCAACACTTAAGCACAAATTGGACAACCCTCAAACACATTTGAAAGGGAGAATCATGGACTAATTAACATGCAACATAAGCATTGAAATCATGCTAAAAACATGGTGCCAAACCAAGCAATACATCAAGCCAAATATGCAATAAATAGCCCAAGTGTTCAAAGCAAACCAATGGGGCATTGAACTACAATTAGTAAGACCAAACATGGCATGAACTCATTGACCAAAAACAGAGTTTTGGGACATTAATACAAGGCCTAAGGACCACTTAGATGACATCCAAATGACTCAAAAAACAAAGGCATGCATAATGGTCAAAACATGGAGAATTGCTACACAAGCTTCCAAAGCATTAAAGAGGCATGCAAGGCAATCAAACAAGCATGGAAATGGGACTGAAATAACATGTGGGGGGACCCCAAATCACCAAATCGATGCAAAGATGTCATGCTACACATGCACATACTCAAGGCCAACAAGCCCAAATACAAAGGGGCTATATGATGCATGCCAAATTCGACCCAAACAACCTAGGACAGACCTAGAACATGGCAAAACATGCACTAAATCTTCACAAGACCAAGCCTAAAACATGCTCCAACAAAGGCTAACAACCTAAGACATGTTAAGGCATAAACAAGGCATTACAAGGCAACTATGCTAAGCATGCATGGAGTACCAAAACCAACTTAAAATCATGTTATATTATGGATATATAAGCATGAAAAACAGCCTAAACATGCTCAACACACACTCAAGCATAGGCTCTCTCAAGAGGCCAAAACATGCCCTTTTCAAGGACAACAAGGAGAGGGGGTGGCCCTCTCCTTCTTGGGACTTCAAGGCATCACCTTTACCACTGAAATCCCTCAAGATTTCAGTGGTGAAGAGATCCCAACACCAAAATCCCGGAGCTAGCACAAAATGGCTCAAAATGAGGCCTTTCAAGGCCTAAGGGGGGTCAACCACCCTCAAACAACAAAACACTCTTAATAAACAATAAAGAGGGCCTAAAAACAGAACTTTTTTATGTTATACAATAAGCACAAAAATAGCTCTAAGACAGGTGGAAATTCAATGCAAAAATGGGGAATAAAGGTGTAAGTTTCTTACCCTTGTAGTCCTCTTCAACAATGGTGCTCCAATGGCCTTCCTTAGCTTGAATCCAACACCAAAACTTCAAAACCAGTCCCTTAGAACCTCAAGAGCCAAAGGAAGGTGAAACACTATGTGTTTGTGTGCAATAGTATGGACTAAACACACTAAAACACACACAAGAGGGAAAAAGAGAGAGATAAGGTGTAACAAACCCTAACCCTAGATCTCAAACCCTAACAATGGCTGTCTAAGCTCTCAAAATATCTCAAAAAAATGTCCCTCTTCAAGCCAAGAGCTCTCCTCTCTCTATATGGCACTTCTTGTCTTGTAAAGCTTACAAGACAAGCTTCATAAAAGGGAGATCCCTCCATACACGTGTATGGAGGGGAGCAAAAGTAAAACAGCTGTCTTAAAATATCTGCAAAAGCAGATGCACAGTAATCGGCCGGCCAAAAATGCCATCTTGGCCAAAAAGAGTGCCGGCGGCACTAAAAAGTGCTGACCGGCAACAAATAGTGCCGGCCGGCAATATACATTGCCGGTGGCAGCAAAAACCAGCCGGTGGCCTCTAGCCACTGCCGGTGATGGGTGGGGATGGTCCACAAGCCCTACCCTGCCCTTCTAAGGCAAAACACAAGTGTTTGGTACAAAACCATACACTAAACGGTCGAGTTCGGAGATCCTGAGGCAAGGCACGCGTAGCCGAGACCTCCGGGAACTCCAAACGAACACAAACATGGATAATCACCGAGTGTTCAAACGGTGACGTCCAAGTCTTGAGGACGGTCAAAAATGGGGTGTCTACAATATATATATGTCTGTAAACCCTAGTAGATTGAAATCCCTAGAGAGAAAGAGAGAGAAAGAGAGAAAGAGATACCCTAAACAGCAGCGGTAAGGGATGATGATCAGCGGTGAGGTACGAGCAACGGTGAGGGAGGATCAGCGATGAAAAAGGATCGGCGATGACGGAGGAGCGGCAGTCGTCGTTCAATGTGTGAGAGAGAAAGGGGGAGGCGAAACCCTAAAGTTCTTGGCAATGGCGGTGAGAGAGAGAAAGAGAGACTAGCAATGTTAGTGTTTTGTGTGTGAGCAGAGTGTTTCAACCAAACCCTATACGCACACATATGTATAAGGAGGGGCAAAATAGTAATTTCACATCGGGGTTTATATAGGGTGGGGATCGGCGTCAGGGTCGGGCCAGGTCCGAGACTGAAATATGTATCCTTGTCTCCAGCTCGAATATCACTAGGGATACATTTTTTAATACCATCTCTAGTCCATCGAGGGTATTTTTTGGGAAATAACCGTTCAATTCAGGGTCAGGGGATCAGGTTCCGATTGCCATCTCTAGTTTGGTGTGGATTATAGGAGGTGATTATAGCTTATTTTAATTTAGAAATCTATGCCAGACTGTTTGGTGCAACTTCTGCTTACAGGTTTTTAGGCAGAAATAACTTGAATAAACTGAGAAAAGCTAATTATATAAAAGCTGGAGAATGGGTGCTTTTAATTTCTACTTTTTAATTATCAACTTTAACTTACAATAAGTTATACCAAACAACATCAATGTATACCTCTCATACTTTTCTAGTTGTTTTGAATTTATTTTTAAAATTTATGTTATTTTATGAGGGGTGTTTTCATTTAAATTTTTGAGCGAATTACACTAACGGTCCCTATAGTTTGAAACTTGTCTCACTTTATTCTCTGACTTTTCAATTGTGATACATTTGACCTTAAATTTTGAATTTTGTTCCAAATAAGGATAATTGAAGATACCATACCATTGCTTAATTTCAAAGATAAAATCGTTAATTTGATAAAATATAAATTAATTTGATAAAAATAAATGTCAAAAAAATATTTTTGAATTTTTAAAAATTATTTGTACTCACTAAAGATAAAATTATGTAAAATTAATAAATCTTTTAGACATTTATTTATTTATTTGTTTTACTAGATTAATTTTTATTATGTGTTTGGATGATGATCATGTAATGGATGGTTATTTTTATTTTCATTAAATTAGTTTCTATTTTTTCAAAAGTTAAATATGGTGACAACTTTGATATCATTATGTGTTTGGAAAATCAATATTTTTAAAGTACAATAATTGTACTATTAAAAAAAGTTGGATTCTCTAAAAGAGACTATTATTTGGAACGGAAAAAGTATAAAAAAAAAAAAATCAAACAACTAATTGGCTAAATTGTTTCTAACTAAGGCCAACCAGTTAGAGTTTGACAGAGTACTAGCTCTTTTTTTTTTTTTTTTTTTTTTTGAACGGGAGTAAAATCTATTAAAGATAAGCTAAATGGCACTTACAATGGATTTCATGCCTACACAAATAAAGCTTACTCTAAACAAAGGAAAAATGAGCAAAGAGGCACACAAACAAAACCATAATAGTATTAAAGGCATGATCATCTAAGATCCTAACTCGTACTGCAATGCAGAAGCGATCATAAGAGATCAACACTAGAGCTAGTTAGAGATACCACAAAAGCTTCCACCCCAGAGAGGATAAGCTACCAATAACACACCCATGAAGTCCAAAACATACAAAATACCGGATAAAAAAGAAACAAAAACTCAAAAGCAAACCAAAACAAAGATATGAGGGAGGAAGAAATCAGATCTAGTGGAGGAGTGGCTGCGGCGTGGTGGTGGTGGTTTCTGCGACGAGAAACGACGATGGGTGGCAGATCCGGTTGTGGTGTAGTGGTGGTGGTGGCGGCGAGAAACGACAGATCTAGATTCGACAGGAAAGGGGGAGGAGGAGAAACTCAAAAATATCCACCCTAAGGAGGGAGAAACACATCACAAAAAGAGAGAGATTGAGAAGAAAGATCTCCCAAGATTTATTTTGAAAAAAAAAAAGAAGAAAAAACAGAGGAGAGAGGTGGTCAGAGAGAGGCCAGAGCCCCCCTCCCCCTCTCACTCCCAAGCGGCACACTCACTCAAACAACCTTGAGAGAGAAAAACTTAGAGAGAGAAAGTGTGGAGAGTACTGACTCCATTAAAGCTCTGTTTTAGAGGGTTTTGGTAAATTGGTCTTTTTAAGTGATTTTTTTTTTATTTATGTTTTTTTGACTTTTTTATGAGGGGTAAAAAGTTAAATGTGTTTAAAAAAAATTAATTAAATAAATAATTGTGAGAGAAAAATAATTGATTAATGTCTGATGTGGCATTTTATTTTATTTTTTTGTGATTTTTTTACGTTTTTTAACCACAAAATCTAATGGCTGATAACACGCACTATTGAGCCTATTGTGAATATAACAAAGGTCATGCCAAATTTACATAGCTAGCAGCCAACAATATAAAGCAATAGCTTTGAAAAGAGGGACAAATAGTGAAAGTTTGGAAAAATGATAAAAGTGGAGAAGCTACAAAAAAAAATGTAAAATGATCATTATCTTTTACATATTGCATTAGTTCTTATGCAATAAGTATTATCAAATGCTAACCTATTAAGCATTAAGAAGGTAGTTACAATGATGCATCAAAAAATTAAAACATGACATTTGTGATTCTCTTCATTAGAATTACATCATTCAATGATAAGTATAAATAACATTTTTTAATTTAAAATAATTATAAATTTTTATTCATATTTTCTTATCCCCTTATTTCATAATCACATCTCCAAAACAAACATGGCCTCTAAAAGATTATGTGTACAAAAAAAGAGAAATGCTATATATACGGGCTTTATTCACCACAAAATCTTATCGTGATTGGTTAAGTGGTTCATTACATCTTTTGAACTTGAAATATCATACAAGTATTGAATAAAAAGAACGAGAAAAAAAGAAGCATAATGAATTGCTCATATCTTTCTCCTTCATTGTAAATCTTCTGCCTCAAGATTCTCAAAGAATTTTGTTGCTTCCATGATTAAAATTTTATGAACCCTAAAGCAGGTGAATAATTTGGGACGAAGGCACTTCTCATCCTTTAGAGGATAATCCAACAATTCAGAGATAAAAGAGGATTGATGGTATGTGATTCAACATTTGATTGAAGTTGAGATTTAATCACCTTAATTTCTTTCATATCCATCTATCTCTTTGTGTGCATACATACATACATATATATAAGTATATATAAAGATGTTCCTTGGTGCTCTTTTTTTAGGTTCCATTGTAGAATGTAATAGTTTTAATTTGAGATTGGAATACATCTTTTCTCAATGGCTTGCATTGAAAGAGAGAGGATGTGGGGAGAGAAGCGAAATAAAAAGACAAGGGAACCTTGTACAAGAAAGAAGGATTTCTATTATTTTCTTTCAGTATTTTGCCAATTTTAACTTTTATTGCATATTTTCAAACAATTTCTTAAATATATCTCTTAGCCAGAGACAAAATGGTCATCACACTGGCTCATCACATCAGCTGGTGGGATATCATGGGTTGTTTTGAGAAGATGATTAAAAGTTATTTTTATGACTTTTCTTGATTTTTTTTTTTTTTAAAACGTATAAAAAAAATGTAAGAAATGATATATCAAATTCACAAAGTTGTGATATATAGCACTACTCCAAAAAAAAAAAAAAGAGGTCCGTAATCTTTTGGGAGTCAAATGCACCATTTTTAAAGAGGGCAATGGTAGAGGGCCACAATTTGTGTGACTCAAATAGCTCAAAACTGCCAAAACGACGTCGACGTCGTTTTGGCAGTTTTGAGCTATTTGAGCCACACAAATTGTGGCCCTCAAACATTATTCTTTTAAAGAGAAAAAAGACTTATCAAAGGAAGAAAGGATATAGGGAAAAAAGCGAAATAGGAAGACACGAAGGGAACGTAACTCCTACAAAGAAAGAAAGAATATTTTCTATTATTTTCTTTTTATATTTTGTTTGGTTATATTTTTATTGCATATTTGTAAAAGTTTTATAAAGAGGTTTCCTAGTCAAGGACAAGATGACCACCACATTGGCTCATCATGTCAAATGCACCAATTTTATTTTTTATTTTTTTTAAAGAGAAAAATGAAGAAGAAAAAAGACTTGTCAAAAAATGCTTGCAAAAAAAAATAAATAAATAAACAAAACAAGAGGGGAAAAGTTCACCAATCCTATGGAGAATAATATGCAAAAATTGGAAAGACAATTTATTACATGTCTCTGTCTTGAATAATCCTTTTTTTTTTATATGTATATAGGACTACTTTTTGTAAATAGTTAAATTCTCATTGTGTGTGAATAGGAATATTCTTCTTTTTTTTTTAAAGTGAATTATTAGTGTTAAAAAGACTTTGCTATATGGCTCACTTACCTTCTTTTGTGTTCCAAGAATCAACTTTCAAATCTTTTGGTGATTTTTGCCATAAGATCCATGTAATACTGACCGATTATCTCGATATTGTAATTTTTATATATTCTGGATTCTTTTTAAGTATTTTTTAAGTGATTTTTATATATATAAATTAACGGATGGCACACACAATCTGTGCGTAGTGCGTAATTCAGAAAAGTAAAAACAAAAATAATTAATAAATAAATTAATATCATGACATGTAAATTATTTAAATAGTAAATGTTTTCTTAATGAAACCTGCTTGTGATATAGTATAACAATTTTTATTTTAATATATAGAAATTTACCAATTGACATGAGAAATATATTTAGAGAATTGAATACGAAATTCAATATTTACATATATAATAGTATAAAAGATGGCTAGATAGATATGGCTTTGACTTACAAAGTCCAACTGTTAATTAATGTTTTGCATGATGGATTTTACTTGAAATTTGGACACTTTTGGTGGATGTGAATGCAATTATTTCTTATTTGCTAATAATATTACATGAGCAAGGTTAGGGTACAAAAAAATTTTACTAAATTATTTATCAAATATGCATAGGTGTGGAATTCATACTCGTATTTAATAAAATATTTGATATTTTTATTATTTTTGATATTATACTTATTATTTTTTTATTATTAAATTTTATTTACAACGTGATATGACACAACTAAAACCGTTGTTGAAATGGATTGTAATCATTTCACAACAATTAATAATAAAAAATAAAAAATGTAGTATGTTGTGTTTGAACGCATTTTATAAAAATAACTGGATTTCATTTATCTCTTTTAATTAGGGGTGCAACTTGGGCGGGCTCAACCCGAGCAACCCGAGCCCAGCCCGAGTTTTTTTAGGGCTTGGGCAACTATATCTTGTAATCTGGACGGGGTTGGGCAGATTTTTGATGCCCGAATTGCAATTCGGGCCGGGCTTGGGCAGAACCAATGGCCAACCCGAGCAACCCGAACCCGAATTCAATTTAATATATTATATAAATTATATAATATATAATATATATATAATTTAATAAATTATGTAATATATATAAATTAAGTAAAAGAGTTAGTCTTAATTTTTATTTTTTATTTTTTTTTTGGTTAGTCTTCTATTAAGTAAAAGAGTTAGTCTTAATTTTTATTTTTTATTTTTTTTTGGTTAGTTTTCTACCATTAGATTAGCATCTTTTATGTCTACTCTTAGGTCTACCTACAGGTTTCTGAACTCGGGCAATTCGGGCAACCCGAGTTCAAAATACAAAGCTTGGGCCGGGCTTGGGCAACAATGTTCGGATTCATGGGCGGGCTTGGGCGGGCTTGGGCAGTGCCAAATACAATTCGGGTCGGACTTGGGCAGACCCCCAACCCGACCGAACCCGCCCAAGTTGCACCCCTACTTTTAACAATCGTGAACAAATATTGACTGTCCTAAATTTATGTATCACTAATTGATTATTATAACCTTCGCCAGACTATATTTATGGTGGTCACACTCGCCATAAATAATATGAGTTGTGACATTTTATTCCAAATCTTAAGAGTGTTTTAGGAAGTTGGTTAAAAGTTAGTTTTTTTATTTTTTATTACTTTTTTTACTACAGAAATTAACTTTTTTGTGGCTTTTTTAACTAAAAATAAGTTAAAAAGTCAAAAAATTAACTTTTTACTATGTAACCAAGTGGTATGAATTTAAAATTTGTAGGGGTGTGAGTCACATTTATAATAAATGTAAATTATTGATTTTTTTCTGAATAATTTTTTGAACCTACAAACATTGTGGTCTTTCCCTTATCACATCTAAAGTAATCTTGAGGCATTAATTGAAAAGTTCTGTTATTGCTTTGAAATAAAAATCGAGTAAGTTTATGTGCACAGAAATCAAATACAGATTGTAACACAATGCTCTTATAAGGGGTAGGACTCACTCTTTGTGAGAAGATTGTATTTCATTCTATGTTTGATTCTGTATTCCTAACATTATTGATAAAAATAACGAGACTTTTTTTTTATATTATTTTGTAATTTTTTTTTGGGAATGTGCATAGAATCTGTTAAAAATGAATATTGGCAATTGAACTAGTTACCTTTTACCCTTTTAACATTTCACTCTCTTTTTTTTTTCTTTTCTTTTCTTTTCTTTTTTTTTTTTTTTGGTTCTATTTAGATTGCATATATGCTCAAACCATTTATGTTGCTTAGAGTTGGAGAGAGAGAGGAGAGTTGTCCATACCACCATATAGAGAGAGAAAGACATGGAGAAGACTACAAGCCTTCGCCCTCAAAATGGCATTTCTACTGACAAGTTTGATGATGATGGCCACCCCAAACGAACTGGTATGTGTTTATGTTCCCTTCTCTCTCTCACACACATTTTTTTTCATGGCTTCGAGTCGTGAGTTTAAACAATAAAAACAACCTTTTACACAGAATAAGATTGCGTATATCTAATCTTTTGAGATCCTATAATGATAAAAGTCTCTGAAATCATCATTTTATAGAAAAATGTTGGCCATATTTAGTTTGTTTTTCAAGAAAAAAAATAATTCATGATTTAAAAAAAAAATAGAAATTATTTTAATACGAGTAAATATTTACAATATATTTTTAAAATTTTAAACATCATTTCTAACTTCCCAAAAGATAGAATTATATAAAAAAGATTTTGATTTTTTTTTATTTCTTTTACTATATTAATTTTTAATTTTTTATAAAAAAAAAATCTTTGAAAAAATTGAAAACTAAACTAAACATGGCCGCTATTCTTTTAAAATTTTCATGTAGAAAACTAACTTAAATAATACGTCGTGACACTTTTGATATTAAGAAGCATTTTGATGGGTGAAAAATACTTGAGACTCTCATTTTGGGAGACCCTCATGACCCCCAAATGATTGTGATTGGTCACGTGTGTTTTTGTTTTTTTTTTTTTTTTCCTATCTCTCTGGCACGGGTGCATAGGAGTCGTGGGGGTGAGGTGTTTGTGGAGGTCTGTATCATTTTTGTTTGATGGGTTCTTTCTTTAAAATGGTAAGGCTACCTATATATAATAAGAGACTCGACTATTTTTCATAAGAAAGTACTATTCTTTCAGAATTTTCATATAAAACCAATTATCAAAATTATATGTCAATAATATTTTTTTAATATATATTATCTATTTGTCTATCATTACTCGTGCTTTATATAACAGTTTCACTTTCACTTAATATAAATTTTGGGTTTTTTTGAAATTTTGAAGGAACTGTGATGACTGCAAGTGCACATATAATAACAGCAGTGATAGGGTCAGGGGTGTTGTCATTGGCATGGGCTATAGCACAGTTGGGTTGGATTGCAGGCCCAATTGCACTGATTTTATTCTCTATCATCACTGCGTTTACTTCTCACATGCTTGCTGACTGCTACAGAGACCCTGTTACTGGCACCAGAAACTACACTTACATGGATGCTGTTAGATCTAATCTAGGTACATTTCTATCTCCCCTAACAATTAAAATAAAGAGGGATTTATTAATAAATTCTTTTTTCAAGTATTTGTATTTTAATTAGTCCACAACATATTTTTTTATTTTAATAAGTCCTATTATTTAAACATTTGATCTATCAAATTCTAATTCTCATATTTAAGTATTTTATAAAAAAATTTACCCTTACAAATATTTCTTGAACGCTTAGCAACTTGGTGATGTGAATATTCATATTTTACAGTGTGAATATTCACATTCACACTGTCAATGTTATTATTAGAGATATTTTGGTAGTTATGTCATGCACAAGACTTATTAGAATATAAAAAAATAATTTGGACTAAGTAGAATATAAATAGGCGAAGACGGATTTATGAATAAATACTCCTAAAAAAATTTATAATAAAAAAATAAAAATAAAAAACCTAAATGTTGTTATGTTGGCCTAAAGGGTGTAAAAAAAGGACAAAGGATCACTGTTGTGCTCAAAGCACAGTAGTGATTGTGGTGCCTCTATTTGAGGTGTATTATGACTTTATTTTTATGATCCAAACCGTCATTTTGTAGGGTTTGTTGAGTATTTCATGCCTACCAAAAATCATATTAATCGGATATCAACAACTATATGATCAATAACCCAAAAAAATAAATAATAAGTTTTTCTTTTGAGACATAGCATAAACAATATGCAATTCGATCATATAGTTATTGATATCCGATTAATATGATTTTTGGTAGGCATAAAGTACTCAACAAACCCTACAAAGTGAATGGTTTATATCATAAAAATAAAGGTATAATATACCTCAAATGAAGGCACTACAGTCACTGCTGCAGTGACTCCTTTTCCGTAAAGAAAACAATTAAACATAAAAAATAGAGCAAATAAATAAAGCACAAGTCCATATTTGAATAGTGAGACTTTTGCCAATGAAGCAGCAAGTTTTGAGTTTGAGCCTCCTCAGCTTCCCCTAATGTATGCTTGTAGGGACGCTGGCGTACCTCCTGAGTTTTACCTTGCAGGGTAGGTCAAAAGGGCATCTGCCTTGGAGGGGTTCCATCATCAATAAAAATAATAAATGAAGTACAATGAGGATTTAAATGAAAAAAACCCTCAAAGAAGGGAGACGATAAACAATCTACCATTCAAGAATATAGTCAAGTTGCTAGCCTAGAGCACCTTGTGTTAGCACAAAATTTTGTTGACTGCTCAATCAAGCTACTCTTCAAGTGAGTGAAAATTACAGACATTGCAGACACATTTCCAACACCCCCCCCCCCCCCCCCCCCCCCCCAATTTAAGTTCTTAAAACTATATTTAATTTAGATCATAAATTTGAGAAGAGATTTACAATAGAAAAAATTTTAAAAAAATATTTAAAAAAATGAGCTACTCAACAGTCTTGACGTCTGAAAGGCTACAAAAGATGCTGGCTAAAACAATTACTCATCAATCTTTCTTGGCATTGTGTTTCCACCATCTTTTAGTATGAAATATATTCAAATATGGGATAAGGACATTTTGTTTGGATCAAAAATTTGAAGGGAAAAAAGAAAAAAAGATGGTGATGGTATATGAAATATAACTTCTCTTTTTTAAATTTTTTCTTTCCCTTTTTCTTTTCTTCACACAAATTCTTAAATCAAACACAACCTTAGGAGGTGGTGGTGGTGGTGGTGGTGGTGGTGGTAGTGACAATGGGCAGAGGAGGAGGTGGTGGAATAGCAACGACAACAGTGGTGGTGGTGGTTTGGCAGCGGTGGTGATAGTGATGGTTGTTGTGGCAATGACGGTGACAGTGATTGTATGATAGCATTAGTAAGATTTTAATTTGAAAATTATTTTTCACTTTCTTAAAGGTGAAAAACATTTTCCGCCTAAATTTCTATTAACTTTTATTTTTTGTTGTACCAAATACAAAAAAAAAATGCGGTCTAAACAAACATTTTGATCACACACACAAAAAAAAAAAAAAAAAAACAGAGCGTTAATGTACTGTCAATCACAAGATGTGATAAAAATCTTTAAAGACAATCTTGTGGCTAAGAATAAACGAAGGAACTGAAATTTTAATCTTGAGAACAAAAGATGCAATGTCATAAAATATGACCCCTCACTGAATTTTTCTCTTCAGACTATGATTAACTGTGTGTGTGTGGGTGCGAACACAGGAGGAATAAAAGTCAAGCTCTGTGGAGTGGCACAGTATGCAAATCTTGTTGGAGTAACAATAGGATACACTATCACTACAGCTATTAGCATGGCGTAAGTATCATCATCCTCATCATCATATAACTTCATTTCATTATTGATTTTTAATATATATATGTATATATATATATGTCGTTTTAAATTTTGATCTCTCTCTCAACATATATATGTATTAGGGCTATAAAAAGATCGAATTGTTTCCACAAGCAAGGGCACAAAGTGGGTTGTCATACATCAAACAATATCTTCATGATGATATTTGGGGTGAAGCAGATAATACTCAGCCAAATACCAAACTTTCATGATCTTTCAATACTGTCCATCGTCGCTGCTATTATGTCCTTCACTTACTCTGCCATTGGCCTCGGCCTCGCCATTGCCAAAGTTGCAGGTCAATCAAATCTCTAAGTTTACATATGATTTTGGGAACAGGCTAATTTAGTAACTTTTTGGCTATTTGGCTAAAAAGGTAGGTAAAAAAAACTTGTATGTTTGGGATGACTTTTTGACTAATTACGAAAAGATGTGCAAAAAGTAGAGAGAAAAGAGAATCTTTGACTTTTTGGTATGGGTTGTTGGCTTTTTGACTAATTTAGTAACTTTTTGGCTAATTGGCTAAAATAGCCTCTTGCCAAACGAGGCCTAAGTATCTTATGTATTCACAACACAAGAATCAATTATTAAGTCTGATATAGAAATGGTGGGTGTTAATTTTGGTTTTTGAAGAGGGGCATCATCCGAAGACAAACCTAACAGGAATACCAATTGGAGAGGATGGAATGACAAATTCACAGAAAATATGGAACACCTTCCAAGCACTTGGTAACATCGCTTTTGCCTATGCTTTCTCTAATGTCCTCATTGAGATACAGGCAAGCTTCCCTCTACCTACGCCTATCCTACAGCTCATTTTTAATTTGCAAATCAAATGCTAATCTCAAACATAGAAAATCATTTACTTATGTCATGGTGTGTGTGTGTGTGTGTGTGTGTGTGTGTGTGTGTGTGTGTGATGATCTCTATATATTTTGATGGCCTTTTTTATTCACATTGTTGGTTAAAATAGTACTATGAAACAAGGGTCATCAATTTGGCACAAAGGCTAGCCAGGCCCGAATAAGGCTGGGATTGGGCCTCAGTGTTGAAGCCCAGCACAGCCTGTTGGTCAGTAAGACATGGCCTGTCGGCCTGGCCATCAGCCCAGCTCGCAAATCAGCAGAAAATATAAAAACACGGGAAAAATAATTAAAAAGCCCAAAGATAGACCTGAATTTCAACCCGTTGGACTTAACTCGCAAGTCGGCCCCTTTAACCTGTCGAAGCCAAGCCCATTGTAGAGGGCATGGGGTTAAGATTTTGGGCCTTTGGCCGGGCCAGCAGAACGAGAAGGAAAAAAGTCCATCTTACTTGGCCACCCACAGCCGGGTTTGGGCAGCAGCCCAGTCTGATGCCAATCTTTACTTTCAAATGATGTTGTAAGGACACTATCTTCATTCATCTCAATTCTCCAAGAGGATGCATATTGAGACAAAGGAATAAGAATCGAGGTCGGCATCGACAGGGCCAAATTGGAACTCAGGAACTATTTTTAAGTCTAACCCATATAAAATTCAGCCCATCCTGATCTTACAAGTTAAAATATCAATCCTAAATCCTTAGAAAAACAATCCAGACCGGGCTCGTGCCCACCCTGAAATAAAGCATGTTGGTTCTAGACTTGCAGGCCATGCATTTGCTCTAGTAGCTTGCCCCCAGTTTTGTTCTTCACTGTTTTGCATTTGATTGAAGAGAAGTTTCCCTGCATTGCAGAACACACTAAAATCTACCCCACCGGAGAATGTAGCAATGAAGAAAGCTACCTTGATTGGGATTTCAGTCAGTACCATGTTCTATATGTCATGTGGACTTGTCGGTTATGCAGCATTTGGGAACCACGCGCCAGGGAACTTTCTGACTGGATTCGGCTTCTATGAACCCTTTTGGCTTGTCGACATTGCTAACGTGTGCATTATTGTTCATCTTGTTGGAGCCTATCAGGTAAACAAACATCAAACATACTTAAAAGAGTCTATGACGCAATTTGGTTTCTACAAATCCTTCTGGCTTTCCTCCATAAAATACTGTACCTGCTGGTTCTTTTGTTAGAACAGGCACAACCCAATTCATTCGATTACTACAGGGATGAACCCAATCTGAACTATGGATCGTAAAAGAAAATACCTATTGAACTAATCACGCAAGAATAGCAGTTACAGTACCTATCAGCCAAAGAGGAATCCTTCCAGTATAGTATCGACCATTTACCCGACTTCCCTCCACATTTCATCGAGTGACCATACTAGAGACATAAACAGTCATGGATAATTTTCAGATTGGGATAAGAGAATTCCTACTATTACTATTCTCTTTCTTTCCCTTAATTTAAAGGGAAAATAATGAATAGAAAACATCTAGTTCAGCTTGTCATATATAGACTAAGAACCTCTCAGTAGAGACTAGTATGATTCAATTCAACATTTTCTTTGTTCAGATTTTGATTGTGTTGTAGCATATAAATGTAGGTATTCTGTCAACCAATATTTGGGTTCGTTGAAAGTTGGAGCAGCAAGCGATGGCCACAAAGTGGATTCATAGCAAGAGAATACCCCATTGCCATGCCATTTGGAGGCACTTTCAACAGCAACCTCTTTCGGTTTGTCTGGAGAACAGCATACGTGATTTTCACAACTATCATCGCAATGTTACTCCCATTCTTCAATGATTTCTTGGGTCTTCTCGGTGCCTCTGCTTTCTGGCCCTTGACAGTGTATTTTCCAGTTGAGATGTACATTTCACAAGCAAAGATTCGTAAATTTTCTTCCACCTGGATTTGGCTGCAACTACTGAGCTTGTCCTGCTTGATCATATCGCTCGTTGCCGCTGCCGGATCTATTCAAGGACTCATCAAGGCCGTCCAGACCTACGAGCCTTTCCAATCTATATCTTAACCGTCCCTTAGTCTCAATTGTTGTAAAAAGTTAGTTAATAACAAATACATATATTACTCTAGCAATATATATGTATATATATACAATAAACCATTGAATGTGGTTTATCAAACAAGTCAATCAATAGTCTTCTCCAAATTGGATATGTTTTTGTTTTCTTTTCTGTATAACACCTAACCAGTGCATGGCTCCGAGACAAGAAGAACTAGAATACGATATTGATACGATTTCATCATCTAGAGTATCAACCCTTTTCTTTATGAACCAAACCCATTTTTTCATATACATACACATCCTGTAAATATTAGCACATCTCTTGTAAATTATTGAAACCTTGGCAAAATCATATTATAGTGGTCAGCATGGATTCAGTGTGGCAGTTCCTACATGTTTCTAAATCATAACAAATTAGGTTACGATACACAATATATCAAAGTCAGATTTGTTTCCAAGCCTAACTATTAGAATTGCTTTCATCATATACAAAATTTAATAGAATGTAACTTTTAATATATATATACAAGCTCTCTCATTGTCACTTGCAGATTCAATGTGATTTCTCATGAAAGAAAATGCCATAGATATCAATACATGGATGAAGACATCAAATTTGATTCTAATGGGCATTCCTTGTGATTAGAAAGTTCATGAAAACAGTTGGATCATAAACAAACATAATACATGTTCTTCCTAATTTTATGTTTTTACAGGGAAAGAATAGAATAATGACAACAGCAGATAAGGCAACAGAAACCTGCAAGTGAGGCTTGAAGAAGCTGAAGTCTGAAAGATGTTTGCACTTCAATTTACACCAGGAGCTGTTTGAGATATCCTTTCATCTTCGAGAAGTGAATATGGGTCAATATATTGGGGTAGTGTTACAGATGTTTTGCTTGCATCATGGACGAAAGTTGGTCCAAAATACTGCAGAAGACACAAGGAAAAGAAAATAATCAATACCGAGGTTTTCATTGCATTTGACACAACATGAATAAACATCTCTAACCACATGCTGTAAGATGTAAGGCTTGCCTTGTTTCCTATTCAATAAATGTTTTCTTTTGCTGAAAAAAAAAAAAAAAAAAAAAAAAAATTCTCCAGCCACATGCATCCCAACAACATGTAGCCAACAATTTCACATATATTTTTGTAAGAGTAAAAATGAAAGAAAATTAAGGCCAACAGGTTATTTTTCATATCAAGCTTCGTACAGCATCAGGGAAAAAGTTTTGGCCTGCTTTCCACAATACAATGCTGGTATCGAGAAGCCTGTACCAAAAATTCCCAAGTGAACCGTATCATCCTTTGAACTTTTGTAATTCGAAGTTTGGTCCTAATAAGTTGAGTAAAAATCAATTGGGGCTAAGCTCCTGCCAGTAACCATAGATTTCATCTGATTTCCAAACATAATTGGTTTGCTCACACTCCGGCAACTGACAAATCTAGACTCAAAATTTTCAGCAAATTATTTATATGGTCCTCTTTCTTTCTTGTTTGGTGACTTTGTGTTCCCAGTCATAATGTGACAATGTCAACCACTCTGAGATACATGCTCAAACATTTTGAATTAATATCAGTTGTGAGGTTATAAGCTAATAAAAATACAAATCCTGACCAGTCACTTCTTTAAAGAACTTTCAAATTTCAAAATTCTGCGAACCCCATTCCGTGAGCATATAAACAGCTAGTGTCATGTTAGCCACACAGTACATCAGAAAAATAACTATACAAATATATTAAACACATCTGGGTAATGGAAACAATTAAGTCATGAGGCATGCTAAAGATCAAAGAGAAGCTTACAAGGTATAGGGCAGAGAATAATGCAACTGTTATGAGGATCAATGGCCCAAACCCCAAGAAAAATGTTCCTCCAATGGATAGCAAAATTTTAGCACGTGGAATCAAACCCTGAATCAAAGAAGCAGATGAAAATGTAATTCACTTCCATATAGCATGCACACATTAGGAAAAAAGTAAATGACAACGATTAAAATCCATTTTAGCATGTATATGATAATTACGTATTGGCCTTTTCGGTTTTTTTTTTTTGGGGGGGGGGGGGGGGGGGGGGGGGTTATTATGATACAAAGACCATATATCCAAGAAAAACAAGTCAACTTGGTAACATGTTCAAATAACATTAGATAACATAATAGCCTTAATGTGTGAGGAATTGTTACCTGTGATTCAATTGCATAAAGAAGAACAATGATAATTTGTCAAATTCATATAATCAAGATCTGTGACAGGATTCTTGATATGGTCCTTGTTTTAAGGTATTATATCTTGAATTGGATACCAGTTTACCAGAGATTTTGAAATAAGGTCTTCTGACTGACGCATAGTCAAGGTAAAGAGCTATTAACAAAAATTTGACAATATGAACTTATGAACATTTGGTGATCAGGATCAGTACTTAAGTTTTCAGCACAGAATCAAATCACTCTATAGACAGACACACAAAAAGTGCGAGCTATAAGACAACTTTGCATATTAAATCTTACATCAACTATGGAAATTGTAAGAATTTATGTATTATTGATTGATGTCTTGATTGATAGATTACAAGATGCATTAATTACAATTCCTATACAATCTATATATAGAAGAAAATGTGGTAGTAGGTGTAGTGGAGGTGATAGTGGGTTAGGTGAAGTGGAGTGTGTAGTGGAGTAGAGGTAGGTGAAGTGGAGTGTGTAGTGGAGTAGGTGAAGGTAATGTGGTAGTAGGTGTAGTGGAGGTGATAGTGGGTTAGGTGAAGTGGAGTGTGTAGTGGAGTAGAGGTAGGTGAAGTGGAGTGTGTAGTGGAGTAGGTGAAGGTAAAGATGGGAAATTCTAACAGCCCCCCGCAAACTCAAGGAGGAGAGAAACTAACCAACTTGAGTTTGGAGAGAGTAACAAAACAAGAAAATACATAAAAATAAAAAAGGATAGGAGACACTGTATGGTCGTGTCAGACCGTTGGTGAAGACACTGTATGGGGTGTCATAACGTTGTAGAGGACACTGTATGGTGGTGTCAGACCGATGTAGAAGACAGTTTATGGGGTCATGTCGGACCGTTGTAGAAGACAATGTTGTGACAGTTTACGGAGTCTTGCTGGACCCTTGTAGAAACTAACCGGAATCAATGTCGGGACAGTTTACAGAGTCTTGTCGGACCCATAAAGGAGCTAACCGGAATCAATGTCGGGACAGTTTACAGAGTCTTGTCGGACACTTGTAAAAACTAACCGGAATCAATGTCGGGACAGTTTACAGAGTCTTGTCGGACTCTTAAAAAGTTGCACCCTCAAAAGGTGTGCCCAATTTTGTCAAAAGGCGTGCCATCAAAAGGCGTGCCCAATTCATCAAAAGGCGTGCCATCAAAAGGCGTGTCCACTTTGTCAAAAGATGTGCCATGAAAAGGCGTGTCAGTTTGTCGGGCGGTAAGAGGCGCGCGATACGCGTGGCTGCCTCGGCTATTTAACCAAGACGAAGGCTGAGGCTGAGGCATACCATTCTGAAACCTCTGAAACCAACCCTTCGCTGAAAAAAACTCTGCCTCTGCGGAGAGAGAAACTGTGGAACACTTTGTTGCCATTCTGTCACCAACCCTTCCGAACATTACCAGTCTGAAATTGCTATTTCGCTGAAACACTTAGCAACCCAAAAACATGGCCTCTTCTTCCCGTCCAGCTACCCAGAACCTGCTCACGCTCTTTCCAGAACTGAACGAGCCCACAAGAGAAATAACTGGTGCGGTGGCCAGTGAACCTCAACCAAACACCTCTGGTTTTGCTCCATTGAACTTTCCGATGCGGTCGGTGGAGCAAAAAATGGCGGTGCAAACTGATATTGAGGCTAATCAGTATACTCTGAAGTCATGCGTGGAAACCATGACGGCGGTCACAAATTTGTCGAACCGGCTGCAGAGTAGGACAAATGAGGTGCAGCATTTAAATTCCCAGCTGGCTCTGCTCCAACGCATGTATAAGGATGCGCGAGCAGAGATAAGTGTGCTGAAAGCAGAAAATAAGGAGCTGAAGCGGAAGGCCACTGTGATGTTCCGATTTGGAGGTCCGCCGTATGCTGCAGTGGAGGAGTATGGAGGAGTGAACGTGCTCGGCGGCGTAGGAAACACGGAGGCAGCACCGTCAAGGGCCGCCCAGGACGGAGGAAAGAAGAAGAGATCTGCAGCAGAGTAGAGAAGAAAAATCCCACTGTGGGTGTTGGGTGTGTTATGGTGGTTTTTTTTTTTTTTTTTTTTTTTTTTTTTTTTTTTCGTGTAAAATTATGATCGGGGTTGATCCTGACATGAATAAAATAAGTGTGTTTGGCAAACTCGAATGGTAGGTGTGGTAAGGCAGAAAAATCAACTGGAATGAATTTTTTTTTTTTTTTTTTTTTTTTTTTTGTGAAAATAATAATAATAATAATAATATTAATATGGAAATCATGGAGTGGGCGGTGGTACAAAAATATTGTGTAGAAAAAGAGGGAGATGGTGGAAAAGAGAGGCCACTCATGTTATTAAAATAAATTAAGGAATTAAAAAAAGTGATATTGGTTTTGTTTTCAAAAAAGATGGATTAAAATAAATATAAAAAAAGAAAAAGAAAGTGGAGACCATGATGAAAGGTGGGAACAAGTGTGCTGGTGCTGTGTTGTAATGGTCAGAAAGAGAGATAAGAAAATAAAATAAAATAAATTTCAAGGTGCTGTGTTGTAATGGCATTGAAATATCCACCATCATAAAGAGTATCAGTGGTGCTGCATATGTTTATGAGCATTATTTGAGGCCTTTCTTTCTTAACCCACAGCAGACTGTTAACGTCTAGTATGTCCCAAGGAAGAAGGACATCTTCAGTAAGCCAGATGACATTCTAACTGCTGCTGAGAAGTACATAGAAGAACATGGCCCGGAAGCATTTGAGAAGCTTGTTAGCAAGGATAGGGAAACCAAGTTCAGGAGTAGCAATTACACGTATTTTGATGAGGACCACAGCTATTGAGCCTTGTTTGGCTGAGGGAAACACCTTTTTTCCGCTGCTGTTAGGAGTATCTTTCCGGTGGAGAAGCTGCTATGGACTATTTGGGGAGAGTGATGTCGAAAGCCGGAGCCTTGGATCTCGCCACCGGCGTCGGCGGAAAGATCGAGAAAGACGATGTTCTCTCCGCTGTCCAGAAGTATGAGCAGTATCACGGCTACTATGATGCCGAGAGAGAATGAGATGTTATGAAGATATGATGAGGAGGTAGGTATGTAGTAGACAATTCTAGCGGACTAGGTTGAGGTCCGGCGGGCGGCCAAGGCGAGGTTGCCGCCCGCCGGTGAAGCGAAAAAATATTAAATTCTTAACCTTGCTCTGATACCATGTAAGAATTTATGTATTATTGATTGATGTCTTGATTGATAGATTACAAGATGCATTAATTACAATTCCTATACAATCTATATATAGAAGAAAATGTGGTAGTAGGTGTAGTGGAGGTGATAGTGGGTTAGGTGAAGTGGAGTGTGTAGTGGAGTAGAGGTAGGTGAAGTGGAGTGTGTAGTGGAGTAGGTGAAGGTAATGTGGTAGTAGGTGTAGTGGAGGTGATAGTGGGTTAGGTGAAGTGGAGTGTGTAGTGGAGTAGAGGTAGGTGAAGTGGAGTGTGTAGTGGAGTAGGTGAAGGTAAAGATGGGAAATTCTAACAGCCCCCCGCAAACTCAAGGAGGAGAGAAACTAACCAACTTGAGTTTGGAGAGAGTAACAAAACAAGAAAATACATAAAAATAAAAAAGGATAGGAGACACTGTATGGTCGTGTCAGACCGTTGGTGAAGACACTGTATGGGGTGTCATAACGTTGTAGAGGACACTGTATGGTGGTGTCAGACCGATGTAGAAGACAGTTTATGGGGTCATGTCGGACCGTTGTAGAAGACAATGTTGTGACAGTTTACGGAGTCTTGCTGGACCCTTGTAGAAACTAACCGGAATCAATGTCGGGACAGTTTACAGAGTCTTGTCGGACCCATAAAGGAGCTAACCGGAATCAATGTCGGGACAGTTTACAGAGAAATAGATGCTATATCCAATGCAATTGGGTACAGCAGGGATATACCTACCAGTCCTCCACCAATGATGCCAAGGAGATGAATTCTATAAGGGAAATGTGTTCTTTATTATCTATAAATTAACTGCTTGATTTGTCTTATTTACTCACTATGCTGGATGACTTTGATGCACAGATCCGACCACATAATGCAATTTAATTGTTAATCCTTATACAGAGACAACTTTCTCGCTAGCATCAATATTTCAATTAGATGCACTCGGGAATTTTCTCCTCATGTTTCTGACATTCCCTGGTTTTCAAGAAGTGCATTGCTGGAACTGGGCTGGAACGCCGTGTCTTCTCCTTTAGGTTGCATAAACATACTAAATTATCCTGGGGTCTTTTGTTTCTGTGCCAACTTCTTACATGAACCCCTTTTAAAAAGTATATTAACAAACAGATTAAAGTCTATGGTTATGCATGACACCATGTTTGCATGACAATAAAAAAATTTAAAAAAAAAAAAAAAAAAAGCGTTTAATGCACAACCAAAAAAATAGGAGAAAATTAGTCCGAGAACTAGTGCCTAAAAGCCATGAAATATTAAGTGCCAACAAGGGTTGTAAAACATTGAGAAGAAGCATGCAGAATATTTGCACTAATTACCATGCTTAAAGAGAAAATATGTGCTTGGGATGAATATAACTGAGGCAATAACTCCATGTCTGACACAAATCACACACTAATGCAAAAATAAACTTTGAGCTAAAAAAGTTAGAAAAATAATTTAGAGAGAGAGTGTGTGTCAACCTCAAGGCCTTCACTGTTCAGTGCTATGGAACGTTCCCTTTGATTAGATAAGGCCTTTTCATAATCTGTTGACACTGCATTTCTTTTTGAATACCCTCCCTCTTCTTCCTTTAATTTTATCTCCTCGTCTCCATAGATGCTCCTATTGCTTTCCTCCAACAATGAAGTGGGAGTCATACCCCGTCTCCTTAATTCTTTCATAAACAATGACTCTGGAGGTTCTTCACCTGAAATTCAAAAGAAATATAAAACCCGGGGATTTAGATGCACCTTTCTTCCCACCCACACAGCCTTGCCTTTCTTCCTTTTCTTATGAGCAGAAAGAAAGATGTACACATAAATGTCTGAATTTGATGACATCAATGAGAATCACAGATTCCTTCTTTTAGATGAATGCAACAAAAATATTTTATGAATTTACCCACAAGCAACTACAAAAGAGATCTTTTCAACATCAACACTCGTAAAGGGATCAGTTTCTTGTAAGTAATACACTCAATATGCTTCAAATTCGACACCAAACATTTTCTACGAATGTCAATTTTTCAACTACTCAACTAGAACAAGAATGTGCATGTGTGCCATCTATGCAAGCACAACTAAAACCAGCTCACTTTTCTAAACAGATTATCGTAGCCTTTCCATTTTTTCAATTGGGTTCATAAGTCAAATGATTTTAAAATAAATAAAAATTTGCATAGAGTGAGACAGCTATCATGAACCAGAAGTGCAACAAAATCTTCTAGGCTGTCTTCACATTCCCTTATTCTATGTCATCAGCCGAAGAAGTTGAAGACGGTGACAATGACAATGAAAACAACAGTAACCTCTCTTTTGTTTATACAAGTGTCAATGATGTGTTCCAGAACAGTCAAATCAAGCCAGTATTTTGGTTGTTCAACCAAAATCTCTTCCTCACCACCAACGATTTGCTGAAGGTCTTTGTCAACCTCCGGTAAGAAAAACGGACATGGTGACTTCAAAAAACATGAGGACACTGACACGAAAATAAAAATATATATTTTTATTTGTTATGTAAATTAATGTTACGTTTACAACCAATCGAAATTAACAAAAAATAAAATTAATTCAATATATATATAATATAAAATAAAATAAACCACCAAGTATTTTGTCTATGAAACTATCACTCTATAGAATTTTGTCTCCAGTATTCATTCTTGAATCAATAGTTTCAAAATCATCATCCAAAATCTACGATTTTAGTTCACTTTCTATCACCTAGGTAGTTCCTCTCAAACCAACCCACAAACATAAAGCACAAATACATGTATATGCCTATTCGAATAACCCATTTCATGTTCAAGCTCTACAATCTCAGCATCCCATAGATTCCACAAACACGATTAAAAATAAAAAAATAATAATAATAATAAATAAAATGAAAAGATCGAGACAAACTTACCATTGGTTTGATTGTCACCTTCTTGAAGCTTGGAAGAAAGCTTAAGGCCTCGTCTGTAAATGGAAATTTGAGAGCTGCGATGGCTCTGAAACTTGAGAAACTTTCTACAGCGAAGATGGAAATTGAATTCCGAAGAATTGGAGTGAGAGAGTGAGAAAGGAGATGAGGTGGATTTGAGAAAATGGAGAGAAGCCATGACTGGGTTTTTCTTGGAATGGGTTCTGGGGAATTCAATTGGAATCAGTCAGAATGGGAAATCCATTTTTACGGAAGACAGTGGAGAGAGAGAGAGAGAGAGAGAAGCAACGGGGCGAGTGGCGACGAAGCGGCGGAATTTAGCCTTAATATGGGGCGTATTGTAGTGTTATTGGGTGTGGTGGTGTCTATCGTACGCGCAAGATTTTGTGGTTGCTTTTGTGGCTAAAACTACTAGCTCAAGAAAATACACGTGAAAATAACATTCTAGAAACATATCTACTTTTATATATTTTTTTTAAAAGAAAATGTGTATACATCATTCTTTTACATGTGTATAATTGAGTATAGATTGGTTGCGCTTCTCTAGATCTCAACGTAACAAAATTTGAGTGGTCTATAGGGTTTAACACAAATAAAGTTTTAATGATTTAAATTATTTATTTTATAAAATTTATTATGTATATTATCTATGAAAAAATTAATTGGATCCAACAATCACAACTTTTTTATTTTATTACATTTATATCCAAAAAATAAATGATAAATATATATTTGAAATATATTATTCATTTTTTTAGAAATAAATGTAATAAAATAAAAAAGTTATGGTTATCATATCACTCTTGTGGAGACGTAAAAAATTGACTCACATTCCATAAGTGTTAACCAAAGGCCCAACGTTCAAGTTCAACCAAACAACCCGAATCAAGAGAAAGGTTCAAGTCATTGATAGGTCTAACAGAAGAAGGGGTAGTGTCACTTGACCAAAGCTCGGGTAAAACTACTTTTTAGAAGGAGATTTGCAAAATACATGGATGCCCTTAAATTTATTCACAATTGACGATAAGGATCACAATCATTAGGTATAGATACATAGGCCTAATCCACGTAAGCGAAATAACCATCCGATAAATCTAATCGGACGAATGGAGCAATCGACAAGTTGGCCATTAAACGCCTGACATAATTTAAGCTGCACACAGCAAGGTAATCCAACGGCAAATGATCAAAACAACCTGGCCACTTGCCCGACCAAAGTCTGGTAGTAACCAGAGTCCTTAGATAAAGATGTCAATCTAACAGTCAAGGCAAGGACAATAACACCATAAAAAGAAGAATAAGGAAAAGTGAAAGAGGTAGCAAAAGGAAAATAGAAAATCTTACTTCCTAAACAAATACTATATGGCCGATCATATTTCTAACTTGATCGTTGGAGGGTTTTTCCAACCATATCTGGTCTGGAGCGATCACTAACTAGTTGGTTTCTTTTTGCAGATTAAAGAAAGAATCATCTCGTCTTGTATTCTTTGTGGAGAATCTTTTTGCCTTCCAGAACTCTAAATTTTTTACGAGCCTCATAAAATGAATAATTCAGATCATCAAAACAAGACTCATGTTGGGCCCTACGAGCAATGGCGGAACTAGGATTTTGGCGCAGAAAGGGTGTCATTAAATTAAAATTTTAATAAAAACCGCAATCACAATCCAACTTAACTTAATATTTAAATTTTTATTCGATGGTACGATTAAAAGTTAGTGTGATACAAAAATTATATTTAAATATAAGCTCAAGTTAACCGTTCATTATTTTTATTGTTATTAATTTGATTTTGTATATGACGATCATCATAATTTAAAAGATAGTCACATGTCCTCTTAAAATAAGAGAAGAAATTTATATCAAGATGTAGATACAAAAAGAGATATATTAGGTAGACAGAGAAAAAAATGAGAGAAAAGTGAATAAATAAATGGGATTTTTTGTGAAACCCCTATTTTGGGCCTTTTTATTAGGGTAAAGGATAACCCAATCAATTTTCTTTTCAAAAAGCCCCTGAGTAGGAAATGCCTACCTTAATAAGGACATTTTATAATTTCTATTTTTTTTAATCACAATATTGCCCTTCTATATATACATATCATACATTTGAAATATTTGAAATCTGAGCTGAAGATCTCGCAGGAGCGAAATCGATGAAGACGATCTCCAAATCTATAGATCTCGCAGCCAAAGATCTCTCACTTGGTCAACAATAGACGATCTTGCCGCTGACGATCGAACACTCTCAATTAAACGAGAGTTTCATTAAGATTTGTAATTGTTGATCGAGTTTTAGAAGTTTTTCTTCTCAATTAGATATGTTGATTTGTTGATTAATTTGTTTTGTTTTTGTTTATTATTTTTTTTAAAATTTTTTTTTGTAGTTTTTTATCTGATTTCATTTGACAGAACCAGAGTAAAATTTTACTCTAGTTCTATTGCTCTGTTTTTTATTTCAGATAATGAGAGTAAAATTTTACTCTGGTTCTATTGCTCTGTTTTTTGTTTCAGATAATGAGAGTAAAATTTTACTCTGGTTCTATTGCTCTATTTTTTGTTTGAGAGAATTAGAGTAAAATTTTACTCTGGTGTTAGAATGACAGTAAAATTTTACTGTCAAGAGGTGATCATTGCCAAACACTTCAACCGCCACAAACTCTGCCTTCGCTTTTTTACTTTTGTGCAGAGTAACATTTTACTTTTAAATTCAGTGTCTAACATTTTACTCGTTTTTCAGAGTAAAATTTTACTTTTGTGCAGAGTCTAACATTTTACTAGTTTTTCAGAGTAAAATTTTACTTTTATACTGAGTAAAATTTTACTTTTAGTTTCAGAATGTAACATTTTACTCTTATTTAGAGTAAAATTTTACTTTTATGCAGAGTAAAATTTTACTTTTAAATTCAGGGGATAACATTTTACTCTTAGATTCAGAGTGTAACATTTTATTCTTATTTCAGAGTAAAATTTTACTTTTATGCAGAGTAAAATTTTACTTTTACATTCATGTCTCAAGTTGTGTTTGTGACACACTGTATGAGTTGTCAATCTTTGGCAAACCAAATAGTAAAAGTTAACTCTAAAATATAGTATAATGTTACACTAAACCACAGTAAAATTTTATCAACACAAATTGACTTTTGGACTTGTGATGACAGTAAAACTTTATTTTGATAGTGATAGTAAAATTTTACTTTGATAGTGACAGTAAAATTTACTTTGATTGATAGTAAATTTTTACTGTTAATTGTTTCATATTTTCCTACTTATATGGAAGGACATTTTAGTCAATTCATGACAATTTTTTTAATTGAGGGGCTTTTTGAGTCATTGTTTAATTCTCTGGGCTTCACACAAAATAGGCCCAATGGGAGGGGCTTTTCACAAAAAATCCCTAAATAAATAGGCTTCATTTGGGAAGTGGGTTGGCTTTTTGGCTTTTTGGCTTTTTGAGTTATTTTAGTGTGACAACCCTCACCACTGATTAGTGCTAATCTATGATTAAGCATGTTAAGTGACTGATTGACTGAAATTCTGACTGATTGATTGAGTGTATTAGTTTGAATGCATGTCTATCTGTTTGACTGCTAATGATCTGTTCATGTTTTATGTTTTAAACTGCAAATTGAAAGCCTTATCGACGGCCGAATCTGGAACTGATTAGTGTTTTGTGTTAATTAGAATAAATGTGATTTTATGGTAAATTTAGTTGAAATTTGATTTGGTATGATTAAATTGGATAGGTGGTGTTTGGCAAGTGGTTTTGAAGCTAAAATAGCCACAAAAAACAAAATAGGCTATTTTAGCCATATCAAACAAAATATCACATCCAACCCGTAATCATTACACTCTTCTCTCACAAAAAAAGTCAAAAAAGCCAAAAAGCCCTTCCCAAACCAAACTTTTCAGCCCAGGCTAAAATAACCAAAAAAGTCAAAAAGTCAACCCACTTCCCAAACGGAGGCTAAATAAGCTAAATTACATTAGTTGGATTTATCTACCATTTTGCCACTTAGTAGGTCACTACCTAAGACAATGTTGAAGCTTTATTACACTTGATCACACATCACTCTTCAGCCATATTGAGGCCATTTCGAGAGAAAGAGTGAGAATAAGGAGAATTGGTTTCAACTAGGAGATTACTTGGAGAATTGGAAGATTTGAAGGAACTTGCAAAATTTGAGCTTCTATACCTTGAATTAGAGACTTGAGGTAGGAGACTCACCCTTTTAATTGTGAGTTTGAGTTGTTCTTGCATGATTCATGGTAAGGTTAGTGATTTAAGGCATGAATTAGCTTAATATGTTGAATTGAGTTGGAATTCATGCATTCATGTATACATTGTTGAGTTTTAAGGTTGATTTCATGGAAATCCTCACATGCATGTCCATATTCTAGCTTTGGTCCATGAATTCAGCATGTTTTTGGAAGGATTGACTCATTTGTTCTTGTATTAGAAGCTTTGAAGTTGGTTAAATTCATACATGTTATGTTTGAGCTTTGTTCTTGAAGTTTATTTAAAAATGGTGTTCAATTGACTCACCATTGGGCTTTGATTTTACAAATTGATCTGCAAAACATGTTATATTATGGGTTTAAAGTGTTTTTCCAGAAAATGGGCCCAAGAGGTTGAGTTTTGATGTGTTGAATGCTTGGTTTGAGCTTGGGAGGCAAATCTGGAAATTCCAGATTTTGGCTTCCACGTTCGAGCGAAGGATTCCACGCTCGAGCGACCGTCTTTTGTTCAGAGCTTCGCTCGAGCGAAAGAATGGTGGCTCGAGCGTAAATTGAAAACTCTCAGGTTTTTGGTGCACGCAGATGCACGCTCGAGCGTCTGCTCGAGCGAGGGAACCTACGCTCGAGCGAGGACTGTGTCTTACGCTCGAGCGAGCGCGAACATCGAGCGAGGATTTTCAACATCCAGTACTTTTTTCATTTTTACAGACCGCTCGAGCGAGGAAGTCCACGCTCGAGCAACCCCACTATTTTGACAAGCTCGCTCGAGCAAAGAAAGCCATGCTCGAGCGAGACCCCTGTTTTCTGAAAATTCTGAAAAGTGTTTTAAAGTGCATCTTTGCATCCTCTTTCCATCCTAGGCATTCCTAGGCCATGTTTAAGGCATCTTAATGAGGTTATTGATGTAGAACCACATCGAGTCAAGATAGGGACTAAGTCATTGATTCCCAAGTGTGTAACTTAGTGTGTGTTCATTCTGTAACTGTGTAGGGTTGGCATCCGATGACGCTCATTAGCTGCTTATGGCCCAGTGCTCTATGAGTAACAATGTTGTAAAGATATGTTTAATCATGAATATTTTCTGAATGATCAACTGTACTGCTTTCTGAAATGATATTTCTTACTGAATGAATGTTTGTCCTATTTGTAAACTGTATCCGTGGCATCCATAGCAATTTACTGTTACTGCTACTGTCACAGAGATCTTTGTCGGTCCCATGTTGAAACCACTACTGTTTACTGTTATGATGGCCATCAACTGACTGTTCGGTCTGTTAAGACCTACTGTACTGTTTGCTATCGGATGTACCACATATAACTGCTATGGTTTCTAAATGACTGATATGACTGTTTATTGACTGAAAGGACATTCATTCTTAGCCTCTTTACATAACTGTTATTCACTGAGTTTTAGCTTATTGTTTATGTATATATGTAGGTGTCCAAGCACCGGATCGGAGCTAGGAGCGTTGGGTTAAACTCCCTTTTTATCAAGCCAACCATTGTGCCTCGCTTCGAGGTTCCGAGTGCGTCAAGCCAAGGCTGCTTCGGGATGTTTTAGATTCCCCCTCTCTGTCTCTGTTTTGTATAGATTGTATGAGACTGGCACTGTACTGTTATGGTAGGGACTTGGTCCCCAACTTGAATGTCTGTATATGATGTGTGTATGTACATACTGTTTTGCTTATGAATGTGAATATGTTCAGGAAAGTCTTTTTGCATACAGATTGTCACAGCTCATTGGACATCTTTTATTACTGTTTTGACTTCCGCCAGCCCCTGTACTGTGTATTACCGTCTTTACTGTTAAGCAGGCCTTCGGTAATCACGGATTACTGGCCGGTTACGGTGCTAAACCCATAGGGGTGGATTTGGGTCGTGACATTTAGCCTCGGGCTAAAAAGCCTGGTTTGGGAAGGGTTTTTGGCTTTTTTGACTTTTTTGTGAGAAAAAGAATGTAATGATTATAGGTTGGATGTGATATTTTGTCTTATTGGGTTAAAAAACCTATTTTGTTTTTTGTGGCTATTTTAGCAAAAAAAACCCAAGGTTTGGCTTCCCAAACGAAGCCATAGAGGCTACTGTATATATATATTTTTTTCATTGTTTTTAATAACTAAATTACATTATAATATTTTATTAGTTGTTATTAATCGTGTAATAATTATCTGTAAACAAATGAACAAATTATGAGTATTCATATAAAAAGGTGATATAAAACAATGACAAAAATTAGTAACATATAACATTTCTCTAATATAAAATTTATAAGTTTTTTTTTAGTATAATTAAATATTTAAAGTGACAAATTACACAGATTTTCTTGAAAAAAACAAAAAAAAAAAGATAAAGAAAAAAGCGATACAAAAAATTTAAGAAGTTACTTTAAAAAATTACTAATCTTTTTTTTTGTTTTTTTTTTTTTTTTGTTAGAGAGATAATTGTAATTTTTGAAAAGTTGAAGGGGGAGGGGGGCACGTGACCTCATTGGCCTCAAGTGCATCCGTCTTTACTTTTGAACTCCTTAAATTCTGTCATATTAAGATCTCAACATAAAAGAAGCCTAATCCAAAATATAAATGGGTCAGGCGAATTGTAGGCCATCTGTCATCCAATTAATTGAGGTTCGGGTTGAGAAAATTTTATTTTCATCTAATTATTCTTTGTTTCAAAAAAGTCGAGTTCCGTTTAGCGAATTAAAACTTGTCTATCCCCACTTGATCAAAACTTGACTTTTATATTTAAATTATTAAACCTGCATCTATGCGTCTGTTGCATTAAAATTGTTCCGTTTAAGATTGTATTGAGCCGTCTTTTAAAAAGTGATTTATAAATTTTTATTTTTTTATTTTTTTACTTATTTCGATCATATCATCTTTTACAAGTCTTTTCATAATAAAAAAATGAATTTTGATAAAGACTTCCTTCAATCACCATCCAACACACACGTGACAGGTGGTGATTGGAGGAGAAAAAAAAAATTAAATAAATAAATAAAAATTTGACCAGTCAGAGAGAGAGAGGGGGGCCAAGGGGTGGGGGAAAAGGGGGTCCAAATCTTTTTTTTAAAAAATATATAAATAAACTTATTTGACTCTTCTCAAAGTAAGCCTAAGTCAGATTAGGTGAGTTGGGATGTGTTTTTACTCAGCCTTCATGTTATCACAAGTAACACTCACTTCAAAGTTATGTTTGGTCGTAAATTATTAGTTAAATTTTTTATTTTATCAAAAATATATTAATGTATTTGGCAAATTCGTTTCTTGTTAAAAATTCACCCCATCACCAAAAAAATTATAAAAATGATGTGGGGGGGAATGGGCCGTGCTACATCCCCCGAATTTGGGGAGCCCTAATCCCCCGAAAATTGAGACCAAGGCAAAAAATAAATAAATAAATAAATTTCGGGGATTAGGGGGATTAGGGGGGGCTTTTTTAGGGTTCCAAATCATTTCCTGGGGGGAATTAGTTAAATGAAGTAGTTTATTAGTTAAAATAAAATTTTAAAAAGGAAATAGTAACAAATTAGTTTGTTTGGCATTTTTTTATTTTTTTATGCCTTTTAACTAGTTAAATTGAGATTTTTTTATCATAAATAAATTTGTTAAATGAATTAAGATTTTTATAACAAAATAAATATTTTTTCAATAAATTAATTTTTAAGTCACATTCAAAGGACTTATCTAAAAAAAAAAAAGTCACAATCAAAGGAAACTTAGCAAGAGGAAGATGCAATGATCGTAATAATAGCTCCAATAATGAGGGTGTGAAATAGTGGACCTACCAGTGACAATGTTATTTGAGTCTTTTGTCCATGAAAAAATTGTGAGTAAATTTGCTACTTGTAATTTAATATAGGAATAATTTTATAGATATTTGCAAAGGTAATTTATATGAAAATTAGGTTGAGGTGGGTAAAGGGCCGTTATGGGCCACAGTGCGAAGGGCTGAGTAAAAAGGCCATGAAGTTACTCCGGCCCAAGAGAGATGTAAAGTTACTCCGGTCCTGAGGAGGTTAGCTCAGTCACCGTACTAAAACTTATACCGGTTATGGCACAGTACGGTTAGCTCAGTCTAAACCTTGCTAAAAGTTAGTTCGGTTTAGACTTACCACGGTTTGTACAGGAGGAACTGAGGTAAGGGCAGTAAAAGAATGAACCGAACTAAGGATAGTTCGGTCTGTTCTACGGCTAAGCATAGCCATACGTACCTCGGCCACATTGGAGTCCGACCATGGTAAAACCATCTCACTTGGTTTAAACAGTGAGGGGGTGTTGAAGGATAGGCATTATCTTTCAGGAGTATGAATCCTAGGAGGACTCTACATGGAGGAGTAAGAGTCCTACTTGGATTGTGCCACACGGAACCTATAAAAGCTCACAAACATCACCTATGGAGAGGTAACACAACTTTGATACACAGAGCTTCTTGTCTTTGTCTATTTTTCTGACTTAGGCATCGGAGGGGTTTCCGGCACACACCCGCCGGCTAGCTCACGTTTGTGTTTTCAAGGAGTAAAGCGACGACGTTTAGAGAAGCGCAGACTTGATCAACAGGATTATACGAGAAGGTTTATTTCTTTCCCTTACAATTGGCGCCGTCTGTGGGAATTACAGACTAGAACAAGACCTCTTGATCAAGTTTTTTCTCTTTAAAAGCAATGGCGCACAACGAAGATTTGCCACAGTCTGCCATCGACGGACAAACACCAGTGGGAGGTGTAAGACGCGATGACCTACCTTCTATCCCTCCCATGGCGGACTTAGAGCCACAGCGACAAAATCCCAGGAGGGATGCAAGGGGGAGGAGGCGAACTAACAGCTCCCGTCACTCTCATTCACAAAGTCCTGACAGACAAAGGCAAAGGATTGATCCTCAAGTTTTGGAGGACCGTGTAAAGGAGCAGGACGAATTAATACGACGGATGGCAGCGGACATGGAGATTATGAAACGCGAGATGAAGGGAAAAGGAGTGGCGACAGGAGAGGGGCGCAAAAACAAGACGCCCCCTCGCCGCTCGGAAGACCGTGGAAGGCATTCCACACCATCACAAGCAGAGAGTAGAAGCCTCAGGACAGGTGATACTCAGTCCAGAACCTCCAGAACTCGTTACTCCAGGTCTGAGAGAACGAGATCATTGAGGTCTTACACTGAAGGAAGTACCTATCGACCCTCACACTCGCACCAAACATCATCCAAGCAGACGGAGTTGCCAAGATCATCCGATTTGCGGATCATGCTGGAAGAAAAGGCACGATGGAATGAGAATACTAGGGCGCGCAACCCTCACAGGGTATCTGCCCTTCAGCAGTTGGCTCCTCGGACGCATGGAAGTGTCGAGGTCGAAATGTCGTTACCACGCCCTGCCTACGAACCAACGGACAAAGCGTTAGCAAGGCTACAGACCTCGCCGTTCGTTCCGGCAATTGAAAATGCGCCCCTTCCTTCAGGATTCCTTCAACTCAAATTCACCACGTACGAGGGGAAGACGGACCCCTACATACACCTAAGCCACTTCCGCCAGGTTATGGCGGTATATCGGTGAAACGAGGCTTTGATGTGCATCCTCTTCCCATCAAGCCTTGGTGACCTAGGCTTGACTTGGTTCGAAAAACTTCCAGAAGACAGCATAGCCTCCTGGGCACAATTGGCGGAGGCGTTCATCACGAGGTTCAGAACGAACACCAAAACCCCGGTGGAGATTGACCAGTTACTCTCCATCAACATGGGCGAAAAGGAGACACTAAAATCCTATAATAGTCGCTACTGGGAGACATTCAACCAGATTGGGGACTGCCCCACCAATCTCGCCATTGCACAGTACAAAAGAGGCCTTCTAGTCGGAAATAGGCTAAGGGACTCAATCACCATGACACCCCCCTCACCATGGAGGCCTTGATGGAAAGAGTGCATCAGTACATCAGGGTGGAAGAGGATGGCGCCCGTGCCAAAACAAAATCTGGCACGACCGCAGTACCAGATAAAAAAACCACAGCAAAGATCAACGCAGTAGAACGTCCGAACAAAAACGGACGAGGCAGGTGAGACAACGGAGAAGACCAGGATAAAAGATGGTTGAGAATCCGTACTGCCATAACCACGGTATTCAAGAAACCGATCTATCGGATTTTGAGCGAAATACGCGATGAGCCTTTCGTCAGATGGCCAGCTAAGCTAGGAGAAGCACAGAAAGACTACGACGAAAGATCGCGATGCACCTTCCACAAAGAAAAGGGGCACCGCACTGAAAATTGTATGCCATTATGACAGCATCTGGAGGAGTTGGTGGCAGCCGGTCACCTGGATAAATACATTGAAGGAGGGACGTAACCAGCTCCCCAGGACCACAATAACCCCAATGGAATGCTAATCGACGTCCCACCTCAAGGTGTGATTAATGTGATACATGGAGTATTCGAACCTGAGCGTGTATGCGAGCTCAGAGGATCGATCAAGAAGGCTGAGCACTTAAGAGAAGTACTAAGCGCTCAACCTACAATCAAAAAGGGGAGAACAGACCCTACGAACGTCATGTCTTTTTCAGACAAGGACTTGGAAAGAATATATTGCCCTCACAACGATGCACTGGTCGTCACCCTCCGCGTCAAAGATTACGATGTCAAGCGAATTTTGATAGACCAAGGTAGCTCATGTGAGATAATGTACTACAACACCTTCAAACAACTGAAATTGGAGGACAAGGACTTGGCACCGGCTGTATCCCCCCTGATCGGATTCAACTCAATGCCAGAATGGCCAGTCGGCAAAATTATCCTGCCAGTCAAGGCAGGAAGCGTGACGAAACAAGTGGAATTTTGGGTATTGAAGGTCCCTTCCACTTACAACATAACCTTGGGAAAAACATGGCTCCATGCCATGAAATTAGTAGCGTCATCCTATCATCAAGTAATGCGGTTCCCCAACGGAGCCGGAGTAATTGAAGAGGTCTTTGGAGACCAGATTATGTCCAAGCAATGCTTTGTCACGGTTAATGGCAGCCGCGCTGCCAAGGGATATGTTCATTCGGTGGAAGAACCTGAGAGCAATGAATTGTTCGCAAACGTTGGCAAAGTAGCTGACCAAAAAGCAGTGGAAGACTTGGTAAAGGTAGGAATAGATGATAAGAACCCGGATAAGTTCTTTTTGCTCGGTTCGTCGTTGTCTAGCACTGAGAGATTAGAGGTCTTGGAATTCCTGACCTCTAACATCAAAGTGTTCGCCTGGACGCCGTACGACATGCCAGGCATCGATCCAAACTTCATCTGTACCAACTCAATGTCCACCCATCCGCCAGACCAATCATTCAGCGCACTCGCAGATCGGCACTCTACCACGCCGAAATAGTGGCAGAAGAAGTGGGAAATCTACTAGAGGTAGGAGCTATCAGAGAGGTGCACTACCCCAGATGGATTTCCAACACGGTCGTGGTGCCAAAAAAGAATGGCAAATGGCATGTTTGCGTCGATTATAAGACAGTCAACAAAGCATGCCCAAAGGACAGCTTCCCCCTACCACGGATAGATCAACTGGTAGACCTGACGGCGGGGCACAACCGACTTAGCTTTCTGGATGCGTACAAAGGCTACCATCAGATTGCCATGTACGAACCAGACCAGGAGGTCACGTCCTTTACCACTCCAAGAGGACTGTATTGCTATAAGGTCATGCCCTTTGGCCTAAAGAACACAGGGGCAACATTCCAGAGAATGGTCACCAAGATGTTTGAGCCGTTGTTAGGAAGAACAATGGAGGCTTACATCGACGACATGATGGTCAAGAGTAAGGATGAGAATGACCATCTAAGGGACCTAGGTGAGATGTTCCAGATTCTGAAGAAGCACAAGTTGTGCCTTAATGCATCCAAGTGCGTGTTCGGTATAGGATCTGGCAAATTCCTAGGCTTCCTAGTAACCAACCGGGGTATTGAGGCAGACCCCTCCCAGATCAAAGCTACTCAGAATCTAGAGAGGCCTAACTCAGTACAAGAAGTGCAGCATCTCACCGGCATGGCAGCTGCACTCAACCGATTCATTAGCCGGTCGTCAGACAGACTACGACCATTTTTTCAAGCGTTAAAAGCCAAGTTCAAATGGGACGAAGAATGCGACAGCGCTCTGGAAAGCTTGAAAGAATATATGTCTTCTCCACCACTACTGGTCACCCCAATACCTGGAGAAGAACTCTTCCTATACCTGGCGGTCTCTCAGCACGCAATTAGCGCGGTGTTGGTCCGTACGGAAGGAATCCAACATCTGCCCATATATTATGTCAGCAAGACATTGCTGGATGCCGAAACAAGGTATTTGCCACTAGAAAAGCTGGCCTTAGACTTAATGATGGCATCAAGGAAGTTGTCGCACTACTTTCACGCCCACACCATAGTTGTCCTCACAGCTTTCCCATTAAAAGCTCTGTTTGAAAGAGCGAACTTTTCTGGGAGAATCTTGAAGTGGGCAGTAAAGTTGGGACAATTCGACATCAAGTTCCAACTCAGAACCGCGATAAAGGCCCAAGCCTTGGCAAACTTTGTCGCAAAATTTACTCCAGGAAGTCATCATATCTGCCCGGTCGACCTGACTGACATAACCGAACTAGGGGTAGAAATTGACGCCAGAATAGCTCAACCCCTGGTACAGGATACTCAATCAGACCCCATGGCAGACCAGAGTAAAAACAACAAGGAAGAAGCGAACCAAGCTACACCAAGCCAAGACTCACCAACAAATAAAGACTTGGTACAATCAGATAGCGAGGGGCAAACAGCAAACATGGACCTTGAAGAAAATACCAGCAACATTCTTGACCCCACGACATCATCTGACCCCTCCACTTGCTGGAAATTATTCGTTGGTGAGATGTGGAAGCTCTTTGTGGATGGAGCATCCAACCGGCATGGTGCAGGACTTGGCATAGTCTTCATCTCACCAGACGGCCTGGTTGTAGAGCAAGCAATCAACCTTGGCTTCCCAGGATCAAACAACGAAGCGGAGTATGAAGCACTTCTTGCAGGACTCAAATCAGTATTCTACATGAAGGCCACCGAACTAATGGTCTACAGCGACTCACAGCTAGTGGTAAACCATATTTCTAGCAACTATGAAGCAAAGGATGACAGGATGGCCAAGTACTAAGAATTGGTCATAACAGAAATCAAGAAATTTGAAGTAATAAGGATAGAACAGATTGGCAGGGAGGAAAACAGCAGAGCAGACGAACTAGTAGGTTTTGCGTCAATGGCAGATACATCCATCCCTCGCCCACTACTAATTGATTACCTACCAAGACCAAGCATTGAGGACCCCAAAGTAGAAGAGGTATGTTGCGCCGAATTAGGCCTCTCATGGATGGATCCCATCATACTGTTCTTAAAAGACGGCGTCTTACCGGAAGACAAAAAAGAAGCCAACAAAATTAGAGCAAAGTCACAACGATTTTGGCTCTCCCCATCTATGGCATTGTACAAAAAGTCATTCTCAGGACCTTATCTAAAGTGTGTCCACCCCAGTAAAGTAGAAGCATTCTTGTTCGAAATACATGACGGGGTGTGCGGAAGCCACCAATGAGGGAGATCGTTAGCCTACAGAGCCATTTCACAAGGATACTGGTGGCCATACATGCAAGCAAACTCAGAAAAATATGTGAAGAAGTGCGAGAAATGTCAGAAGTTCGCACATCAAATACATCAGCCGGCCAGAGAACTCCTACCATTGACCAGCCCATGGCCCTTTGCAATGTGGGGCTTGGACATAGTAGGACCACTTCCAACAGCGCCCGAAAACAAGAAGTTCTTTCTCGCAATAACAGACTGCTTCACAAAGTGGGTGGAAGCAGAAGCATTGGCATCAATCAAGGAAAAAGATGTGAAGAAGTTCGTCTGGCAGAATATCATTACTCGATTCGGCATACCTAAAGCCCTAATATCAGACAACGGCACCCAGTTTGATGGCAGAATCTTTAGAGGCTTTTGTGAAGAATACAAAATAGAGTTCTACAATTCTACACCAGCATATCCCCAAGCCAACGGCCAGGCAGAAGCATCAAACAAGGTCATCTTGGATGGACTGAAGAAAAGGTTAGAGAAGGCAAAAAGCAAATGGGCGGAGGAACTTCCTCATGTTTTATGGGCTTACCGCACCACACCTCGACGATCAACAGGAGAAACACCATTCTCCTTAGCCTACGGCATGGAAGCAGTAATCCTACTGGAAGTTGGCTTCCCCACAATTAGAAGCGAAAATTTTGATCCAGACTTGAATGGAGAGGCCATAGCATTAGAACTCGACCTCGCCGAAGAAAGAAGAGAAAAAGCATTGGTTCACATTGCCTCATACCAACAAGAGTTATCTAGGAAATACAACAAAACAGTACATCCAAGGCAATTCAAGATCGGAGATTGGGTGCTGCGCAAAGTGATGGGAAACACCTTAGTACTAGAAGATGGCAAGTTAGGGCCTAATTGGGAAGGACCTTACAAAGTGGTCGGGTTAGCTGGTAAAGGGGCATACCACCTAGAAGACGAGGACAGCAAAGCCATTCCTAGGCCATGGAACACTGACAATCTCAAACTATTTTATTTTTAGCTTTTCTTCAAAATGCTTGTAATTTTCTTTTTTTCCCAATAAAACAAGTAGTTTTCTTTTCAACATAAGAAGTTTTATTCTGTAAAAATTGTTTTAGTGAGTTAAGGGTATTGAAAACATGGTTGGCTGGAAAAACCAACACTCTTCCTAAGCCTAGGATAAGGATCCAGGCTGCAGGACGTTTTGGTCGGAATAACCAAACACTTTACTTTAGGTTGGCCGGAAAAACCAATCTAAAGGTTGGCTGGAAAAACCAACACTCTTCCTAAGCCTAGGATAAGGATCCAAGCTGCATGACGTTTTGGTCAGAATAACCAAACACTTTACTTTAGGTTGGCCGGAAAAACCAATCTAAAGGTTGGCTAGAAAAACCAACACTCTTCCTAAGCCTAGGATAAGGATCCAAGCTGCAGGATGTTTGGTCGGAACAACCAAACACTTTACTTTAGGTTGGCTGGAAAAACCAATCTAAAGGTTGGCTGGAAAAATCAACACCCCTCCTAAGCCCAGGATAAGGATCCAGGCTGCAGGACGTTTGGTCGGAATAACCAAACATTTTATTCTAAATTGGCAGAAATAACCAATTTAGAGGTTAGCTGGATTAAACTAACTATTGTACTCTTTAGCCGAAGAACAGGACATCGGCTAAAGAGTGGTTGGCTGGATTAAACTAACTCTTAGTACTCTTTAGCCGAAGAAGAGGACATTGGCTAAAAAGTAGTTGGCTAGACTAAACTAACTCTTGTACTCTATAGCCGAAGAAAAGGACATTGGCTAAAGAGTGGTTGGCTGGATTAAACCAACTCTTAGTACTCTTTAGCCGAAGTAAGGACATCAGCTAAAGAGTGGTTGGTTGGATTAAACCAACTCTTAGTACTCTTTAGCCGAAGTAAGGACATCGGCTAAGGCTGGACTAAACCAATTCCTAGTACTCTTTAGCCGAAGTAAGGACATCGGCTAAAGAGTGGTTGGCTGGACTAAATCAACTCCTACTACTCTTTAGCCGAAGTAAGGACATCGGCTAAAGAGTAGTTGGTTGGAAAAAAACCAACTTAGAGGTTGGCTGAATTAAACTCTTATTACTCTTCAGCCAAAGTAAGGGTATAGGCTAGTGGTTGACTGGATTAAACCACTCTTGGTACTCTTCAGCCGAAGTGAGTATATCGGCAAAAGAGTGGTTGGCTAGTAAGCTCAGTCAGATTGCTCAGCTAAGGCCGGAATAAAATATCTCGGCCGAAAAATATTATGTTTCGTTCAAGTTGCAGTTAGAAAGCAAGCATAAACAGGAAAGTAAACCGAGATAACAGTTGGAGCAAAAGAATTCATTGAAAAACACATTACAAGTGCAAGCATACAAATCAAACCAGAATAAGTGTTGAAAACAAAAGATGATTTTCATTGATCAAATTCAAAGCAAAATACAAAGGAGGGGCCTCAACCCAGTTACAAGACCAAAAGGAAAGAAGAAAATACTGAAAACCAACAACAAGAAAAGAAAGTACAGAATCAGTTGAACAGATCATCAAGATCAGCATCAATGTCAACACGAAGACCGGTTTCAGAGAATAGATCGATCGTGGTTGGGAGCTCGGTGTCTATTGGAAGCACGGTTTCAGCCATCAGGTCTTCAACCGTTGGCTCCAACTGAGCTGATTGATCGTTGGCCTGATCATTGACGACCGGGGTATTATTGGTCTCGGTGTCTTCATCATCATCTGAACCCTCAAGAAACTGTTGTTGGACGGATGCAGCATACTCCGCCAGTGAGCTCGGTATGAAGTACTGAGGAGGATTGTAGACCTCGGTCTCAGGTCCACAACCGAGCTGCACCACGGCTGCCCTCCAACCGCATTTAAAGAAAAGATCTTTAGCAGCCTCACATTGTCGCATGTAGAGGGCCTCCCCCTCCTTGAAACCTTCAGCATTTGCATTAGCCGCCTTTTTCTTTAGCTCGGCGATCTCTGCGTTTTTCTTACCTTCGAGCTTGGCTAGCTCACGCAGATATTTGTCTTTGATCAAGGCTGTAGCTTTTTGTTTTTCTGCTTCAACCGCGCTAACAAGACCGGCCAGACGACCGTTCTCGGATTTTAGCTCGGCTAGCTGCTTCCTAGCCTCTTCTAGCTCTGCAGTTTTTTCTGTCACTTCGGCCAGCGCTTGCCTTGTAGTCTTGCGAAGTTCAAGCACTCGCTTGTGAGCGATATGGCTCTTCTGCATAGCCTGCAAAAAGAGGGGGAGACTTGTAATCAAACCGAGATAAAAGTCATGCAAATTAAAAAGATCAATAGAAAAAGCTACTTACAAGCACCATGGACTTCGTGGCCGAACGAATGGCCCTTAGTTCAGTCAGGTGCTGGTGGTGCTCCATGTCTGCTGGAAGGCAGACACTCTTGGCAAGGTTAAATGCCATTAAGTGATCTTTTTCAGTGACCACTGAGTCTGTGTCCTGAATATCACGGTTTTGAAAAGTAAGTTTGGGTGCCCACTTGGAGGAGCTGGCTTGGTCGGAGTGCTCTGGCTGAGGGCTCAGTGGAAGAGTGATTTCATCTTCATCAACAGGGCTCGGTTTGGGTAGTCCGGGCACTCTTGCTGGGGCGAGATGAGAAAGGTTGTTGAGATGGAAGAGCCACCACGGTCTCTTGAGTCTGGGTGGTTGGTGGTACTTCGGCTGGATGTGTTTCGGTTAGGAGGGCCCTCACTCTGTTCCTCTTCGCCATTTCTTCTTCAACTGTAGTACGGACTAGGATGATTTGTGGCAAGGTCGGGTCCAGTTCAGGAGAGGCCTCTAGCAAAAAATCTGTTACTCTGGCTTTTCGACGGCTGCTATATCTATACGTCGGCTCAAAATTCAGTAACTTGGCCCAATTTCTTTTAGGGTATCGTAGTGCGGCGCGAAGTGTGTTTAAGTTAGGGTAACTATATAGTGACTTGAGGTGGGCTGAGTCTGCATAAAGAAGACAACTGTCAGTTCGATTCAAGAACACAAAACCGAAATAAAAAGAAGCATGCAATAGAGCCGAGGTAATTATACCGGTGGTCCCTTTATTCCAGTTTATTCGGTCACCAGGAATCTGGGCTTCTTGGTCTTCAAAGTTGCCAGAAACCCAGAAGAAATCATTATCGTTCAAGTCTTTATCCGGTGTGTCCGTTATTATTTTCTCTCGACGACGGCGTATCCTTAGATAATAGACCCAGCCATCTTCTTTTGATCCTATTGAATATTGATGAAAGAGTTCGGCTAAGCCGAGGTTAATGCCAGCTCGGCGGTTTAGCTCGGCTATACCATTTATTATGCAGTATGAGTTTGTGGAAAGCTGAGTTGGGCATATCCTAGTTTGCCTAAGGAATTCACAAAGTAAGGGATGTACAGGGAATCTTAGGCCGGTTTCTACAATGGAAAAGAGGGTGAAGGGAACAAAACCAGGGTTTCTCCAAGGTACGATGTCTTGTTCAGCTAAGGTGAGTTGGACGTCGTCAGGAATGTTATATTCCCTTCGGAATTCGGCCAGGCCACCAGGTGTTTCTACTAAAAACCTATATTTACCTATTTACTCTTAAGTTATGTATAATTTTACTGTGATAGCTCGGTTAAAAAATGACGCTGAGTAGCTCGGTTGAGCGTGCAAAGGAGTGTCTGGCAACCTAAGTCTGCAAAGTGAAAAAAGAAAGGGGTTATGCACAGATCGATGGACCGTGCGAAAAAGAAATCAAGGTAAAATAAATGAAGTCCTATCTCGGTTATACGGGTGTTAGCTCGGTTTCAGCAAGGGGTCTGTTAGCTCGATTTGAGCAAGGCATTTGTTAGCCCAGTTGAGCCTCAAGGGGCAGCTTTCTTAGTTCGGTCTGAACTTGGAAGGCTGGTTTAGCCCCTAAGTTCAGCTCGAGCGTAGTTAAGATTTTCAAGGCTTGACTTGTTAGAACTACAAATATAGCAAGTTAGCTCGGTTGGTTGGTCCGGCTAGATTAACATCAACTACAAACGACTTTTTAGTTCGGTTATACTATGATTTTGGATCAAAATCAGTATTTTTTCGGTTTATTCGTGACAAGCTAGAAGTTTTATTACACGAAATAAGGGAATATGTTTTGAAAAAACACACAAAATACATGTATTGTGAAAGCAAATACGACAAACAACAAAAACAAGGTAGGTTTGAGTAAGCTTACCAGGACAAGGAAAGATGAGAGTAACGGCAGCACAACCACAAAGCTTCTTCGAAAACAGATCGAAGAACTCAGCAAGCTCAGAAGCTCAGGAACGAGAGGGAGAGAAGAGGAAGTGAATAAGTGCAGTGCTTTGATCCAAAATGAAGAGTTTTTGTTTTGATACAATGGGATAAAGGCGGGAACTGTTTAAATTACGCGAGGTACGAGGGCGGCGTGACAGCTGCCTTTAGCCAATCAGAGCGTGCCACGTGTCATTGAAATGAGAATTGATTCAGTTGCTGTGATTGAAATGACGTTTTGACCGGACAAGCTGAGCCCGGTATGGAATTTAGTTCGGCTGAAGAGCTTAAGAGTTTTTAACTCGGCTGGAAGGACTAAAGGGGTTTAGTTCGGCTGAAAATGCATAAACTTTTTTAGCTCGGCTGAAAATGCAGAAACTTTTTTAGCTCGGCTGGGTACAGGTAATCCCTATCATGCTCTGCAGATGGAATTAAGGGGCAATTGAGAAGGTAATTTATATGAAAATTGGGCCGAGCTGGGTAATGGGCCGTTATGGGCCATAGTGCGAAGGGCTGAGTAAAAAGGCCATGAAGTTACTCCGGCCCAAGAGAGGTGTAAAGTTACTCCGGCCCAAGAGAGGCGTAAAGTTACTCCGGTCCCGAGGAGGTTAGCTCGGTCACCGTACTAAAACTTATACCGGTTATGGCACAGTACGGTTAGCTCGGTCTAAACCTTGCTAAAAGTTAGTTCGGTTTAGACTTACCACGGTTTGTACAGGAGGAACTGAGGTAAGGGCAATAAAAGAATGAACCGAACTAAGGATAGTTCGGTCTGTTCTACAGCTAAGCATAGCCATGCGTACCTCGGCCACATTGGAGTCCGACCATGGTAAAACCATCTCACTTGGTTTAAACAGTGAGGGGGTGTTGAAGGATAGGCATTATCTTTCAGGAGTATGAATCCTAGGAGGACTCTACATGAAGGAGTAAGAGTCCTACTTGAATTGTGCCACATGGAACCTATAAAAGCTCACAAACATCACTTATGGAGAGGTAACACAACTTTGATACACAGAGCTTCTTGTCTTTGTCTATTTTTCTGACTTAGGCATCGGAGGGGTTTCCGGCACACACCCGCCGACTAGCTCACGTTTGTGTTTTCAGGGAGTAAAGCGACGACGTTTGGAGGAGCGCAGACTCGATCAACAGGATTATACGAGAAGGTTTATTTCTTTTCCGTACAATATTAATAATCTTATTATAAAGAGTGGTGTTACATGCACCACTTAGTATATTAACTAATGTACAACATTGGTTATGACTTTATTATTGACTCAACTCATTATACAAATTATAAATATCAAAAATATCTTAAATTGTGTCACATCATCAATTGACACATTAATTAGTGCATTAGCCTATTACAAATCTTATTATAAGATTTTTAATACAAAGAATTTAAATTTTAAATTTTTATTTTTATTACACAATGGGTTGCTAAATGTATATGATTATGATCTAATGTATTGCAATTGGGAGGAGAAAATCAAAATAAAACTAAACTCAAATATGTGTCACGTCAGCTTTACAATATAGAGCCAGAAAATTATATCGTAATTCAAAGGCACAACGTGACTTTATTCTTGGCCAATCACAATTTATTATATCTCTTGTTGTTCTTCAATCATCTAACATGAAATTATAAATCTTACATCTTCTACCAATCACAACTCACTCAAAATATCACGTGACCGCACCCTAAAACCACCAAATAACTTCCCCATAGAGTCGCAATCAATTAGGTATATATAGCTGTAACAAATTTGTATAAATTGGCAATCACAACAATTAACACATTTGTAAGTCATTGAGAAGGCATCTGCTTACAAAACGACAGTATATTAGGTTTTAATTGTCATCAATCATAGTCAAAGTCTGCACATTTTAACAAACTTGTCAAAAATTAGTAATAATTTTTTGTTCTTTATTTCCACAAAATAATAATAATTTGTTTCTATAAAATGTTTACTTTGTTACAAAATCTGTTTTTTAAATGTTCATTTAATCTCCTTTTTTTAATAAAAAATATTTTACAAGCTAACAACTATTTTTTACTAACAGAGTCATGCAAAAATAAAGATTCACTTGAATAATATAATTTTAGCAACTCATATTATTGAGAAAATTTTATAAATTTTATTTATTTATGTAACTTTTTTTTGTGTGTGTGTGCGCACATAACTTGTGAATCTACTCTTACTTACAATTTACTCTTGCTATATATAAAATTTATTTATATAACATTTTTTTTGTTTAACTTGTGAATCTACTATTGCTTAAGTTTTACTCTTGATGAGAAAAAAAACACACAATAAATATTACTCATAAACAATAAAACACAACATACAAATTTATATGATTTGATAAGATTGTTTACATTTGTGGCTCTTATCAGTTTTATTATACTAATGCTGTGTTTGGTTGGGAAATTTAGAAAGAAAAATAAAAAAAATAGGTAAAATGAGAATAAAATATGCCTAAATTTCACATAATTTCACACATATTTTCTCTTTTCCTTTCCAAATCCCTTCTCAAATCCTCTAACCAAACATAACATAAAAGAAGAGAATAGTACGGCTCAGGCCCGAATGCTGACCTTCAAAGTTGGATTTGCGACTGTGTAATGAAGTGTAAAGTACTAATCAAGTTAAACCCAATTCTAACAACAAACTTATCTAATTGGTACTTTTTTTTTCCCTTCCTTCTGATAGATTTAAAATAACTAAAACATCCATTACAGGAGAAATAAATGAAAGCAAAATCTGATAAATAAATTATACAGTGGCTAAGGGACCAGTTTACTGCGGAACAATATTATATTATCTACTGAGAAAATGCAAACTCACTCACACACTGCAATAGGGACTCAAAGGTCCAAAGTATCACTTTGCCTCTTCTTTAAAAAATCTTACATGGATAACTATCTACCATGTCGAAGTGAATTTACTTCCTAAACAATGGTTTTCACCTGGATAGATTGGAAAACAGTAGGGGTTTCACAACTTGGAATAACATCCGATACCACCAAAACAGCACCGCCTTCCTCCACCATCCCCTTTGTTTTCATAAGATCAACAGTTTTTGAGATGTTAACTTCGATATCATCTGATAAATCAACTAGGACAGGCATAACTCCCCATTGCAAAGTCAGGGCCATTCGCGTGCTTTCATTGTTTGTGAATGCAAATATGGGAGGGTTTGGACGGTTGCGTGAGAAGAGGGATGCCATATGTCCACGCTTCGTGTACACAAAAATAGCGTCCAAGCCGAGGTTGTTAGCTGCAGACAAAACAAACAGTTATGCTTCTTTTGGATGGATATGGATCTCAAATCAAGGAATTTGATATTAAAATTCTATGGAAGTATAGGAGAGTTTGTTATTATAGATAAATTGATAAATTATTAAAATTAATAGGGAAGGTAGATTATTATAACTAGAATTCCTTTGTATGAAAGATTTCAAGTAACTACTAGTACATTATTATTTTCAAATCCATCATGGTGAAGCTCTCAAATTTGTTATTGAAATACATATCTAAATTATCAAATCCAAATGTGAGCTATTCTCCTTGAAAAATAAGCACCAAATCCTTTCATTTTAAATCAATAAATCTAAACACAAACTTTGTAAACATGAATTTACAAAAAAAAAAAAAAGGGCTCTTGAGATGGTATTGTATGAAATGACCAGATGGCTTATGTACATTTCCTTCATTTAGACTAGTTTGAAACACCAAAAGTGATGCAATTGCTTGTGAACTAGTCAAGACTGCATTGGATAACTTGATTCATGAGAGGATAATATTCTACAAAATATTAAACCCTTACCCGGAATTACCCTCTATTTTTAAACAACCAATGCATTTACTCTACTGCAATGCTATGTAGTTAATGAAGGCATGCCGAGAAAAGTTTAAATACCCATTTCCACTGCACAATTGCAAATCTGCTCAGCAATCCTGTCAGGCAGAGATTGTCCAAGTTGACGCTGATAGAGACCATTCTGTCGGTTCTCCTCACGACTCCATAGTTCCATCCGACTGCTGGTTGTCCGCAAGACAGAAAGAGCCTTCTGGCCATATGATCCAATTGCTGACTCACCAGATAACATCAGGGCATCAGCAAACTGCCGAACTGCTTCGGAAACATCTGCAACCTTATAACATCAAGGAAAATTGTCAATGAGAGAAAGGTTCGGCAAGGAGAGTCAATCAAGAAGCCCAAAGACAATTATTCACCCTATTTGGCACAAGAAATGAAATTTCGCATAGCTATTAAGTATTGTGAGGTTTTATGCCTCTTGGTTGAGAGGAAATCCTAGATTAAGTAAAAAAAGCTTAAGAATGGTACCGAGTTGATTCTGAACTGGAATCAAGAAGTTAGGAGGAAAGATTTCTTGAATATTTTTTTAACCAATCTATATTTTTAAGAAGGTAATTAAGGCCTCGTTTGGCAAGAGGCTATTTTAGCCAATTAGCCAAAAAGTTACTAAATTAGCCAAAAAGCCAACAACCTATACCAAAAAGTCAAAGATTCTCTTTTCTCTCTACTTTTTGCACATCTTTTCGTAATTAGCCAAAAAGTCATCCCAAACATACAAGTTTTTTTTACCTACCTTTTTAGCCAAATAGCCAAAAAGTTACTAAATTAGCCTGTTCCCAAACGAGGCCTAACTGTAGTACCTCAGCACGTGTTGGTGTAGGATATTCAATCATTGACTCCAGAAGTTGAGAAGCTACAATCACAGGCTTGTTGAGCTGCCTGCAAACATGAGTAATGGTCTCTTGCACTGTTGGTATCTGCTCGAGTGGAATTTCAACCCCAAGATCACCTCGTGCCACCATTATTCCATCAGAAGCCTCTACGATTTCTTCCAGTTTGTGGAGAGACTCCATGCTCTCTATTTTCGCTAGAACTTTAATGGATCTGTCAAATGAAGAATTGGGCTCTCAGTTTTTGTATATTCCAGAAGATAGGATCTAGCTAAGAACCTTGTGAAAAATGCATCCTGTTACTGTATAATTGAATGTTATGCACAATGTAAATATATTTCTCATGGAGTGTCGAAAAGCATATGCCAGTGGATGAGGCTTAAGATAGCAACAGTTGCTATGAAGCTCTTGATGATATCCAAAAATGGAAGAATCAACTTCCGTGACTATAGCACACATCAAGTGAAATAGTCAAAAGATTATTGCATGCTAAGAAAAGAAATTTTAGTGTAAAGGTGACATACGCTGATGTTTTGGTTGATAGGTGGTTCTTTAAATGGTTGACAGCATCGGCATCATTTACAAATGACATGGCAATAAAATCAACGCCTTCAGAAATTCCAAACTCGATGTCAGACCAATCCTGCAGATCATATAATACCAATTCAATGATGAGCAAAGGAGTGAAATTTTCAAAATATATCACAATATATCCTCCAAAAAAGCAATTTTTTTTATTGATTTCCACCATTTAATAAACGATTTAAAATACAATCTAAAAAAATACTAATAATAAACCATTTAAAATAGCTACGGCACGAGAGAGAATATTGAAGATCACAGAGTTCAGTACTACTCAATGCCAATGGTTGTCCAAACAAACACTATAAACGGTCTGTAATGTCAACTCATCAAAACTAAGCAACTATAATATGCACCGTGGAGATAACCAAAATTCAGAAAACAAGTGTCTGAAAATCAACCTTAGTTGATAGAGTTGGGAGCTCATGATTTTTCTCAACAAGCTTCCCTTCTCTCCAAAACCTCAATTTGGCTCGAGGCAGGAGTAATCCAGGGTCTGTGCACTTACAGCGCAAATCATTCCCAATCTTTTCTAGGACTTCAAAACTTGCCATTCCTCCATCAATAACAAGTTCATCGCCCACTATGATACCTGAGAGAGAAAGCAAGATTTAACAAGAATTTCCATCTTTTGTTTGCATTAAACTAATTTTGAACTTGCATTATTTCTATTATATACTACCTTCCGAAAAGCCTTCATAGTTTGCTTGAAGAGTGAATGGACGAGAACCCTCAAATTTCTCGGTAGTAAAAAGCCAGATTGAGCCATCCTGATTATTATACAATTATCAAAATTACATCTTTATCCCAAATTGACAATTGAAAGAGTTTAAGAGTCTATATCTACTATTTTTCCTAATTAATAACTACTTCTATATTTGTTCAATTCATATAACAAAACCAATCTGTGAGTGTTAGTCGTTTACCTCTGCTTTGACAGAGGAGGGAGCCCCATGATCAACCACATGAATCTGACTACCTTCTGTATCAATCATCACAGACACACAAAACCCTTTTTCCACATTCAATTTCTTGATCTTCCATATCACATCCCGGTGCCATTCCCTCGAGTTATGACACATATTTAGCCTCGCAACATTCATTCCACCCAAAGCCAACCTCTCCAAATCCTCCAAAGAAGAACACGCCGGCCCAATCGTGCAAACAAGCTTCGTCTTCCTCAACCCCAAAAAACCCTTCTCTCTCAACTCTCCCCCAGTCACTGCATCAAACCCTGAAAAACCCTCTAAACTCTTCGAAATCTCTACACTCTCCACACTCTGTAACGCAGCTCTGACTCCGATCTTCACCTCACAACCCTTCAATTTATCCCCATTGAAGCAAAACCTGAGAGGACTAATCGGAACACTAAAACCCCGATTCGGGAAATTCAAACCAGTGATCTTGGTGATGATTTGACGGCACAAAAGAGCTGAATCTCCAGCAAAAGCCATGGATCTGATAATGGGTCAAGGTCAAAAGGGTTGTCAAAACAGAGTGTGGTGAAGAGGTGGGTGATATTGATGCAATATAGGATGTTTGGGATTGAAAACTCCGTCGATTTTTGTGGAGTTTGAGGACGGAGTTTACGAGGGAGAGACAAGAACTAGGGTTTTAGAGGAGAGAGAGAATATTCTATTGGGAAAAAAGCGGGGCAGCCTTTGGCATTAAATTAATTTGAAACCAAATTCAAAAGGACTGCTGGAAAGGCGGTACCACCGATCTGTCCGAATTTAACGGTCAACTACCTTTTGGGTGGCTTGTTAACGTGAACCGCGTGCCGTTATAAGTCACCGATTCGTCCTGCCTACTATTTAAACAAGAATGATAGAGACCACTAATTTTGGAACTCTAAAAAGATCACTAATGACATGGTACTCAATAAAAAAAGAAAAAAATTACAACACCAAGGTCAAAACATCAAATCATTTCTGATGAGGCCCACTGCCACATCATTAGTGATAGCACTAATTAGTGCTCTCACTCATTTTCCTTATATTATTACTAGCGATCCCCACACGTTATGCATATGCACCTCGAAAAAAAAATGACACTGCGTTGGCATTTGGAAAGTTGTTATTTTAGTAGATTATTTTAATTTTTAATCATTTTAGTAGGTTTAAATTTTTGTATTTGAGAAGATGATTGAATTTTTTTATAGTTGAATATGATGTTTGTGAGAGAAAAAATGAAATGATTATAGATTTGATGTGATATTTTGTCTTATTAATTATTTTAATTTATTTTGTCTTTTTATAAATTTTAGTCTAAAAAAAACTAAAATCTTTCTTTTCGAACACCCCCTATAAAAATAATATATATATATATATATATATATATATAATATGTGTTATTTAGATAGTAAGAGTTTCCATTATTAAATCCTGTCACATATTCGAGCCCTACCTCGTCCTTCTCTTTGCCAAACCTTCACTTGATGGCCTTTTTTAATTAGGATTTTTCAAATCGACAATGCTACGTAGCTCAAATTTTGTGGTTCAAAAGTGGTTTAAATGGCCAAAACGACGTCGTTTTGAGTACAGAACAACATAAAAATGGCCAAAACGACGTCGTTTTGAGTACAGAACAACATAAAAATGGCCAAAACGACGTCGTTTTGGCCATTTGAGCCACTTTTGAGCCACAAAATTTGAGTTACGAGACATTTTTCTTTTCAAATTTTAGACTGAAGGAATCTTCCACTTTGTGAAAAATACTTTTGTGACATATTTGATTCGGTGGATTAGAGCATGCGATTGAGATTATTAATCCGTGAACCCATTTATTCTATGCTTATTTTAATATTTTGGTTTAGGATTATTAATCCAACAAATTTGTAGGATTATTAGTAATAGAAGGAGTGGGATTATTAATCCAATGAATATTAATCTAATTAGATAATGAATACCATACTAATTTAATAGGATTATTAATACTTCACTATTAATCTTGTGAATCAAACATGACCTAAGAGTAAAGTATCTTTAAATACGATGCGCTCCTTCCATAATTTTAAATTTAAAACATTTTAAATGTAAATAATTTGTTGGAGTCAATTTAGGATTTAATTGGGGCCCTCACTAATAGACAATGGGATTAATTCCTCATATTAATCAATCTTTAAGACTGGATACTGAATTGTTAAAAAAAAAATGTATTTCATATCATTTTGATATTTCAAATTTTAGGCGGTGTTTGGTGGCGTTTTCAAATCACATTTCTATCTCTTGGTTTGAGTGCTACGTTTGGTTTTAGTTTTCAAAAATTATTTTCACACCCGTGTTTGAAAATTCGTCTATCGGGTCATCCCCCAGACGTCTAGCCAGTTGATCGGAATAGTGTTTGTTTGTTTTTTTTTTTTGTATATTTTAAATAAAAAAATACTTTTTAAATTTTTTTAAATTTTTTTATGAACTTTGAATAGAATTTTGGATTGTGTCTTTGATTATGAGTTATAAGTTTTTGAATCAAATATCATATATCACATCAATTATTCCAAACTCAATTCAAAACTCTCTTCAAAACTCATAACCAAACAAATTTTCCTCACTCAAATCATAATTTCAAAACTCACAAACTCAAAATGCAACTCTATTCTCAAATCATAATTATAAAACTCTGCCAAACACTACCAAACAAATTTTCCTCATTCTCCAAAACTCACAAACTCAAAATACAACTCTATTATCAAATCATAATTCTAAAATTATAATAGAGTTGTATTTTGAGTTTGTGAGTTTTTGAATTACGATTCGAGTAAGGAAAATTTGTTTGATTATGAGTTTTGAATTGAGTTTGGAATAATTGATGTGACATATGATATTTGATTCAAAAAATTTACAACTCATAACCAAACACACAAACCAAAATTCTATTCAAAACTCATAAAAAATTTTAAAAAATTCGGAACATATTTTTTATTTAATACATAAAAAATAACATGTGCCAACTGCCAAAAAAAATAAAATAAAATTGCACTGTTCTAGTCAACCGGCTAGACTATCACGACCCGCTCCCCGTACCCAAGGGTTAAGCACCGTGATGGCCAGTAACTGAAGTTACTTTTGGCCAATTCTTGAACAAATTAATAAACACAAGCGGAAATAATATTTAAGTAAGAGTACCAAAATAATCATCTGAGCTTCTATTTTTATTACAAAATTTATTGACCAAAAAGGCTGATATTTACATAGAAAAATATCATAAAAGTGTTGTGTGTGTCTATTCCACAACCCCATGTCTAAGATTTTTCAAAAACTATTTCTGAATTGTATTGTTTCCTGAAAATTCGTAAACAGCTATAAGCACATGGCAGAGTGATAAATATTATACTGAGAGCACACGGACATAAAATTTACCATGGATAATTATTGGCTAAACAGAACTTGATATTAGAAAACAGAATATATAATACGGAAATCATTTAACATATAATACAAAATAATCATAACCACGGTACAGAACAGAACAGAACAAATGTATGGACTCAAAAGGTGGCTCATACAAACTCTAGAGGTAGCTCTCACAATAGTGTAGCACTTAGCTCCGTACAGCACTTTGCTCCACATCAGAAATCAGAGTGCTAGTGGATCTATGACAGACAAAGGGTCACAAAGTGACTAATCAGAAGCCCAATGGTTATTTAAGTCCCCCAAGGCATAGGACTTCCATGGTAGTACTTATAAAATAATTATTCAAAATACATTTTAATAAACAATTATATCCATAAGTTTTCCTTATTATATAAAATAAGGTTCATAAACTAGAAATGCTAATATAATTTATAAAACACAATTTACATAAAATAAATTATGATAATTCAAAACATACATAAAACATATAATGGTAACTCAATGTATAATATAACTCACCTTAAAATTAATATCTCACTCTTTCTTTCCACTACCAAAGACTCTTTCATCTTCCTATATTTTCTTTCCCTTTTCTTAGTTTTTTTCCCTTTTCCTTTTTTTGTTTCTTCCCTTAACTTGAACATCTCCTCCCTATTTATAGATATTTAATTTGTGAGTCTCAAGTCACCGCTCATACATGTGGCTTATCCACATGCTTCTCCATCAACTCATGCTTATTCAACATATGGGACTCACCACACTTACGTTGCCTAATCATCATCCTAAGCTACATGTTGCTTTAGGTTGTTATTTTTTATTTATTTATTTTTTTTTCTTTTCCATAAAATGACCCTAATGTAAATAAATTACACTATATTTTATTTTTCTCTTACAAAATATTTAATTAAACATTTAAGATTTTTCTCATTTATAATTAAATAATACTAATATAAAATTTAAGGAACAATTTAAATTTTCGGATTGTTACCTGGACGACTAGACGAATGTCCGAGAGGACGACCGAGTAAGCCAAATTTCAAAATTCAAATCCCGCCTGAAACGAGTTTTCAAAAGTGGTGTGGAATTAATTTTTGAAAGTTATAATCAAACACCATACTCAAATATAGGTATGGAGTCATGATTATAACTCCACACCAAATACAGCCTTTTTCTCAATGTCTTTTTTAGAATTTTCAATTTCAATCAAATTATGCATCTCACTAGGGAAATTAGAATAAAATAGGGTACTGCTAAAAGAGTGTGCAATATATGCAAGTTATGATATTTGTGAGATTGATTATCACAATGAGAGTCATAATTAAAATAAAATAAAAAATTATAACTAAATATTACATAAGGTATAATCAATGAGCTTCATAATCAAAATAATATCATAATTAATATTACAATAAATCATAACTAATACCATAATGTATATAACTAAGTAATAACTAACACTTTAATATATCATAATAAAAAATCACAAACGTTGTAACTAGATACATGATACACAAACCAATCAAATTTCCCAATAAAGGGTGTAAGGATAATCATGGGTTGAGTTTGGGACAAGTTTATAGTAATTTGCCTCCACCCTATATTATATCAAGGACAGGGCAGATTGAGAGATGTCAGTGGTAGGGTGGAAGACAAGTTAATTTTGTAACTTTTCTTTAAATTTTTTTTAATATACAATGAATTTTATAATTTTAACATAATTGCACTGACCTTTATTTTGGTAAGATCAAATAGATTAAAATTAATGCCGATACTATAAAAACACAAAGAGACACAATATAAAATATACATTTCAACGTAAAAGAGACAGATGGTAATAATATTTTTTATTTATTTATATGACTAATAAATTTCTAATGAAAAGTAGAGTAAGTGTTACATAAATTAAAACATTAAGAGAGTCCAATATAATTATATTAAATTTGTATGTTTTCTTCCAAAAACAAGGGAAATCAATGCAATTTATCTAATTTATTATTATGTCATTAATGATTTAGATAGATGTTTAAAATTAAAGCAATTTGATTCAATTTAAAAAATTTAAGGACAACACTGACAAATTGAAATTTTTAATCAAATTTCAAAAAGTCACTATCCTATTTAAATCACATCATCTTATTTAAGTCACATCACCTTTCCACCATATCACTTCAAACCCAACCCATATCTAACCCATATTTCATAAAAAGTTAAAAAATACACTTAGGTCTCGTTTGGGAACATTCTAATTTAGTAATTTTTTGGCTATTTAACTAAAAAGGTAAGTAAAAAAAACTTGTATGTTTGGGATGACTTTTTGGCTAATTACGAAAAGATGTGCAAAAAGTAGAGAGAAAAGAGAATCTTTGATTTTTTGGTATGGGTTGTTGGCTTTTTGGCTAATTTAGTAACTTTTTGGCTAATTGGCTAAAATAGCCTCTTGCCAAACGAGGCCTTATTTAGAACATCTCAAACCACCCATTACTTCAAATGCATACTTTCATGGCCATGCATATTTATTTGGAATATTTAGTTTATCATCTCTCTAACTTTTAATAATTGAAGAGGTCCATAATATATATATTTTTTATAACCTAAGATCCCTTACCCCCACACCCTTAAATCACACCCGCACTCTCTCTCTCTCTCTCGCTATTCTAGGATTTTAGATCTCTCCATAACAATCATTTCTATCATTCTCTACAACCATTGGTAGCGGTCTCAAGATCCCTTAATGTGTACCACCACCCCTACCCTAGATACAATACCTTGGGCATTGAACTGTCGCCTCTAAATGATACCATGTCGGTGCCGTTTGTAGTTCGGCTCTCACCGTTGGACGCTCAATCTCAGAACACGACCCTGTGTTCAACCTTGTTGATGTCGATCTAGATCTCCACCACGACGATTAGGCGATGATTTGGTGTGGCATCGTGGACAATGATGCAGAGAAAGAGGAGGAAGATGATGATGACAATGATTGCTCTGACAAAAATTCCGATCACTACCCATAAATTGGAGGTCGAATATCGAGGTTAGCTTTGAAAGCTCGTTGTTCACGAACACTAAATTGTATACTGTTATCTTAGAGTGAGAATACTATATATGTGTATGTCACGCTCCAAAATTTGGACAATTAAATATTAAATTAGGACTAAACCCCAATCAATATTCCATCATCCAAATCCTAGGGGTGAAACAAAAAAGCTAAAACGCCAACTAAACCATCCACCATAATCTCATTACTAACAAATACCTCAACATTAAGTGCTAATAACTAGTCAAAACAACTTAAATAAAGTACGGTTACAAACCATTCTAAATTATTCCAATATTAAAGTCATAAAGAGAATAATAAATACATAGACTAACATCAATCCTAAGCTCAATAAAACAAAAGAAGTCCAAACGACAGGTCCAACACTATCGTAAATCCACGTCACCACCGTAGCCCTAACTAATCCTGCAAAGGAAGCTCAGCTGCGCTCAAACAGAATGCACCCGAGTTGCCAAGAGACAAAACGGGTCAGTATACAGGTATACTGGTATGAGTACAAGATTTAACACCCATGTGTCTACCAGACACAAACCAAAATACATTAAATTCTTACTATGGAACAAGACAAGTAGTTCCAACCGCACCGAGACGAATGGGTAGTTTCCCGAGATATGGTGGCATTTAGTTTCTTGTCCGTACACAACGAAATATAAATTGATTATAAAATAAACAAAATAGAAATAAAAATATGGTGGGTCAGCCCTGCATAAAAAGTTAGTAAGACCCACCATCCTGCAAAACAAATAAAGTTAGTATAATTTAATCATAAGTAACTTGTTGAAAAAAATATAAAATTACACCGGTTCATACTTAAATAATTCGAATTGATCAAAACTCAAAGAACGAAAGTTGTGCAGAATTAAATTTCCTAAAAGACAACGCGCACGAATTTAACATAAACTGAACAGGTTGAGAGAAAAACTTGATATAAAAACCTAGACGGATTTTAACCGAAAAATATGAAATTGAAAACGAACAGAAACTATCATAAGATGATTTTTTTCAGAAAAGTTCAAAACATGAAAAGTGTGCAGAATAATGTTTTACTTCAGTTTATACAAAACCAATAAAAATGAGCTCGTTTCATGGGTTAAAACAGCCTATAAAATCTGCATTACCAAAATGAATCAAACCGACAATAACCAAGGTCATCCGATTTTAAGTTCTAATCGATCTTTTTAATAAAAAGCTACAATACAAAAGTTATCCAAAATCACGTATACATGCCTCTCCTCAAATTTCATAATTTATCAAAATCGTTTACTATATTTCAAAATGTACAAATCAATAAACTCATAATTAAATTTTTGTACCTTAACTCCACCACCTCGCCCCTCCTCTTCCGGCCTACACATATATCCCATGTGCCTCCCGTATACCTAACACCGCTCCGAAGCTAAACTTGCACGGGGATATCGTCCCGAGTTTGACTTACACTCCCTGGATGGTTAGCATATACGTACGTGCGCAAATCAAAGCACTCGTCTATTCATGAGAACGAGGCAACAATATATATATACACAACATCTCACACATGAGAATAAACATAACAATGCCGAACCTAAGGCATTCAAATAAATCTCATAATCCTCACTTTTTGTTATACACTCTTTCTCACAACACTCAAATACAACAACAATCCATCGAGTCATAGTGGAGTATAATGAATTTATCTATGAGTTCTTAATTAATTTTAAATTTCATATAACCATGAGTGTGATTACAACAATAAAATAAATCCATATAAAAATCCTAAATTTGACATACCCAACTAATCAAAATAATTAAATTCAATCAATAAAAACCCTAAACCTTACATACACAACTAAACAAAATAATTAAAATCAGTCAATTATCTAAGAACCCTAAACTTTACATACACCACTAGTCAAAATAATTAAAATTAATCTATCATCTTTATGTAAACATAAAATCAAACTAATATCAAACAAATAGATAAAAACAAGAATTAAACATAAATCAAGGGAAGTGAGTTTGTACTCACAATACTTTATTGAAGATCAAAGAATATTTAGAAACTACTAAAGTCACCAAAACAAAACTCTAATCTTTCCTTTTCTTCCCTCTCCTCTTTTTTCCTTGTTGCCGCCTCTTTCATTGTCTTCTTTGATTTCTCTCTCTCTCTCTCTCTGTCTCACAACTTGGTCTCTCTCTTATCCTTATGATCTCCTAAACCTAGTTGAATATTTCTATGTTATTATATATATAATAATCTAAGAGCTAGTATAACCTAATAATCTTATACTATAAACCTAAATCTCAATATATAATAGCTTAATAAACTATAATGTGCAGTAAATTTAATATTTACAACCTTAAATGCCTTAAATATCACATTAAACCTTATGTAACCACCCAATTAATAATTACATCATTAAATCCATTAAATATCACATAAAATCTCATGTAACCACCCAATTAATAATTACAACATTAAATCCATTAAATATCACATTAACTCTCATGTAACCACACAATTAATAAAGTCAAAAATAAAATAAGATAATAATAACCATAATAATAATAAATACTGACTAAAAAAAATTAAGGTCGCTACAGTGTATATATGTATATTCAATTTGTTCGTATGAGTTTGTCATTATACTCAATTTGACTACTCAATGGATAAACTTAGATTTAGACATAAATTTGAGTAGGAACATTTTTAATTCTCAATCTATTTTTGTGTATATGTTTGTTGAAGGTTGCTTGATACTTCTGTTGGAAAATTTGGTTTTATAAGGCTTATTTTGGGCCAATTTTGAGCCCAAAATTGAGTGGGTCCAAAACGTCTTTTGGGGTGGGTCCGAAGAGGTGACGTGTTCTTTGTTGCATGACAAGTCACACGGTGAAGATGGTTCATCAAAACCATTTATGAGTGAATGAGAAGTTGACGCCGTTTTTGGGTTCGTGGAATGAACAATTAAAGAAGTAAATGTGGGCTTCCTTGAAATGAGTTGTCCCACATTAAAACTTTAAGAGAGTTTTTTTGTGGGTATATAAGCTCTTGGTGTACTAACTTGGATTGGGCCCCAAGAGGCACCCTAAGTTTGTAAAAGGGAGGGGTTATGGACAAATGAAACCTTAGCTCAAACCACCACACACACCCACGCTGGCGCTGCGGGTGTAGGTTATGTGTCAGGTCGGTTCTAATATTAATTTTTGGACAAAATTTATTTGAATTTTTTCCCAAATTTCTTGCGGGAAAAATTAATTTAAATTTTGCACTTTTGAAGTTTGAATTTGAATTCAATTTTTTTGTCCAAAAATTTGTGTCTCTTTTCAGAGCCAAATTCCACAACAAGTTTAAACAGTCCAAACAGGTTGCCAATCTGTTGAACCCCGGACAGATTCAATTTCTGCTCAGACAGATTCAAATCTGTTGCAGTTTTTCGAAAAGATATAAACTGTCCAACAGTTATCTGTTTAAACTGTTATACACCTGTTAGATTCAAATTCCACCTGTTCAGTTTGAATAATTGAACCTGTTCAGGTCTATAAATAACAGGCCATTTTCCAGCAGTCACTCATTCCGAAAATTCATTTTTTTTGCCTTCATTTTGCTCTCTAGCATCCATTGTTCTTCATATTATTTTAGGAAAAATTCAAAGAGTTATAGAACACAGGGTCTAGTTCGCTGAATAAATTTGTTTGGAGTACTACTACAAATTTGTGAAGATCATTGTATCTTTGAAGATAGACGCCATTAGTCCGTAAGCATTGTAGCGGAGCGAATCTGTCTTAAGGACAGAGTGTCACACACTCGACTTAATCTTTTTATTTTTCATTCAGTTCGATAAAATAAAATATGTAAGTTATTTATTTTATTTATTTAATTTTGTTTTAATTTATTTATTGTACACAGAAAATTATTCCAATACTTCTCTGTGAAAATACACAATTTTCTCTAGTTTGATTGAAACACAGAGAAAATTGGTTAAAACATAGAGAAAATTGTGAGCAAAATCACAGAGAAATTTTTGAACAAATCAAAGAAAATTAAACCTAGAGAAATTTCAAAATACAAAGAAAATTTCAATACACAGAGAAAATCAGCGAAATTGAGCAAAAATTTCTCTATATTTTGAAATTTCTCTGGATGAAAATTTATTTAGATTGAAATTTCTTTGGAAAAATGTTGAGGGACTCCAACTCTTATGAAAATATTGTACGTCATTTATCCTATAAAATCTTAATACCAAGTACCTTAAAAAAAAAATTCCCCTATCTATTTGATCATTGTAATGCTTTACCCTTTTTTATTATAATTTTTGGGTTATTTAACTTTAATTCTAAATATTTATATGCTTTAACAATTTAATTGTGTATTTTACTTTTTCTATATTTTATTATTATATTTTTTTGCTAGCCTATACTTATCAATTTAAAAATAACAAATAAGACAAGTTTTTTATTTTTTTATTATTTTAGTATTTTTATTTTTTTTTAAAAAACGAGACAATTGAGTTAAAATGGTACCTTGGTAGTTCCGCTCTTCACCCATCAGAATAGAAAATATTTGGTGATCCGAATTTTTGTAACTCGAATGTGTTAAAACGACGTTGTTTTGAGTGTTTCGAACCATTCGAGTCATGATTTTTCAGGCCACCTAACATTGTTGCATCATAATTTCCATAAAAATAAGCTAGTAAATTTTGTTTTAAAGATTTAATTGTTCTTATTACATTCCTATTTTTAAAATTTTTTTTTTTAAAATCTCTCACTTCTTCAAAATTCAATATTTTTTCAATTTTGTTTAATTTGCAATAGAGATTATGGTATTGTGATGGGTCCCACAATTAAAACTTCCTCCATTAAGTGGGACCTATTTGAACTAGATTGTAAGTAATTTACAACTTAAAAAAAAGTTTGGTGCTTGAGACACTAAAATAAAAGAATTTGTTATTTCAGGATAAGGTGTAGATTATCCTTACTTTTTAGGATGAATAGCAACAATTATCCTAACAAAATTTCATATAATTTTTTTATGAGCATCTTGTTAGTATACAATTTTATGAATATCTTTAATCAAGGTTATTTTTTATTCGCATCCACATAAACACGATAACAATATTAATTAATAGAAGTGGTTGCAGTATCGTTATAATGAAAAAAAATCATACTAATGATAGTTTAGTGGACCGCCAATAATAAAAAATTAGAACATTAGACCAACTTCACATATTTTTATATAGATATTTTTCATATATTTATTTATTTTTATTATTTATTATGTTAAAAAAAAAAGCCAAACATTTGTAGATAGGTCTACGAAAGCCACTTTGCTTGATTACAGTTTTTCAAAAACACTTTTCAGGAAATTATATTTTTTTGTTTTTCGTGTTTTTTTTATTTTTACTGATATTTTTAATATTTTAAGTAATATTTTTTTATTTTTTAGACATACTTAACATAAATATACCTAAAAAATAAAAAATTTGTGAATTTTTTTTTAAATTCACTAAATACTAAAAATATAAAAAATGCAAAAATTCAGTATATTTTTTATATTTTTATATATTTATTAATTTTTTAAAATATTTTTTCACAAATTTTTTATTTTTTAAATACATCTAAATAAGATACATTTAAAAAAATAAAAAAATATATTTATTAAAAATAAAAATTAAAAAAATTTAATCCAAAACACTCCATCCAAATAGACTGAACGACATCATGGATGGAAGCATCACCACCAACAATTTTCTAATCAAAATGGCATTCACGTGAATAAATAAATCCACATGGCAAGGGTACATCAGTAAAATCAACCAGCACCACCTCCAAGCGGAGTTTCTAATAAATCTGCTTCCATTCCATTAATACACTCAGTTGATCACATTCCATTACACACTCTCTCTCTCTCTCTCTCTCTCTCTCAATCCTATCCAACTCATTTCATATTTCTCTGCTCCAAAATCTACAGAGAAGACTCAACTTCTAGAGAGAATCACACATAAACACAAACATATATATATATATATATATATACACAGAGTGTGTGAGAAAGAGGAAAAAATCGAATTTGTTGATTGATTTGGGAAGAAGCGTGATAAAAAACCCTAGGGAGTTGAGTGATCTGTAAACTAGGGTTATGAGGTTGAACGGAGAGATCTCGGACATTGATGAAGAAGATGAAGAGAGAGAAGCCGATGTGAACTCAATCGGTGTTGCCTTCCCACTCCCGCAGAAACTGGTTGTCGGTTACGCTCTCACCTCCAAGAAGAAGAAGAGCTTCTTACAGCCCAAACTCCTTTGCTTGGCTCGGTAGGTATTTTATTCATTCATTCATTCCTCCTCTTCCATCATTCACCTATCCATGTATGATCTATATCTGTATATCTCAAATCATCAAGTTCTGAAAATTGTAATTTTGTCTCTCATCTTCAATTTTTTGTATATAGATGTATGCAAATGCAATTTTTTATATATCTATGTTTGGTGTGTGAAATTATTTTTAGTTTTGTTAGCATCCAGTAGTAACTTAAAAAGAAAAAAAAATTACAAATACATGGAAAAGTTTAAGATTTTCATTATTAATATTGATAAAGTTTTCATTAATTTATAAAGTTTTGCCTGTGAGTTTCAAATGTGTTTTTTTTATCATTTATTTTTTTAAACTTGTGAGTAACAGTAGAGAATCTACAGTGGTAGGGGTTATGGTGTCCTTATCCAATTGTGGTTAAATATTTGGGAATTTGTCATTGATAAACTGTTTGCTTGACTTATCACTCCACTTACATTTTAATATCTTGGTATCTGGAATCTTGGGCGTTTCTTCTACTTGATTAATGAGAATATTCCATCATATATACCCCTTAAGACTAAGTTAACAGTGACAAATTAAAAATCTATTTCTTCTCTAGTTATAAACTACACTACCAATCCTTGTCCTTGCTGACTTGCTTATAATATGTAAAATTCTCAAAATTTATCTGATTACTGTTTCTTTTGTGGTTATTTGGAAATTACAAATTAGACCGCAATGATCCGGTAGATGTGCAGTTTGACTTCTGGTTCATTTTGGCATTGTTAACATATGAGAGAGAGAGTGAGAGAGAGACTTTTCAGATACAAGTAAACAAAATGTATATTACAAATTTAGTCCGATTCTAAATTTGCATTATTATTCATATGATAGAATTACGTGCCCAGTTAGTCATTCTCTCGTTCGTTCTTTCTTTCATTTGTTTGTTATTTTTTTTGCCTTCCTATGTATTACCAAAATTCACTTGCCAATTACTTAGTTCATGTATTATGATTTATTAGATTTGTGTCATATGTATGTTTATATTAATAATTTATTATGCAACCATGTACATGGTGCAAATTTTGTATGCACCCATATACGGGTTTTTTTTTTTTTTTTTTGTTTATAAAAAAAGAAAGAGAATGGTCTGTGCCCAAGATTATTGTTTCTTCTCTGACTATGTTTTGTTATACATCATTGCAGAAATAAAGGAATATTATTTGTTGACATTGACAGAAACAGGCCACTGTCAGATCAAGGTCCTTTTGACGTTGTTTTACATAAGGTTAGTGTTGATTTCTTCTAAAAAAGGGAAAAAAACCTCAGACTAATTGTTAAGAACTTCTTCTTTCTAAAACCTTGTGGTGATATACCATTTTTTTTTTTGGTGCCCTTTTTCTGATGTTAACACATCCTTTCTATCTCTTGCTTTTTTATTTTTTGCTTCTCTTTCCTAAATTTTTTTTTAGTTATTGTCTTCCCTTATAGTGGGAATAAGTTATTTTGTAATTTTTCATGTTTGACAAGTCTTATTTTCATTCCAGCTGGCAGGAAAGGAGTGGTGCCAGGTTGTCGAGGTTCGCGCAATTTAAACCCTATGATCCTCCTTTTTTTTGAATACCCCCGTATGATCCTTTGTTCTACTATCTCATTTGATGAACAGACTGTATTATTTTGTGCTATGGATTCTCTTACATGGCATTCATTTTTTAATTCACATTATTTCATGCCACTAGTGAAATGAAATTTATCCTATCTTATTCATGTCGGAGATTAGATGTCAAGTTTGTCAACTGACAATCATTGGTCAAACAACCAGATCTCTTGGGGCTTTAAAACTCATTTTTGTCGGACATAATCTGCAGAATCTTTGCTCTCTATCATGAATCATGATCAGTTCAGTCTCTCAAGAAATCAAACAAGTGAGGATTTTACTTTCTTTGATACATCTAGATGTTCGCGTGTTGCTAAGCATAGTTGCAAAAAGTATGGAATCTTTCAATAATTTTTAGGGAGCTTTTTCTTTATTTCTTTGTATCATATACTTGTTGGTTGCTTGGATTAGTTGTAAAATTGGGCTTCAGGGTGAATGAGTCCATGGTTTTTGACACTGTTATATGTATATTTTTTAGGGCGTATTATAATTTTCACCCTCCAACTTTTACCTGAAGTCCACTTTGGTCCCTAATGTTCTAACTACAACAACGTTGTCCTCGTACCTTATGGCGAATTTTAATTGCAAAAATGGATGAAACTTGACCATGCAAAGGGCGCATGGCCTGTATTATGGGACATTGGAGGGAAACATGAAATTCCTACAAAAAAAATAAAGACACGGGAAAGGTTGGAGGGAAGAGAGAGGGAAATCCAGGAAGAGAGACGGGACGAGAAGAGAAGAGAAGAGAAGAGAAGAGAAGAGTCCATACAGAAAGAGATAGCAAGAATGGAGTGTTTAAATATATATACAAATACAAAACTCTTGTATATAAACTTTTTCTCAAATTTTGACGCTCTATATGTACTCTTCAGTAATATCCTTTCTCTCACTTCAATAATAGTTCCAGTTCATTTGTTCCATACTGAAACTGCACCCCTCTGGTCATGGACCATGTCACTAGCTACACAGTAATGCAAGTTATATGAAGATCCAAGCTCCACCTGCATTTGTGAATGCAATGGGGAGAAGATTTTGCCATGACCATCTGGTGGTTCCAGAATTGAGTCAAATAGAGGTGGGCATCAATTGATTGATCCATTGGCTCTTTTGGTGGGCGGCATCTGACAAAATATATGTACAATTCTAAAGTGTACCTTATGGAATTCACAACACTGCAAGTGATTGAGATTTCATAAAATTTTCTTTTGAGCTCTCTCTATTCACTCCCTCCCTTTGATCAGCATTCATTTAAACTGATATTTCTTTTCTGAGTTGGTGCAGGCCGTCTAATATATAAAAGGGTACTAAGCTTGCAGTTATTCTGAAAATGTCACATATGTTTCATTTTCTTGACTTTCTAGCATTGCATTCGAAGGAATATTGTTCACTACAGAACCCATTTTAACAATTGATGTGTTGGTGTGTTTGTGACTTCGTATCCGTGTTCTGTGTCTGTCTCCGTGCTTTTTAGATTTTGATATCTGGAGTTTATGTGCTCACAGCTTGAGCTCGATTTTTAGGCTCGTTTTGTAATCGAGCCAAGCTTAAGTAGACCCAAGCTCGGCTCGATAAAGCTCGTGAATATAAAGAAAATGAATTAATATTTATTTTTAATAATATATCAAATAATTTTTCATTAATTTATTTTATTTTTGTGTTTGGTGTTTGTGTAAATTTACATATTTGATTGATGAAATTTATTATTAATATAAGCATTCTTTTATATTTTGCTCATAATTTTTTTTTTGTTGTTTTTTTTAATATCTTGATAAGGAAATAATTTAATTTTTTTTTAAAAACTTGAGCTCGTTTATTTAATCTAGCTTACTCAAGCCAAGCTCAAGTTTCTCAAATACTTGACGAGCCAAGCTCAAGCTTGATTATCTAAACTCAACTTGAGCTTGAGCTCAACTAATTCTGAGTAAATGAGGTTGAACTCCAAAAAGTTCAACTCAGCTCAGTTTGTTTGCAACCCTAAGGAAGTCTAGAAAGTTTCACATTGTTGTCCAACAATTGCTGTATTTGGCTTGAGCAAGTAACCCATGTTAGAAGCAAAGATATTAATAAAACATTGGTGGTAAATTATGATATCATTAAGCCTATATGATGATCATTTCACTTGCAGAATTTGCCCTTGTGTAACTGCCTAAAGTTACTACATCTTTTACTTCCAAAAAAAAAAAGAAAGATTTTGTGACTTGATATGAGTGTTCCTTTTGTTGGTGTAGTAGTTCATCCTTCTATAAATGCTTCTGCTAGTTACTACATCTTTAGTTTGAAAAAAAGAAGAAAGTGTTTTGCAACTTAATATGAGTGTTTTTTTTTTCTTCTTCCGTTTTGGTGTGATAGCTGACTCACACAAACAATTTTAACATGCAACTCCTGCTAATATAATTAGTACTCTATTTCATTTCTATACTGGATCAGACGATAAATTTAGACGGAAAAAATTTGTGTTACGGAAGTTCTTGGCAACAGCCTTACTCCCCCCTCTAGCTCAAAGTTCTTGGTTGGCTGCTGCACTATTCACTTTTAAATCCGTATCTGCTTAATTAGGGTTTTATTTGCAGTAGTATTGCTGTTGGCTTACCTCAAGCTCAGATTATATGCCTTTGTTGGGTTTGATTTCTTTATAAGATTCTGGGAGGGCCTTTGGTGAGAGAGTCTTCATTGTTCTCTTCTCTTACATTTCATGCTTAGTCCTTTTTGGAGGACCCCGGAGTGGTGTCCTTGGAACCTCATGGCTCCAATTTAGCTACCATTCTCTGTTTGTTTCATATCTTAAAGTTACTGTTGTTCCTCCCACCCTTCTAGTTCCTTTCTTCTCTTCTTTCTAATAAGCTAATTTGATTGTTCAAATTGCTCCCTAAAGTTAGTCCCTTTGTTTGGCTTGTGGATCTCAAAGGGTTAACTGTTGATTGGCCCAAGAGAACAAAAGAATCTTTGATATTTAGATTGATACTTTTGGTTGGGGCAAGGTTGGCACTGGATGGCTTTAAGGAAGGTCTTCAAGGTCTACTTAGAATATATATCGCTACGGGTTGGAGAATTTTTGTTGCTACAGGTTTGAGTGATTGAAGAATGAACGGTGTTCTGCTTATGAAATTAAACTTTTTGGCACTATAAAGGGGTTAACAAAGGCTTTTTTAATCTCAAAGGCTTTTAAAGATCAGAAAATTGAAGATAGGAAAACAAGAGGAAAAGAAGATCTTGTAGAACTGTTACTTAGCTACATCATGTAACCATTTAGGGCTTTGAAAGGTTGTTTGAAAACTCCTCTCCATCTAATAGAATGTTGCATACATACATAAAAGCAGTGGCAAAGTCATCCTTCCTGTGGTCAGAATAAGACTTTTGGATTTCAATCAAACCTTACCAAGGAAAGGGATCAGGGATACCAAATATAGCTCAAGCAGTTCCTGTATGTGATAGATTTCTGGGTACTTTGACCTTCTTATGGCCCAAGTATTGCATTCTGCAAACCCCCTTTTTGTACCTAATGGAGTCATACCTCCATTTTTTTAATCCTATTGATGTTGCTAATCTAGAGACAGACTTATGGAGAGATTCATTAAAATTTAGGCGCCATAGTAAATTTCTTTTTGTCTTAAGAACTCATAATTTGCTTTCTATATCTTCTATGCAAGGCTACTGTTGAAAATTTGAGCAATGATCACAGATCAAGAGAAATAACAATGAGAACATAACCCATGATGGGTTAGTACCCTCATTTTTATTACTGCTACCAAAAATAGTTAATTACATATTTGCTCCTTTATACATATAAATATTCTCAACACTGCACCTTAAGTTGAATTATAGATTATCTATCATACCTAGCTTGTTACTTAACTTAGACAACCTAGGACAGAAAAAAGAAGATAGAAGAGAAAAGAGGGAAAGGAAGGGAAGAACAGTCCATCAATTTTAATCCTTTCCTTCATCGATTCGATGCTCAGATGCTGTGTGGAGAGAGAGATTACATCTTTATACCAGCAATATTCTCAACAGCTACTTTTCAGTCTCAATTGGAGAATATAAGAGTTTGACTATTAACTCATTGCTTATATCTTAATTTGGCTTCTGCTAACTTCATACTAACCCCTACTGATTTTTATTTTATTTAATTTTATTTCTTACATCTTCATAAGAAGGCTACTTTGCTGTCTCAATTTGATAATGAGAGTTATGACTAGTAGCTCATTGCTTATATCTTAAATTGGCTTGTGCTTTTATACTAACCCCTGCTACATAGACCATGTTGAAGGGCTCTTTGTGATCTTGAGTGTCCCATGTTATATCCTCATAGGTGTTTGTAATTGCTCACTTGCATTTTGATGTCAAAATCTCATTATTCTTGGCGAGTATGCAGCAGCATAATATTGATGTTAGTAAGTCTGATATTCCATTGAGTAGAAATTCAAAACTAACTCACAATTTGGCCTTGCTTGTAAGATCTTTTATAGCATTTATGCAACAATTAAACTGTTTCCCTAAAGAGCTTTTAAAATGACAAGGATGAAACTTATCATGATTATTGTGAAGGAAAAAAAAAAAAAAAAACAGTTCTGATTTTAATGAATAAGTGCAATGCTATTTCATCCAATCTAGAATAGAACTTTGGAATTTTTATGGCATTGTTATATAGATTCATGCTATAGACAATCAGAGCTGGAATTTAATCTACTTAAATTATTCCTTATGGTTTGTGGTTCAAAATTTTTCATGCCTTGACAGCATACTTCTCCTATTTTTCTTTTATTTTGAAGGATTACAGGCTAAAACATCCAGAAGTTATTGTTCTTGATCCTCCGCATGCCATACAACATGTATACAACCGTGAGTCCATGCTTGAGGATGTGGCTGATCTCAACTTGCCCGAGTGCTATGGTAGTGTCTGTACCATCTTTGCTGATTTCTGATCTATTCTTATATCACTGTCTCCTCTTTATTATTTTACTTTTTCTTGGAAATAGATTATATGCGGGACTAATCGTTGTTTGCTGGAAGATGTATTCATAAGATTCAAACTAATTCTGTTGCTCATGTAAGGGAGCTTTTATGTGGTAACTTTTGCTCCATTGACCAGTACTTGAATATATGATCAATTTGTTTGGGCTTTCAACTATTGTTGTAGGAAAAGTTGATGTCCCAAGGCAACTGGTTGTCGCTGAAGATCCATTATCCATCCCTGTTGACGTTACTAAAGCTGGGTTAAAGCTACCTCTAGGTATTCCTTCTTAGTTCCTGTGCTTTCTCATTTACCGTGTAAACCTGCTGATTCAAGCTTCGAACAACTTGACTCCTAATGAAGTATAATATCCCTTAAAATTCTATATTTGTGTCACTAATCCCAATGCTGGTATACATGTGACAACCCTTAGGGGCCATAAGAACAGACCATTATGATTTGGTATTATGCAAATTTAATCCTTCTGGTAACCTGCCCCAAACTGAGATTGTTAATTGCTCTTTTGCTTCTACTTTTCCAGTCGCGAAACCACTGTTCGTGGATGGAAGTGCAAAGTCCCATGAACTATTTATTGCTTATGACGAATACTCCCTCTCAAAACTTGAACCTCCTTTTGTTGTTCAGGAGTTCATCAATCATGGTATTTTGGTTGCAGAAATGCACGAGCAGCCCTTTTTTTTTTACCCCATCCATAGCCAAAATAGCATCTTTCTAACTAGAATCCATCTTCTACTTGCCTCGTTGTAGGTGGTGTTCTCTTTAAGGTTTACGTTATTGGGGAAACAATAAAGGTAGTTAGGCGCTTCTCTCTACCAGATGTAAGTAAACCTGAGCTATCTAAAATTGCTGGTGTATTCCGTTTCCCGAGGGTTTCATGTGCTGCAGCTTCTGCTGAAGATGCTAACCTAGACCCTGCTGTTGCTGGTGAGTTTTATGACTCTCTCTCTCTCTCTCTCTCTCTCTCTCTCTCATTTCCTTTTTTCTTCTTGCTAAGCTTCTCTCTCAATTATTTTGGTATTTTATTTGAGGTTTATTGCTCATAGCTTGCGTTTAACTGTTAGAATGTGTTTAACTATGGGCTATGTTACATGGATTTGGGTACGGGTGTTGGGGCGGGGGCGGTCCATCAAACCTCAAATTTAAGGGTACGTGGTCTTAGCAGGGTTATATTTTTGCATTTTTAATATGTAATGCGAGATAAATTGGTAATATATGTAACATATAATGTCAAAGAGAATTTTTACTCATTTTATAGTAATTATACCATAATATATATATATATAATGACAGTGAAATACAAATAGGGTAAATTACACTGACACCCCTTGAGGTTTAGCCCAATTACATCCCACCCCTTGACGTTCTGAAAATTACGGGTTTGTTTGGTTTGGTTTTTAGGGAGTAATTTTTAAAAATTGTTTTGGGGAAAGAGTTTAGAATTTTTTTTGATTTGTTTGGTTGTGTATTTTGAAAGTAGTTTGGGAGTTTGGAATGATTTGGTATTTTGTTGTAATTGAGTAGATGTGCATGATAGAAAATGATTGAGAAGGAGTGAGGAGAGAGAAAAAGTGATTGATTGATGTGTAAGAGAGAGAAAGTGATTTTGAAAATTGTTTTGGAAAAATTACAAACCAAACAAGTTTTTTAGAAATTTTTTCCCAAAATCACTCTACAAAGCCAAACTAAACATAGCCAACATTTCCACCCTTGCGGTTAATAGTCTCATTTCATAAATTCCCCTACTTATATAAAAGGCAACAACTCAGAGTGAATTAAAAAAAAAAAAAAAAGTAAAGCAAAGGAGAGAGAGAGAAAAAAAAAAAAACAGAGGAAGTAAAGTAAAGTAAGGAAAGAGAGAGTGTATGAGTTCAATGTCTTCATTCCGTCTAAATAATTACAATAAGAGGGAGGTTAGTGTAATTTCCTAAACGTTAGGGGGAGATATGTATTAAACAAAAACCTCAAGGGGTGTAAGTGTAATTTACCCATACAAACACTCGACCAAGTGTCGAGTGTCAAACATGGGTATTTAATTTATTTTGAAGAGTCCATGTAACGTAGACTATGGTACCACTGCAAGTTCCTCTTCCCTAGGTCTCATGGCCACACACGATATACCTACTCGCATCAATGTCTGGGTACTGTTTGATGCTTGACTTCATTTGTGGAAAGAAGTGCGTTAAAAATGCTTTTTTTGGCCTTACAAGTTCACTTACATAAATTTAGCGTGTTATTGCAGAACTGCCTCCAACGCCTTTGCTTGAGAGACTTGCAAAGGAGTTGCGTCGTCGACTGGTAGCTTTCTGTTGTTTATTCCATTATTTCAATTTATTGTTTGCCAGTGGGTGTACTCCACGTCTGGTTATATTTTAATGATGACTATTTTTTCTGTTTGGGCATGTTTTAGGGTCTCCGGCTGTTCAATATAGATATGATTCGAGAGAATGGAACTAGAGATCTATACTATGTTATCGATATCAACTACTTCCCTGGCAAGTGAACCTGTCCTCAGTTGATATCATATATGTATATTTTTATCTCCTTCATGATGTTGTATGCAATCTTTGAACTGGAATGCTCTCTCTCTCTCTCACGCGCACGCGCGTGCGCGCATGCCCACTTTTATGTGGGCACACAAAAACACTTATAGTATGAAAAAGTGTATGATCAAGTTCACTTGACAGGGAATTTGAAAAATAATAATTGCCATTTAAAAGGCCGTATCACCTACTTTGTGCCTGTGCATTCAATGACCTTGAAACTTAGAATTACTTGGATTCAAAATCCTATGAGCAATTTGCGGATGGTCATTTTTTGTAAATGCAAAAATGATCAAAGAAAAGTACCTTCCTTTTTTATAATTGTTAAAGCAGAAAAGAAGCATGCTGTTTAGGTGCATAGGAGTGTGAATTGTTACTTGTTTAGGGCCTGGCTATTTGGTGCATCTTTGACAGTAGTTTCATCATCTGATTTGTGAGAATGCGATAACCAAATCATATTCTCCTGTCTAATGTGGACATTGCACATTTGAAACATCATGTCGTAATCATGTAATGTAGGACTTGCTAATCCTTTCTGCAAATGTGTGCTTCACTTTTGCTTGAGTTTTTTTTTCAGTTGTTACTCAACAAACTCTTTGGAACTGTTGCAGGGTTTGGGAAAATGCCGGAATATGAGCATATATTTACAGATTTTCTTCTAAGCCTCATGCATAGCAAGTACAAGAAACGGCCTGGTATTTAACTGGGAATGTATCCGTCGTGTATGATGTTTACTTGCAAGTTTAATCTTTTGAGAAATCGAGAAGGATATGGTTTTAGCTTGCTGGTATGATTTGTCATCTTGTCAACGCCTGTGTCGTGTATAAAATTCTGTTGCAGTCTTATTCTCAATGGTTTTTTCTTGCTTTCTTTTTCTTTCTAGGCAAAATGAGTTGATTTATGGTAATTTGCCTCCAACTTTCTCGGGGGCATTGACCCGATGCAATTCTCTGTAGCCTTTCTTCTAAAGGAAGGTCGATCATGGTCACTTCATCTACTCTACTTGAATTTCCTAATCGTGCAAATTCAATAATTCTTAGGAAAGTGAAGTTGTGCTCTTTAATTTTGTATTTTCTTGAATTTCTCGTGTTTATGTGAATGGAAGTTACTGTTACTGTTACTCGTTTGGTAACAACAAATCTTGGCAAGAAACTTCAAATACTAATAGCTTCCAAACCCCAGGGCTCTCTTGCCCCATTTCCGAATCCACGAGACTCTTCAGTTTGTTCAGATTTTTATTTTTATTTTTTTATTTTTATTTTTTGGATTTTTCAAAAAAATCGACAGGTTATTATTTATCTTCAGTGACTTTTTTTTAAAAAATTTATATAAATATTTTAGTTAATTTTTGTAGGGAATTTTTTTTTTTTTTTTTTAAAAATAGGAGTAAAAAATATAATTACAAATTGATCATTTGTATAACAGTAATGCTTCAAGTATATATCTGTGAGAGAGGAAGGGGAGAGGAAAAAAATAAAATAATAAATATAATATTATGTGATCACAAATCAGTTGGAGGTGGTAGGGATTATCAAAAATGAGGGTCTCAAATATTTTTCGTTATATAATTTGGTTCCAAAACCCAGGGCTCTTTTCCCCCATTTCTGAATCCACAAGACTTTTCAGTGCTCGGTTTTTTTTTTTTTTTTTTTGGATTTTTCAAAAAAATTGACAGGTTCTTGCTTGTCATTAGTGACTTTTTAAATTTATTTTATATATGTATATATATATAAATATTTAGTTATTTTTTGTAGGGAAAATTTCAAAAAAAAAAAAAAAGGGAGTAAAAAATATAATTACAAAGTGATCATTTGTATAATTCAATTCATGGTTTTACTCGTACATCCATTACTCTTCAATTATGTGTACTACTACATTTTATTTGAGATATATATATATATACACTTTTGATGCGTCTAACAAGCAAAACAAATTGATAACAATATGACAATTTTATTTTATATATATATATATATATTTAGTTATTTTTTGTAGGGAAAATTTCAAGGAAAAAAAAAAAATAGGGAGTAAAAAATATAATTACAAAGTGATCATTTGTATAATTCAATTCATGGTTTTACTCGTACATCCATTACTCTTCAATTATCTGTACTGCATTTTATTTGAGATATATATATATATATATATAAATATATACACTTTTGATGCGTCTAACAAGCAAAACAAATTGATAACAATATGAAATTTTTTTTACTAAAAACAAATAAAAAAAACCTCTGCATTTTTGTTCAGATTTTCTTTGTCATTTCAAAAACAAAAAAAAAAAATAAAAATAAATTAAAACACCTTTAACCTTTGATTTATTTAAAAATTTTCAATAAAATTACTATAATTTAAATTTTTTTTACTAAAGACATGAAAACTCATCTGGAAAATGCAAAAAATATATCAAAGTTGGTTATTTTAAAGCTAGATTTGGCAGATTCTGTCATAATATCTAGCAAAAAACAGGAGAAACCTGGATGTAGATCTTTCTGGCTACTGGTAGCTGAAAACAACATTTGCATCCTTAATAAAAATTGCATCAAATACAAAAATAAAACTAAATATTAAAAAAGATATATATATATATATATATAAAAAAATGAAAATGAAAAATTGTGGTTAGTAACATGGAGCATGATTACAACCACAAAATAAGTGATTGCTTTGTAGCGCTCTCATAAATTTAATCTGAGCAAAATATATTGCTACACATGTACAGTCATTACTTTAGTAGAGGATGATTACACCTTAAGCATTGGTTAAATACAACTTTTGCCATCATGGATATTTTATGAGAACGCTCACTTAAAACACAGCTGCTATATATACAAACAGGCAGGAAGATAAACAACAGGGATAAGCCCATTAGGTACCAGGACAATTCAAAGATATAACACATATATACACATATGTACATGTACAGTGCGGTCGAGTCTTCCAGTTACCAAAAAGGACACCACCTGTGACAAGCAAAAGTAGAGCGCGTTAAGACATGAAATAAAACCTCATCCATGGGGTGCGCAAGGTTAGCATTGTGGAGAAATAGTCTAGAGGTTGTAGAATTGGAATATATGGGCAAGAATAAAAAAAAGCTAGTGTACAATATAAAGAATCAAAACAGAAGCTGTCAGATAACATTTAGAGAACCAGACACCCTGTAACAAGGCTAGGCTTTTTTGCAATATTAAAACAATGTGAGATCTTTCTACGGCTGCGGTCTAGACTATATTAACAGTGCTAAATTCTAGTTCAAATTTCTGTTTGACTAATTCTTATGCGGTGTTTTGCTATGTAAACAAACATGACGTTGAGTGAAAGCTCCAGAGGACTATTTTTAGTGGTTTAAAATATTGCAAGTTATTTTATTTTATTTTATTTTTTGGGTAATAAGTTTGTATGAGTTTCTATTATCTGCCTTCCATGAGGTTCATTTTAAATAATAGCTTCTTTGCATTGCGTAACCACCTTCAAGAAATAGAACTAAAGAGGGCAGGCAGAAATTGAAAGGAGATCCTTACCAAATACCTGAACAAAATATGAGCTTCGTACAAATATATATATATATATATATATGAGCTTCACACGTTAAAAAAAAAATTAACAATGCAGATGCATATAACCATAAAAAAGGATCACTAATAAACTGTGATATCATACCCGACATAATTTTGGCACAAATTTTCATGCGATCTAGCTTGCAGAATCAACTTTTCGACTTGTAGTTTAACAGATAAACCATGTTCAACTTCACGAGTCTCTCCAGAGATCATGGTATTGTGGTCTACTGCAAGTTGAGTGGAGTTGGTTGATCCCAAAGAAGAAGTAGAAAAATCACGTCCTGTAAGCTTATTACTCATCCGAGCCATAACAACCACAGCACGCTGATTCAAGACCTCATTTGCATCACCTAGTTGATTGACAGCCTGCGAATAACCCCTCAAAGCTATAAGCGTAACTAACCATTAGCACATTGGCAAAATTTTTAACAAAACCAATTTTTTTAATACCTGAAGAATTTCCCTCTCTCGAGCACCCCGTTGAGGTTGAAGCAGCTCCCTATTTGGAGCAGTTTCTTCACTATTCACAACTGTGGGGACGTGAGTGCTGACAATAGTCGACATTTGTGGGACTTCATTGAAGTTGAAAAGCCGCCAGTTTATTAGAGGATCGTGAACAAAGGCCTAAAAAGTGCGTGGAACTAAAATTAGCTCCCTTGTCACATAATATTAGCTACTTAATACTTTAAATGGTTCTCTCGTCAATGACTGTCCACAAATTTTCAAGCCATAATGTGTATGTTACCTGTTCTATTTCCCAATAAAAAGTGAGACGATAAGTTTTACAGAAACATGTTCTAGTTTGATTAGAACCAAACTAGTCAAGAAAAATGTCACCGAAACAGATACAGAACAGAGAAATTATGGTACCTCCATCATAGCCATGACACTGTCCTTGTGTGTTCGGAGAACTTGCATCACATTTTCGCAAGTCAAGCGGAAGTTGCCTTCGATACCACTAACCTCCATAGCTTTAACAAGCATTCTAGTCAATCGGAAGGGAACCTACATTATCACTTTCATGTAAGACGACTTGACAAAAAGGTAATGACATAGGCCATTCATCTGCAAGTTTTGTCAGCAGTACTTAAAAATTAGAACAGCCTACCTTTTCAGGGAACTTCTCTCTGTTCATTGAAGCTTCAAAACAGTCTCCAAAATCAATGTGCAATATCTTCCCACTGCAAGATGACATAATATGAATACTTTGAAAACCTTACACTCCGTTTGTATGGGCAGAAAATATTTTTCAAAAAATATTTTCTGCATTTTCTGGCATCTGGTACAACGGAAAACAAAAGTGAAAACAAAAAGCATTTTCTATGGTCAATGGAAAATGTTTTCTAATTTTAAAAAGCGAAAAATGTTTTCTGAATCAAACGTTCGTCAATGGCAATACATTAGCACCACTACCATCACCTCCAACACCACCACAGCCACAACCACAACCACAACCACCATCACCGCCGCCTCCACCCCGCCGCTGCCACTACCACCACCACTTATGCAACTATTAGTACATTAGTTTCAAGAACACAGTCAAACATAAGAAAACATTTTCTAGAAAAAGTTTTCTATAGAAAAAGTATTCCAGAATTTTTTTCCCAGAAAATGTTTTCCGCAGAAACAAACAAAGCATTCATCATAATTAAACTACCTATTCTTTTCCAATCATAAAATACCTGGAACGATTCAGCATTACGTTACTAGGGTGTCGATCACCTAAGCCAAGAAGGTAACCAACCTGAAATATGTACCACCTATCTTAAAACACAATTTCTTAAAACATAATTCTGCAACAAAAAGAAATGAAAAGAAATACATAGATCTTAGTCATTTTACGTCATGAAGGATAGCAAGCACGCTACAAAATGGGCAAGGCTAAGTGCCAAAAACATATACATGATCAATTTAAAGATCATTGTGCTGCAAGTCTTTGATACCCAGAAGTGGGGGTGTCCACATATATAGTTGATTTCAGGTAATTGTGAGTTTCTAGATAATAGCAAAAGCTTGATTTCAAGAATATTACAGAAATGCACAAAACCAGTGACTCATAATCATCCAACCTCTGAACATAAGGATCCAAATGTGCACCAAGGAAGCATGTACGACAGACAAATAAATGGATTTAGCAAAACTGAACAAATTGAATATGCTGCTAAGGGGCGCATCTAACTAAAGAGGGATAAGTATATAATTAAATGGCATACATTTTACTTTAATATATATGTATTACCAATTTACCACTCTCAGACCGTTCCATAAGCAGGAGCCTTGTGCATGGGGTCTAACCTTTTGTATATGTATATATGTTTCTATGTATATGGAAATTTCTCAAACATAAAAGGTTCCTAAACAAGAAAAAAAAAAAAAATGGGAGCTACATCATGCTGATTTTATGGAATGACATGCTAGAAGGTCTGGCTATGTTTAGGAAGAGATTCAAACAAGTATGAAGAGGAACTAATACCATGCTCATGACAGCCAAGCTTCTAGTATAATTTGTCCTCCTGTCTAGCCAAACCTCAGAAGTGCGACTTTTCAACCAAAGAACCTATCAAGAACCAAATCAAACAACTTGAGCAAAAAACAAGAACGACATATATATATATATATATAGAGAGAGAGAGAGCACCGCATGCAGCGAACTACTCAGAGAAAACATACCCTTGCTAGGTCATTTCCTTCGGTATTTTGCAGAGCATACTCAAAGACCTCTACTTTAGCTATAAGTGGCAAATGATCATAATCTGGAGCGAAACTAAGCATATGTTTGTGCTCTTGATTTAAGATGATCTATAAACCAGAAGCTTTCATAAGAAAAAGATGAAATGTAGTAATATAGAGATTGGGTCAGGGGGGGTATCCAATGTACTTTAACAGACCTTTCTACCATCCCTGTATTCCCGAATGAGATAGTGCAGGGTATCACAATTTGGGACCCACCCTATCAATCCACTGTTTGGAGATAATGGAATGACGGAATATCTTTGAATAGCAAGATCTTTCTCTCCAGTTTTCCTAGAATTTTCCAGCAGAGTGTTCACCAATCCAAAGAGCTGGGAACACATGTAAAGTTCAATTAAAATGTCCTTGATAGAGTGATGCGACAATAAACCAGACAAGCAAAACTAATGCAGAAAATATAACCATTATATGCCTCAGAATCCTAGCAATCTTGAGAACATCATCATCCACTAACAAACATTACGAGGCAAAACCAGTAGAAAGTAGAAAAAAACCTGCATGACACGTTCATCTTGGCGTAAATCTTCATGTCCCTTCAATAGGAAAGCATAATCTTCTCCATTGCTTCCATGAATTGTCAATTTCCTAGGTCGCTGTTTAGATGTTATAACAACAAGCTGGGGCGCAAACGATGAAATTGTCACCACTGGTGAATCTGAAATATCGTAAAAGGGCACACATAAATGTATTGTGGTGAAAACTAGATTTACTCCAATAGACTTTACAGAATAGACCTTTAAAGTTAGTCTTTCCTCAAACCATGACCTAGATTTTACCTGCCCGGTATGTCCCAGGAACAGCAAGCTCCAAATTGCGGCACTCTAACAATTCGGGGGAAACAGACTAGTTATGCAAAAAGGAAAACAGGTTAATATTGGAGTAGCAACACATGAGAATCCGACATAAAGACAGAAATGATTCTTGCCTGCAGGTCTAGGGTAGTAAGAGTTTGAAGCTGCTTATCTATCCTTCTGAAGACATGATAATACAGATCCCAGGCCTGGTAAAAAAAAAACCTTCAACTTGGTAACTCCAGGTCATGACAACAGATGGGTGAACAGTTGTGAGCAGGTAACCAGGCAGAATCATATGGCCATGCAAATAAATGCACAGGCAAAATATCAACAGAAAAATGTATTGCATTTGACATATTTCACAGAATATAAAAAAGGACTTCAATTAGTTGAGGGTTCTAAGATTAGATACAAATCTAACCTTTGATTTAACTAATCAATGACAATCCATTTGATTCCACTATCCATGAGATAACCAACTAAGAATTTAGTCAAGCATGTAAAAAATAGTCTGACAGGTGAGACAAAAAAATCTAATCTGAAAAAGCTAGAAAATCTAATATGCACCAGATTTGATCATCGAGCTTGATGATTTTTCCATAACACTAATAAAGACAATGTGATTATTTTCTTCATTTGAGCAGTTGTTTAGCACAACAGAGAAATCACAAAAAATAAACGCAGAAGCAAAGGCTCCTTAAAAGAACTTAAAGAGAAGCAGAAAGCATCACAATCAAGGGCATCCACCTAGAAAGTAATTTTAAATCAATGTCAAGCACGCAACTTGTCCAAGTGTGATAAAATGATTGATGACACTAGGAAGGCGAATGGAAGAAATGTGAGGGGAAGGAGAGGTAATGGACTGAAGGCAAAGAGCAATAACTTAATAGTGCGGGGACAAGAAAAAAGTAACATTGAACAGATTAGGTCTGACCAACCTCATACCATTCATGACAAGGTTGACCAGTAATGATACCTATGACGATCATGGCTAGTAACAGTAGTAGTACCAAATGTGGAATACAATATGACAAATATGCCAATTTAGAATACAAACAATTCAAGTAAGATAGAGAACCTGAGTTGTAAAGATAATTTATACCTGAGTAAGTTCCGCATCTTTTCCAGTTTTCTTATATTTCATGCAGCACTCATAAGCTTCTAATAATTCATGGTGGTATGCCTGATAGTCATGTGAAGGTGTAATAGTTAACAAAATGTCCAAGTGGATATACAGTTTATTAAGTGAAGGATCTGGAGATTAAAAGTTCCAGTATTTATTGAAAGAGCTCCAAATCTTGATTCAACATCTGATGCTATAAAAAGATAGCTAGTTAGAAAGACACTGGCAGCAGCAAATTGGAGCAATTAGCTAGCCCCAAGTTCTTTAAAATTGTATTTTAAAATGTGGACCAGATTATGCAACAGAAGCATTTTTTTCTTTTACTTTTACTCATGGAGGCCAATTTTTTTAATAATGAAAATCAGAAAAATACCTGAATGAAAGCTGTTTCTTGTATGCTTGTATTGTTTCTCATTGCCCCTTCCTCAAGCCTTTCATGCAATGGCTCTAACACCTTAAGCATCCCCTCAATATTATGTTCACCAAAATATAAACGACTGGCTTCTTCTAGTGCCTCATGCCACATTTCGTGCCAAAGTATTGCGACCCTGATTAACTCCTGTGACACAAGTTGTGCCTTCATAATAAAAAATAAAGTGTCAGACCAACAAAAATACTGCAAAAACCACCAGCCTATTAATATTATTATTATTTTTTGTTGTTTCACCTGATCCACAAGTACACCACTATGCTGCCGAACTTTGTCAACCACTTCTTGAGCTGCAGCTCTACGTAAATTGCTTATTGATTTACAAGCCACGAGAAGAGGATACATAAGAGCCTACAAAGAGAATTGAATTACTTTAATACATCAAGTGTCAACAACACACATTATTGGGTGGCAACCATGGGAACAAAATGAAATGCAGCAGCAACCACATCATTTCTCAAGAAACTAGGGAAAGGATACTTAAATGCAAAAGAGAAAGCTAAAGAAATTCAATAATAACAGTCCCATATATTTCCATAAAAGGTATTGAGTTACAACATTTTGACGCACAAGATCAGTAAGAGCTTATAAAAGTAGAAGTAGATAACATGCATAGCATGCAAATTCATCACAAATGTAATAGTGGTTTGTTATGTCTCATCTCTTGAGTGGAGAATGTTAGTCCCAAAAGCTTAAGTTGTCAGGAAAAGGACGCAACAATGCTTATCAAGCTATCTAATACCCTCATTCATGTGTAAGCGTGGGCATTGTATGGGTCAGGCCTAAACTAGAAAAAACAAAGAAATCCTGTGCATAAAACCGACCCAACACTGGGCCTAAATGTTCAACACAAAAATCAAATAACTTTGGAGTTAAGTGGCACAAACATTTAGTTTTTGTTCCTTACATCCCAAGTTCAATCCCTTTACTTTTTTCCTCTTTCGTTATCCTAAGTTCAAACTTGATGAGTATATTTTCCCTCTTAAGTGTATTTTTTTAGTCAAAAATAAAACTAAATAAATTATATATGTGCATTTATTTAATATAAAAGTATAAAAAATATATAAATTGGGTCGGGTTGGGCTAGGCTCAAGAACTATTTTTTTTAAGTCTGTCCCACTTAATAAACGGGCCTAAAAGTTCAGCTTAGCCCCGCCCTATGGGCTTAAATTTCAATAGCAAACCCTTAAAAATGTGGGGGCAGACAATTGGGATGGGGCCTTACCCTAACGTGCAACCCCGCCTTGCAATGCAAACATCCTAACATGGAGAGAAGCATAATGCAAATGGGAAAACAAACGCAAATGGAAAGACTTGAAACCATGACCTCCAATAACCTGAGCTCTGGTAATATGTGATCACTACAAGTTTCAAAAGCTTAAGTTGTTAGAAAAGGGACCCAAAAGTGCATATCAAACTTTCCAACAGATGACAAATATGAAAACTAGAGCAAATGCTATAGTCCCAGTGACAATCAAGAAGCCTTTTTGATGGGGCATTTCCCTAAATAAGCCAAAACACTAAATCAATTCCCAAACTAAGCCTAGTTTTGAAAGAATTCCCAAAATAGGCTAAATCGCGGTTGTGAACCACGATTTCAACATTTATGCGCCTGTCTCGCGTAGATAGGAAATCTTAAAATCGTGGTTACAAAACACGCTTTTGATTAAGAAATCGCGGTTACAAAACGCGCTTTTAATTAATTTTTTTTTCTTCTGAAATCACTGTTATGAACCACGATTTTATCCAAAAAAAATTTTCTTCTGAACTCGCTGTTCTGAACTACGCTTTTATCCAAAAAAAATTTCTTCTAAACTCGCGGTTCTGAATCACGATTTTGGCCAAAATATTTTCAACACAAATTCATTCTGACACTATGACACACATATATATTTATTCAAATTCATTCTGACACTATGACAAACATTTTCAACACGTTTTCTGTCTCTCTCACACTATGCCACACATATATATTTTGTAATAAAATTGAGACTAATATTATTTTAATATATAATTTATAATATAAATAAATTTTATTTTATAAAATTGAGACTAATATTAAATATATATAATAATAATTTATAATAGCAAATAATAATCAATTATATAATTTTTGTAAATATAAATCATTTTTATATAATTTTAGAAATAATTTTTTACAAATTAAATTGAAACAACCATACATACGTATGTATATAACCTGTCCAAAAGTTAAAATGATAATTATTTTTTACCGTTAAATAATATTTATTTTTTATTTTTTATTTCTTAACCAAATTAATTTTTAATTTTTAAAAAAAAAAATTCTAAAAATCAAACCATACATAACCTAAAAATCTTTTGATAAGTCATTTTTTACGTTGGTAACTTACTTAATTATTTATTAATTTTACAACATTTTTACCATCTGAGGCATGTTTGGTAACCATTTCGTTTTCAGTTTTCAATTTATATTTACAAAAATTTAAAAAAACTATCATAAAAACTGATAATTTTTTAGTTTATAAATGGTTGTCTCAATTTGTAAATTTGAGGAAAAAACATAAATTCAAAAAATTAGTTTTTTTGATTAAAAAAATTATTGAGACAACCAACGTAATTATTTACAAACCAACGTAAACTCATTTTTTTAATGTAAATTCAAAAAATTAATTGAAAAAAAAAATTAATTGAAGAAAAATTTTGTTAGTAAAAATTACCAATTTTTTGAATTTACGTTTTTTCCTCAAATTTACAAATTGAGACAACCATTTATAAATTAAAAAAATTATCAAACAAGTTTTTATGATAGTTTTTTTAAATTTTTGTAAATATAAATTGAAAATTGAAAACTGAAAACGAAATCGTTACCAAACCTGCCTCAGATGGTAAAAATGTCGTAAAATTAATAAATAATTAAATAAGTTACTAACGTAAAAAATGACTTATCAAAAGATTTTTAGGTTATGTATGGTTTGATTTTTAGAATTTTTTTTTTTTAAATTAAAAATTAATTTGGTTATGAAATAAAAAATAAAAAATAAATATTATTTAACGGTAAAAAATAATTATCATTTCAACTTTTGGACAGGTTATATACATACGTATGTATGGTTGTTTCAATTTAATTTGTAAAAAATTATTTCTAAAATTATATAAAAATGATTTATATTTACAAAAATTATATAATTGATTATTATTTGCTATTATAAATTATTATTATATATATTTAATATTAGTCTCAATTTTATAAAATAAAATTTATTTATATTATAAATTATATATTAAAATAATATTAGTCTCAATTTTATTACAAAATATATATGTGTGGCATAGTGTGAGAGAGACAGAAAACGTGTTGAAAATGTTTGTCATAGTGTCAGAATGAATTTGAATAAATATATATGTGTGTCATAGTGTCAGAATGAATCTGTGTTGAAAATATTTTGGCCAAAATCGTGATTCAGAACCGCGAGTTTAGAAGAAATTTTTTTTGGATAAAAGCGTGGTTCAGAACAGCGAGTTCAGAAGAAAATTTTTTTTGGATAAAATCGTGATTCATAACAGCGATTTCAGAAGAAAAAAAAATTAATTAAAAGCGCGTTTTGTAACCGCGATTTCTTAATCAAAAGCGTGTTTTGTAATCACGATTTTAAGATTTCCTATCTACGCGAGACAGGCGCATATATGTTGAAATCGTGGTTCACAACCGCGATTTAGCCTATTTTGGGAATTCTTTCAAAACTAGGCTTAGTTTGGGAATTGATTTAGTGTTTTGGCTTATTTAGGGAAATGCCCCCTTTTTTATCCAAAGGGGCAACGATAGTACGCCAAGTTTCAATTTAGACTTAGTTAATGTGCTGCTGTTCACTTTAGAAGTGTGAGATTTTAGAAGCCAATCAAACATTAATAATTTTCAAATCTGCTGGACATAGGCTGTAGTCTAGTCTTAGGGTCAAGATATATTAACAGGTCTTCATGAGTGGTGTTTAGTAGGGTATAGAATAGTCTTGGTCTTAGTCTTAGCAGTCAAAGAGTTGGAAGTTTCCTATTTTAAATTCTTAGTCTTAGTACTAGAAGAAAACTACAACTACCTCTATATATATGCATGTACGTATATGTTATTTTTCAATTTTAGTAAGACCTGAGTTGAGAGAATTTAAGATTTTTTTTTATGAGACAGCTTAACAGCTGTGGGGAGCAGAGGCTAAAATCCAAAAGTCTAGGAAAGTATTTCAAGTTCTCCTCATTCTTTCCCTCAGTTTCATACTTGTTTAACCTGTAAGCAGAACTTAAAAAACACTCTTTTCAACATGATAGAACCTACTTAGTTGAGCGAAATTATTACCATCATCAAAGGCTTTCCCTTCAAAGTCCTAAGAGAGGCAAAGTTTTTCTGTCTACTCAGTTTTTTCTGTTTACTTGTTCACAACCCCATAAAAACCCCTGCTTCAACACCCAAACTCTACGTTACCAATCCTACAATCCTACAAACCTACACATTTATGCAGCTTCTAGATTTTAATTCAACAGCTAAAACGTTTATTAGTAGGTGGCCAGAATTTCTCGCAAACTGCCACTTTGAACAAGCAACTCTGAACATTTCTAAGCTGTAAGACCCCCAACCATTCTTCTACCTTATGAAACCGTAATTCACAAACTTTTCCTGGCCTTTGCACACAATAAAACAATCTACAGCCAGCATCGAGTTTCCTGGTGCTGTCACAGATCATTTATGTCACGCCCTTTTTGTAGCGCATGTTGAATTGAATGATATTCCAGCCACTGAATGAATATGCTATAAAACTAGGTCAAGCTTCAATCAGAAGTCTAGAAATTCTATTAATGTTTCAATAGACAACAATCAAGAGAGAGAAAAAAGGTCACAAATATAATAAAAACTAGGAAAGTTAAATACTATCTCTAGTTATTAATGAGTGCAAAATATATACTACAAATCTTTAACAGGAATAACAATCTCCATAAAACAAAAACTACTAATCCGTCAAATTGCTAAAAGAAGCACAGAAATATTGTATAATTCAGGAAATTAAAATTAAAGAACCATTAAAAAATAACCTGTGGATGGCTCTGCCCAATTCGCACTAAAAGTGATTGTATCAGCTCTCTCACAGCATGGTTATTTGAATGTATCCTGGCAATTATTTGGGGCAAAACAACTAACCATGTGTTGATATTAACATGTGCAAATCCTTTCTGCAGTGCCATTTGAACCTCTGCTGTAGCTCCATAGGTGAACCACAAAGTGAGAAGCCGAAGTATATCCTGAAAGGCAAAAGCATAACCCAAAAAGAAACAGCAAAGAAAGGTAAATCAGAAGGGAAACATAACAAGTTGATAAGCATATATTATTATCCTGTATAAATTACTGTCATGCATGCGCACGTTTATGTGTTTGCAACTAGTAAGGTGCAGTTTGCCAGTGTCATTTGACATCACAATCAAACTGCCACATAAATTATATAAATGAATATAACGTCTAGATAGACAACTTCCTACTTAATCTTAACAAGTTCCATTTACAGAAGTTGGGAGCCTGAGTAGAGCCAATTAACAAACAGTGTTTATGTATATTGGATGTAATGGTTGTATTGTATGAGTGTTATTAAAGGCGTGCGCCTAGGCAAAGTCCCATCCAGGCCCGAGGTTTGCGCCTTGCAGTGTTCCAGGCCAAGCGACTTCGGTACGTCGCACTTAAGGTGTGCGACTGGGCCAAGGCACAGTAAAACCCAAGGCCTACGCCTTGGTGTAGCTACAGAAGATCCCTAATCTTAAATACACATGCCAATACATTGGGCATTCAGCCCCAAATCATTGATAGAAGAAAATTTAGCCCTAGTTCCTAGTCTCCGAAGAACTCTTCGTTGCTGCTTGCCTTCGTCATCCAGTCCAGCAACTCCAAAAATTCTTCTTCAAGTTGTTGTCTTCTTCTTCTCTTCTTACATTTCTCTCTCATTCTCTTCTCTTCTTCTCTACATTGTTGTCTTCTCTACTTCTCTTCTCTATGTTGCTATCTTCTTCTTCTTCCATCTTCTTATGTTAATTCTCCGGTCTCCTTCTCTTTCTCATCTTCTTTGGATTGATCTCCTCCCCCCCTCCTTGTTTTTCTTCTCCCCTCTTCTTATTCATGTTTTATGTTAAACTTTGAAATAATGTTCATTTGTCTATGTTTAAATAATACTGTTTGTTAATATTTATATTTTTAAATATTTAATATTTTATTTTGCTTATGTTGCTCCATAAATTATTTGCTTATATTAAATTATATATATATTTTTTTCACATACAAGATGCGCCTCACTTCAGTGAAGCCTGCACCTCACCTTGCACCTAGGCCCCAAGAGACCTTGGCGCCTCAGTGCGCCTATTGCCTTTAACAATGTTGTGAAAAGCGCGCCTAGGCACCAGGTGAGGCGAGGCGCACTGTTTGTGCCTGTACAGGTCCCAGGCAAGGCGACTTGAGGTAGGCTCACGCCTTAGCCGCGACTTGAGCCAGGCGACAGAGGCGCAAGGCGCACGACTAGGCGCGCTTGATTTATTAGCAGCTAGATCTGATCTAACGGCTACGGGGGTGTGTTCGAATGGCTCTTAACCACAGAGGATTACAACTCATGTACAATATGACCAAATACGACTGAAATGAACCCTGATCTATGTCGTTTTTCCTCTCTCGCCTTGCATTGGACTTTGACTTTGACTTCGACTGGGCTAGTCGATTCGACTTCGACTTCGCAGGTATGCTTCACCATCTTCTTCTTCTTCTCCTCGTCCTCCTCTTCTGGTCTTCGACTGGGCTGTTTTTTTTTTTTTTTTTGCTTCGACCTCTTCTAGTCTTCTGATCTCACTCTCACTCTTTTCCCCCCTTCTTCTTCTTCTTCTTCTTCTTCTTCTTATGACTTCGACTTCGACTCTGTTTTATTTATTTTATTTCTTTTTCAATTATGCCTTTGAGTCTGTTAGGAAATAAAATAAATAAATAAATAAATACAAATACAAAATAAATAAATAAATACAAATACAAATACAAATACAAAATAAAAAATAAATAAATACAAATACAAAATAAGGTGCTACTGGTCTGATTAATTACGACAAAATAAGGTGCTGCTGGTTTGAGTCTCTGATTCTGATTAATTAACTAAAAAAAATATACTGAAAAAATTTATAAATAATTAATTATTTACAAATAATTAATTAATACAATGCTGCTGGTCTTTTTTTTCCTTTATCTGTTAGGGGAAAAAAATGGATTCTGATTCTGATTAATTAACTAAAAAAAATACACTGAATTTTTTTTTACAAATAATTAATTATTCACAAATAATTAATTAATACAATGTGCTATTGGTCTTTTTCTTTCCTTTATCTGTTAGGAAAAAAAATTACAAATAATTAATTCATCACACATTACATTACACTGAAATGATTTTCCATTTATTAAATTTGTTGTGCAGATTGTAGAAAATGACATCGGAAAGTAATAGAAAAGATCCAGCGCGGCAATATGCCCATTTGGTAGAGGAAAATAATTTAAACAAATTTGAGAGTAATTTTTGTGGTAAAGTATCAAATGGAGGTGTTTTGAAGTGTTAAGACATATATTAGTATTTGTTGGATATTTATGTTTTGGATGTTTAGTGCTTATGTTTTTGTTTTTGTTTTATTTTATTGAATGTGGATTATTTTATCTTTGAAAATTGGAATGTTATGTAATATGCACTTTCATGGCTTTGAGAATTATTTTATATTTTGTCTTGAATCTTATTACTTTTTATTTTTAAAAAAATTGTCTTAGTACTATAAATGATTAGTCTATGTTAATTTTTTTATTTTTTACTAAAACTGGGCGCCTTACTTCAATAAAGCCCGAGCCTTGCCTTGCGCCTAGGCCCCGAGAGACCTTCAGCACCTTAGTGCGCCTTGAGCCTTTAAAAACACTGGCCTTTAATAACATGGGGTTGTATACGGTTACATACCTGTAACGACCATATGGTAATGATTTTGTTGAACGGTGTTGAACAACAATTATGCTACATGTACTCTTTTAAATGTATTAAGCACTCGTGATGGACACTTGCGTAAAAGTATGAGATATGTATCTGTTATGTGTTGTTCGACATTTAACCAGCAAGCACAAGTCAAGTTTACCATAAAACTATGCAGAAAACTATCATTTCCTGCATGAAATGCTCTATAGCATCTTGTGAGCAACATTTTACCCAATAAAATAAAATAATTATGTTAATATAAACATTTGTGTCGCTGTATCCTGGACATGGGAATTAGAAAATCGGACAATAAGACACATAATCACACCAGACTCCATGTAACATAGCCAAACACTAATAGAGCTCGAAAATCTCTATGTAATGGTCATTTTTTTAAAAACCAATCCGTTCCACAAGCTCCTATCGATACAATATAACCAAAGAAAACTAATTAATTAAACCGCTATAAACTGCAACAGATATTTGACATTATTATTTTTTTTTTTTGATAAATAATAAAATTTTATTGAAAAAGCATCAAGATGAAGCATTGAATACAAAAAACCGAAGGAAGAAAACAAAACTCACCTAAACAATTACATCATCCAAAAAATCAAAGAAAGTAAATAGATCCGGATCAACTTTACACTCCAACTAACTATGCAAAGTAACTAAGAACCTGTCCTCCAACCATCACACCAAATGCTCAATTTCTTGGAAAATTCTCATGCTCCTTTCCAGCCAAACCAACTACATCAAACAAAAAGGCACCAACGACTACACTCGTCGTCGACGCCACCCAATCCGAGCCCCCCTCCAACTCCACAACATGTCCACAATCACCTTTGGCTGCACCCACATAATCCCGAAAAGAGAACAAGCCAGCCCCCAAAGTCGTGAAGCAACCGAACAATGGAGAAATAAATGATCAACCGACTCCACATCAACACAATACAAACAACGATGGTCTACTAACACATGCCCTCAACGAACCAAATTATCAATAATAAGATTTTGGCCTAAGGCAGCCGTCCACAAAAAGAAAACTACCTTAAACGAAACTCAAGGTACCCAAATCCTCCTCTAAGGAAACACACCTCCCACCTCCCCCCACTAAACTCCGATAAAAGGATCGAATAGAAACCTTACCCTTAGCGTCCACCACATTCCAAACTAACGCATCTTCCCCCTTACCCGATATGCCCAAACCATATAGAAAACCGAACAACTCCCCCCAACTAACTTACTTTCCAATCTTGAACTTCACACCAAAGCTAAATATCCCAAACCACCACCTCTCACCCCCCAAATAAGAAGCAACCATGGCCTCCCGATCCCTAGCAATGTTAAAATTCAAAGGGAATCGCACCTTGAACACCATCTCCTCACACCATCTGTCCTTCCAGAATCTAACCTTCTCCCCAGTGCCAATTCGAAAATTCACCCTTTCCCAAAACTCCCCCCTCCTAACCAAATTCCTTCCACAAGCCCCTCCTATGAGACCCCATCACATCCCGTGACCGCCAGTTCCCCTCACCAACCCCAAACTTAGAAGCCACCACTCTCCGTCATAAGTGATCCCGCTCTCCAACAAACTGCCACAACCACTTCCCTAACAAAGCCCTATTAAACTGTACCCAAACTCTGTACCCCCAAACCACCTACCTCCTTGGGGTGACAAATCCAGTGTTTTCTGAAATCCTCTCCTCCACCCCCCCCATAAAAAATCCCTCTAAAGTTTCTACGGCCGCTCAGCCATAGGGACGGGAATAACATGCAATGATATAAAGAAATTCGAAATACTGCACAACACACTTTTAATTAACATCAACCTTCTCCCTTTCGACAAATATTGCCACTTCCATCCTACCAAACGACCTTATACCCACTCCACCACCCCATTTCACACTCCTTTCGCCTTGAAACTAGCACCCATCGATAGTCGCAAGTAAGTCATTGGTAAAGTTGCCACCTTGCAACCTAACACCGCTACTAACAGTAGCAACCTCCCAACCTACCCCACCGAAATCAACTCTGACTTGCTCAAATTAATCCGTAAACCCGAAACTGCTGCAAAACAAATCAGAACACATCGTAAGAATCCCAATTGCTCCACATCCCCATCGCAGGAAACCAAAGCATCATCCACATATAATAAGTGAGGCACCCCAATTGTTGTCCCCGTTTGTGACCCAACCGCGAAACCCTTCAACAAACCTTCATGCACAACCCTGGACAACAATCTACTAAAAGCTTCCATAACTAGAATAAACAACAAGGTAGATAATGGATCCCCCTGTCGAAGAGCCCGAAAAGTCGGGAAAAAAAACTTGCCAACAGACATCCTCACTATGGATACACAAAACTTCATCCACTGACACCAGGTTGCCCCAAAACCCATCCGATCCAGAATATATAACAGAAATTTTCAATTGACATTATCATAAGCCTTCTCAATATCCAATTTACAAATCAAACCAAGTCGCCCTACCCGAAAACGAGAGTCAACACACTCATTAGCCTCCAAAATCGCATCCAAAATCTGTCACCCTTAATAAAAGTATTTTGAGATTTATATACCACATCCTGCAACACATCTCGAAGTCTATTCGCTAACACTTTTGCCATGGTCCCAGGTAAACTAATAGGCCTGAAGTCCTTCACATCCTCAGCCCCCCCTTTATTCGAAATTAAGGCTAGAAAGGTCGCATTAAAGCTCCTTTCAAACTGCCCAGTCGGGAAAAAGGCCTCAAACACTGCCACCACATCCTTCTTAACCACACCCCAACATTACTGGAAAAAGCTATGGTGAAACCACCTGGACTCGGCACCTTGTCACCACTCATCACCATCAAAGCCCTGCTCCAGCCCCTCCCTCTCCCCTTCAAAAAGAACATCAAACAGGAACCCATCCAGCCCCGACCTCCATGCCCCATCTTGAACTCGAAAAAGTTGCTGATAAAAACCCACAATGCCTCCCCTAATCTCCTTCTCAATAGTCAAATCTCTCCAATCCACACGCATTTGTACAATCTGGTTGACCCTTCTATGGCCATTTGCCATCCTGTGAAAAAACTTGGTATTTCGGCCCCTATACTTCAACCATGACCTTGGTATTCTGGTTGCCAAACGAACATAGTCCTGCCTTGTCGCCTCCCTTCTAGCCACCTCCGCTTCTAAAAGCCCACCAAAAACCTCCTACACAGCTAAGGACTGAAGGATAGTCACCACTTTCGCTTTCTGCGCCTCTGCTGGACCAAAAACCACCTTATTCCATTTTTTTCAAATCCCTTTTGGTAAATTTAATTTCTAAGCCAACATATGGTTGGGAGTTCCACTAACCATATAGTTACTCCACCACCCACGAACCTTGTCTAACAAGCCCTCCGATTGCAGCCACATATTCTCGAATTGAAAAGGCATCAACCTACTCCAAAAGCCTCCACTATCAAGCATAATAGGCCAGTGAACTGACACTAGACGAGATAACCGACTTTGAACAACCTTCGAAAAATGCTCCTCCCAACCACTAGTAACTAGAAATCTATCAATCCAGGACATATGTTAACCATTAGACCAGGCAAAACTCCCCCCATGAAGAGGCAAATCAACTAGGTTCATCTCATCAATGAATGAACAGAACGCCCGAATTGATCCCTTAACCCTACTACTCTCCATCTTCTCTACCGGCCATCTAACCATATTAAAATCGCCCCCCTACACACCACGGCTCTGACCACCAATGCACAACATCCTCCAACTCGCCCAAAAAAACACCCCTTTCTAAATTTCGAACCGGCCCGTACACCGCAGAAAACACCCACCTGAAATTGTCTTCCACACAAACAAGACACCGAAAAACCTCCTAACTCCTCACCCTCTTTCACCACCACTCTCTTATCCCAACAAAGAAGAACCCCTCCTGCCGTGCCCACCGATGGTAAGTATGTCCATTCCACAAACCAACCACCCCAGACCTCTCTCACCATATCTCCTTCCAGCTCCTCCATTTTCGTTTCCTACAAGCACACCACATCCGCTCACACTACGAAGCACAAATCTGACTGCTAGTCGCTTGTCCCTCTCATTCAAGCCGTGCACATTCCAAGATAGCACTTTTAACTTCATTTTAATAACAGAAGACCTCCTCGCTCTCTCCTTGGGCCCTGCCCAACTGTCTCCCCTCCATGGTCATAGTTGATAGAACACTCCAAATTTCGAAGCTCCTATAGCCCTTTACGTTGCACTACTGCCTAAAAACCACCCTCCTTCGTTGGAGCCCCTTGCCTCCACGAGGCTTCTATTGATGTGAATAAGCGCAGAGCCTTAGTTTCATAAGCTTCAAAGGATACACACAGCAATTAACTTACCTCGCTGATCCAGCTTAGCACCCACACCGAAACAGCTTTTTCCGAATGAGCCTCCATCCCACTCAGATCATCCCTACGATCGATCCCACCTTGAAGCCGATCGGGAGAGTCCTCCCCATAGCTAGTAGTGGTCAAACTGGCAAGAGGGTGGACCACAAGAGACAACTCCCTCACGATGTGCCCAGGAACTGGTTCGTTCCTCTCAACCCTTTCTCTCGCATCATACGCTACATCTTTTTGTACTCAGATCCGTCCCATATCAATATTTGTATCAAATGACTAGTTCAATGCCTCATCGTCGTCCGACACGTACCGTGAGACACCCACCTCTGCCTCGCGACCAAGTTCTGACGTTGACGGTACATCCTTCTTGCCTTCCTATATAAGACCCGAGGTCGAGATCCGACCCACCTGGGTTAGATCCACAGCCTGAAGCAGATTATTAAACACTTGGGCCACTGGGGTAGTTAGCCCAAATCGGCCTTCTACACCCTTCACAGGAAGGCCTAACTCCTCCAAGCCCATCCCCTATGCCCCAACATCACTTTGGCCCGGTCCTTCCTCTGACCAAATCGGCTACGTATATCTCCAATAGCCACATCGAATGGTAATTCTAGTTGGAGCACCCCTACCAGAACCACGAACTTTGATTTGAACACAACCTAAAGGCCCCTCCATCGTCATCGCATCATTAACCTCCAGAAAGCCCCCACATCGATCACCTATCGCACGAAACACCTGCTCCCTGCAAAGATGAAGCGGGAGTCCCAACACCTATACCAAAAAACTCTATGTCCGTGATTGATTACTTCCCCTGGCACATAAAGCCTCCGGCAACCACCAGTCAAAGCTCAAACCTCGACCGTCAACTATCCATTTGCCTTCCAGAATTCTGATAGCATCTACTTTGGATGGAAAAGTAAACAACACATATTGTCCTCCGATTGCCTTCACCAGCATGCCTCCATTGACCTTTCACATTCGCTTTACCCACGCCAAAAGGTGAGATAGCTCTATCCCTTTCTCCCCTAGTTCCCCCACTCTCCGCACCAAACAAAACTCCAAAAAGGAGACCTAATCGGTGCCAAACCCCTGTCGCACCACCACATCATCCCCCCCAGCCCCTAGGACGATCATCGCCTTCCCAATCGGCCATTGGTTACCTTTCCCCCCTCGTTGTTCCTCCCCTTTATTGATCCAACTAGAAATCCATCCAAAACCAGAGCAGCACCTTCCATCCATCCCCGAACAATGATTGTGGGAGAAAAATTTGACAACGACGCTCGCCCATGCGAACCACAATCTGAACTACAGCCCCACCTCCTCCGGTTGAAGCCTCCATACTTTGCTGCCCCCCATAGACTGACCCAGGAACACCCCAACAGTGTTCAACTTGGATGCCTTTCGCATCTGGTCCGCTACCCATTTTATCTTTGCACCAAACAACTCGATAGATCTGCGAATCCCTTGGCCGCATTCAACAATATCTACCCGTCGCCGACCTATCGCATCTACCAGCCATTTTTCCCAAGAAAATCAGTCTCAGTGAAGCCCCCCCGACTCCGCCAAAAACATTCCTTCCGAGAAATACAACAGATATTTGACATTATAATTCACAATATAATGGAGGAAATGCTATCAACCATGATGAGATTCGTTAATGATCAATGCTACTTAGAGTAAGGCAAATACTACTGCTTTTATCTTGAGGCAAAGCGCATGTGACTTGTCTCATCCCAGGTCATAAACTTTACAAGCATAACTTTGCACAAAAAAGAGCATCAAAGGAGATAAAAACTATACCCCTGACATGCCATTGTTTATGCTTTTCAACTAACAGATCCTCCTCAACTTCAAATGCACTCTTAACTAGGGATAGACACAAAAATTCACCACAAGGAGGCCATTATTGTACATGTATCTCATACTCTTTTTTTTTTCTTTTTTTTGATGAATGTACATGTATCTCATACTCATACATATGTATATAGAAACGGTTGTATAATATATGCAAGACTTAGGGAGGCCTTAAAGCACCTGAAACGATAACATAGATGAAGTTGGCAAATAATTGATAGAAGGATAAAAAGTGCATTTAGATGACTTGGCATTCACATAGGAATGGTGGAGATAAAGAGAAAAAAAATAGATTCAGCCAACGCATGCTATGACAAGTTTATAACTAGTTAAGTCTGCATCCAGGATGACTATACTGCATCTAGTTTCTAGATCAAGGAATATGATTTACCTGCAAACTTTCATCCACTCCCTTGGCATTAGCTGCACATGCTATGGAGTGAAAGTATCCAGTGACTGCTGCAACAACAAAATGCGCTGCAATGGCAGGAAAACCTCTTAAAGTATAATGAGACATCACTGCTGTATTGAACAGAGCCCACTTGTGCCATGCTTTTGCCCACTTTGACGCATACTGAGTGGCATTCTTGAATGCCTCCATGATCTCTATGGAGATTGAAGATGAATCATCAGAAACACTGGTGACACATAAAGAGAGATCCTACCCAGAAGAGAAGAGGGGAAAAAGAAAAGAAGAAAATTCATTGCGTTGAGTACCTTGTATAGAATCATCATCCAATCCTGGAGAAAGTGCCCACTGCCAAACTCCAAGTGTAAGAGATACACGAGCAAGGAGTGGAACATTTGCAACACCCTTTAAACCAGTCGGTGTAACTGGTTGGAGATTTGATGATGTTGAAAGCTCCATGGCTAGATCCTATAATGCAAAGATAGCAACCCAAAAAGTAAACATGTAAGCAATAAGAAACAGACAGTACAGCATATTCATTGCATACTTCGAAACCAAAATTGAAAACTTCATTGCAAACCTGCAGTCTAGCGAAGGCATCCCTACGCTTATGATCCTCTCCAAGTGACCATTGGTATTTTAAGTAAGCTAGAATCACTTGAGGAGGTCCACGATACCGTGTATTTGCAGGGCATGTTTCTGGGTCAAACTGAATCACGAAAAGTAAAGTTATTAAACCATCACACAAGTACAAAAAGTAAATTGTAGATGAAAGAGCATCCCCTTTGGTTGACAGAAAGCCACTACTGACCGGTAAAATTTTAACTAGAGTGGATCTAGCTTGGTTAATCCTGTTATTTGTTCTACACAGAGAAGCAAACTTAAGCCAAATCTCAAAATCTTCTTTAGGAGGCACTACCAGTGCCCTAACAGCCAAAAGTGCTTGCCAAACCTGCACTTTCAAGATGTCAAGCATTATGAAAAGGGAGAAGCACAAGACTCCTACACCTGAAGCATATTTTACGCCGTAATAAGTTTGATTTCAGCACAATATCAATAAAAACAAATGAGCCAAAAGCATAGTTGTCAAATCAGGATTCGAATTGTTAATCGAAACGGCCTCGTACCAAATCACAAATTGTGAATCGTAAAGATTCGGTCACTTTTCCTAAATTACTTGGAAAAATATATCTACACACTTGGATGTTAAATATACCTTATGAATATGAAATATTTAAACTTAAATTAATGAAAATGTTGTTTTGAATGATGATCGTGTAATTCAATAGGTAAGAAGTTAACAAAGGTTCCTATGCAAGATTACCATCTTACGTTTTCTTTTTTTTAGATATTTCTTGTCAACCATTCATAATAAAGACAGTAAACAAAGACAAACTCTCAATTTCCAAAATAACAATAATTTGACAATAATATTAATATTTGAACAATAAGTGTACATACTTTTTCAAGTAACAATGACCAAAAAAAAAGTATTATTTATGATCTTTTATTTTAAAGTCTAAAAAATTTAAAATGTATCATTGACCTCGCTCATGTAATATGCAACTATACTTAGGTCTCGTTTGGGAACAGACTTTTTTAGTAACTTTTTGGCTTTTTGACTAAAATGTGATGTAAAAAAAACTAGTATGTTTGGGATGACTTTTTGGCTTTTTACGAAAAGATGTGTAAAAAGTAGAGAGAAAAGGGATAGATTCCCTTTTTGGTATGAGTCGTTGGCTTTTTGATTTTTTTAGTAACTTTTTAACTTTTTGGCTAAAAGGGACACTTGCCAAACGAGGCCTTAATTTAATAAAATATCAATAGATAATTCATGGTGTAAGTTACTTTAATCTTAAATATCTTTAAAAGATATATTGTGATTATTCAAGGGAAAAAAAATAAGAACAAGGGTTAAAAACATGTTGGGTCTGACTGAATTTGATTGGATCCGATTAAAATCTCCACGATCACTAAAATAACAACAAATCATGTACATATATTAGTCATTTTGGTACTAAATGCTATTAAAAGTTATATTATGTCATTTTCAATAAAAAGTAAAAAATATGTCGAACTGGATAGTTTCAAGAATTTCATGAATCACAAAAAGTGAATCGAATTGTGAATCGATTGTGAATTATGGGATTCACTTCCAAAATAGATTCACCCATAGATTCATATCTATTTTGCAAAAATTGTGAATCGAATCATAAATTGAATCGCGAATTATAAAATTCTGATAACAGAGGCCAAAAGTCAACACCAATTTTGTGAAACAAACACTATACAACCACAATGCCACAAGTACATTATTTTGAAGTGGATGCAAGTATGTCTGCATTTGCAAGAGCATATTTTTTACTTATGTACAATACTAATTCAACCACATCATTGGCACACTGTTTTTGTTGGCATGTCTAAACATGGTTTTGAAACCCTCATGAGCATATATCGGAACTTCTATGGTTCAAGAATTGATTGACAGGACACCTTCACCTGTCTCCCACCTCCTTCCTTACATTTATGAGGAAGCCTTTGCTATTATAAAGACAAGAGGAGCATAACTAAACATATTACAATCATCACCATTACAGTTGTCCAGAAATCAACTGCTCCATTTATAAATCCCAATGCCTAGAGACATCATATTAAAGCACCAAACAACCAATTTCAATATCCACTCAACAGGATAAGTCAAACAACACATCTTCACTTAAATGTTTTTTTGGGTGGAGACGAGGGAAGTGACCTTATTGCAGTTTAATTTACCAACTCCCGAGCTAATTAAGCAGTTGGCCATAGATCTATACTTTGACCATGTCACAAACTGTCTTCCAATTGAAACTATGCCCAGATCAAACTAAATTTGTCTTCTCCACCTATGTTGTTGAGCAAGAAGTGCCTCAACTTGGTAGTGTAACTCATCTGCCTTCTGTATTTTAGTCCTACAAGTCTAGAGTCAATTGAAACGTTGTGAACATGCCAGATTTCTACCTCATCCGCTCATAGTTATACACATTAAATATCATGTTTTCCACATACTCACGCATATATATATATATATATATATTCTAGAGAACTTTATGTAACATCTAGGCATCATTATATAAACAAAAGTACTTAGAAAAAGAATAAAAACAGCAAAACTTATGTGGGGGAATGGATGAATTGCCTCAAAATGGAATATATAAAAAACTAATAAAGCATGGTGATTTTACTGGAAATTGAATTGCCAAATATTCATTCTTAAAATGTACAGTTCAAAAAACATTAACTACATTGCAAAGATGCTCCCAACGAAACAAAATTATAGTATTTAACAATATAAGAGTCGGCACATTTCACCAGTACTTCACACCAGTACTAGCTTGTTACATGTGCATGTAGTAGCATATCATTTAAGTCACATGCCCAACTTGCAAATTCTGTAGTTAGGAATTTTAACCTTCTATGGAAACTCTTCAATATGCCTTTCAAGGCTCCGAAAGCATATTTACCTCTACGTTTCGTTTGACACCTTTTATGCGATCAATCCACATATTGCGAATAAGCACACGCCGCCCTTCAGCAACAGGGTTTAGAGGAAGAGTACAGTAATCTATGATCTGTTAAAACACAAATTTTCTATGCTTATAAGAACTTCACTTGAAGCAGAACAGTCACTTCAGAAAATAAAATAAAGCTGACCTCCTCTAATTCTGACAGCTGCTGAACACGAACCATATTGCTGTACGCACGCTCATAGCTCTCTAGAACCTTAAGCACAAAAATATTTAAAGATTAATTCATTATAAGCTGCTTTAGAAATTGAATTTTTCAACATTCCCAGTTTCACTGAATATTTATAAAAACAATATTCAACAAGATCCTGTAATCAACTTTGCTTAAACCATCATGTTCAGCAGTAAATTGCATAAACTTATTATAGCTGTCTTCCATGAAAAACTAAAATATTTATCGGCAGAATATTCTGGTTGTTGGTGTCTGCTCTACCATTCTTATATGTTTTCCATTTTTCCATCTATAATTAGCTTTGCTTTGTCTTTGAAAGATCCCCTGTCCTGCCTGCAGCACTTTCCAATACTATTTTAGCATTGAAAAAATGGATTGGGACTTATCAATTAATGGTCCCTGCTATCAGAAAATCATCCTTGTATTACATGCCTTATTTTTTGTCCAAGGTTTGGGGAAGAGTCAAAAGGTATTCAAAAAAACAACATTGTGAATTTTACAATTGAGTTGTGCATCAAATGGTGAGTCAAAATCTCTCTCAAACCCAGTGTGCCAAGATCACAATAAAAGATAAATTAACATCAGCAACCCAATCAGACTAAGCCCAAATGAATATAAAGAATGATTCTTTGATTAAAGATAAGAACGAACAGGGGGAAAAAAAATATAAGCATTTAGACTACTAAAATGATCAAATCAAATAAATTTTGCAAATTAGTAAAATCATAGGATCAATCGAAATTGGGTCATGATTCTGAATACGGATGTAGTTAGACTGACACCTATGTGATCTTTTAGAAATTCACATACAGATGTATAAGGAGTCGGGACTCACATTCTACTGGTTCCCTATAGTTAACGAGTGCATCTAAAGTCATCTAAATTTAGTTACCATATCAGTTGAATTGAAAAGAAAGACTGTACACAGTGCACAAGTCTCACGCATAAGTGTAGGAGTAGCAGTTAGGTCTGATTTCCCTGACCCATGCCACAACATATCAGTTTAATTATGTATTGTTAAATGCACATGAACAATTACAGATGAAGAGCAAGACAATGTGAAATAATAAATTGAAACATACCTAATTTCTTTTTCTTCTTTTAAATAGTAACAAACAAACCATTTCCCTAACATCCATACAGGTTCAAAAAGATAAAATTACCAACTCTGTTATCTTGCTGCATTAACATCAAAGAAATTAGAGCATCCACCTACTGTCTAATAATGCGTTTACTAAGTTAATCCAGCATTCCAAAAAAAAAAAAAAAATTTGATGATTTTTACTTGTCAATGTAAACTTTACTATGGTCAATGACCAAAAATTATTGCAACAAAATAGAGGGGTAAAATTGGCAACCACAGGAATATAGAAAGATAGAATGCAATCATATGTGAAGGAATAAGAAACTAACCAACGCAGCAAGCTCGGTAGCTAAACATTTCCTTGCTCTCTCAACAAATTCGCGTGCTTCATCATACTGGAGATAGAGTACCAGACTTTGATGAATAATTAATAAACCTAATTAGAAAAACTAACATAAAAATAGAATACCTTTGCGTTGTAAACTAGTAGGACAGCCCTGAAAAATGTGCCATTACTACTTCCATCACCAGTAGCAGCAGTGTTTCCCAAAACCCGCAGTTTGGTTTCATCGCCATCATCCAGTCGAGAAACGTATTCTGCCATCTGATCCCACTCTCCCATGTTCCACGCAGCCCTAGCAGCCTGGAACAACCATGTCAGATGCTTAGAGTAATTCCAACAGCTTCCCTAAAGCTATTTTTTAGCCATTTTTAAGGAGTTTTATTCCAAAAAAACCGCTCTCCAACAACAGGCCATTTGGGTTTAGCCAAATGTAGCTAGCTTTCCATGTTCCCTAAATAATAATATAATATTATGTACAATATTTTGGTATTGTTAATTTTGGTTATTGATAGCCATTTGCTGACACATTTTGGTTGAAAAACTCAATGCCCTCTGGACATCTAGCTCTCTTGTTAATGTGAGTTGTGCTATTTAAACATCAATTAACATGTAACTCTTGCATTGAAGCCGTTTGTGTTCTACCGATTCAATTACTATTTGAAATAATTAATGATGTCCCCCCGCTTTGAATAAAAAAGGGTAAATATGCTTACTATATGTTGAGGTTGGATACTGCCATTACAATCAAATTATAAATTTTTATATTTGAGTTAGAAATTAATAAAAAATAATATTTCAAAAAAATAGAGAAAGAATAAGGAGTAGTGCTGGAGTAGCTTCATGAAAAAGTGATTCCCTAAAATAGGGAACTCACTTTTTAACTAAAATTTGGAGAAGGAATATCAAGCCTTGTTGGAGTTGCTCTTAGGTAAGAGTCTTAAGAATATATTTAACAGCCACCTAATGCCAAAAACAAACCAGTGGTGCCATTTCCAGTCGAGCAGCTGGCTCAGCAGGGGTCCAATATTCCTTGCATAGGTTGTTAAGCTCTTCCCAACGAGCCAATGCAGCAAGGCATCGCATACGTCCTGAAGAACACACAAAATGGAAAAAGTACAGCCATTAGCACAACAAATATAATACTAAATTTTTTTAAGTTTTTGGAACTACAGAATGATCTGCAACACACGCACACACAAACATGACCATACTCCTATGTTACGACACAGTGAAGAAGGTAAAGCAAGTGTGCATTCCTTCATGATCTGCCGTTTTAGAGGTCATTATGAAAATCCATGCCCTCAGAACTAAGAGTTTGCTCTTCAAATTTTTTTCTAGTTCATTGGGTGATTCCAGTATGGTCCTTGTACTGTATAGCTGTTCACTCAAAAGATGCAATTGGTAGACATTCTGAAAAGTTCAGGTGGCAGTGTCATTGTGTCTCGTGGTGTCTTTGGAGGGAGAGGTTTTAAGGGGCAGAGATGTGAGTGCACAGGTAAAAAACAACATGCTTAATTTATTATCCTATTTGGCTAATTAACAGAATCTTTGTTCTGCTCCTTACATCCATAGAGGACTTGTCCTTTGTGAATGGGCATAGCTTTTATTTAGCCGCATATAGATTGCTGCCACTAGTTATGCCACGTTTGACGATTGCAACATCTCTCTATTTTGGTGCACTACAGGTTTTCAGTTACTAGTTAAGTCCACAGGAGTGATGACAATTGTGAACAAAGTGGATCTTCAATCCAGTTAGGAAGTGGGTAGATTGGTTGCAATCAAAAACAGCCTAAGGTAACAAAAAAGCATTATTACATCCTAAGCATGTCTTGCAAAGTTTCTTGCACATAACTAGCATTTATCAGCTGATGTATATGTCCCTTTTTCTTTTCTTGCTTTTGTACATGGAGGCTGCTTAGCATCTTTTTTAAATAAAATCTTGACTACCTATCAAAAAAATGTTGACTCATATTTAGAGAAGAGCAGTTAGACAGCAACATAAGAAGTAACTCAAGCAGACTACAACGGCTTGTGCAGGATTTGAAGAACAAGCAAGGACTGGAGGAAGACCGAAAAGAACACAACCTGAGATGGCAAGATATCACAAATTCACCTATAGTTTACGGCCCAAAATGGCTCATTGGCAAGGAAGTATTCATAAAATACCAACCCTAAGTAAATGGAATCATAGCTTAGCTGAGCTCAGTTTATTAAGAAGCAGGCACCAAAAGAGCTGCACACTTTGGTTATTCCAGAAATCATTATGCAGCCAGAAAAATATGCTTGAGAATTAATCCATTTAACAACTTTATTAAAAATGAGAGTTGCATCCAATTTAACATTAAAATGGTGGGATATTTATTCGCTTATTTGACATTATTATCCCAAAGCATTCAAGTCTCAGTTCACAGATGTTTGGTATAAATGTTTCTTTCTTCTGGAGATATGGCATCTCAAAACGTCTGCAAGAGATGGAGGTAATTGCACAAAAACAATTAAGCAAAATAAATTTAAAAACAACCAAATGCTTTAGGTTAATACAGACCTACTGTAGCATCCAAAACAAGATGTGGACTCAATGCTTGTGAGGCTTTGGCAGTGTATGCCTTAAGTGCATCATCCCACCGCTGCAATTTCTCATACCTTGAATAGTACAAGCTAATGTGAGCACTCTAATTGACAACATTACGGGAAGACAATTCATAATAACAGAAGCAATCCAGGAAATGCCAGGAAAGGAGCCTCTAGATACTTATATAGTAGAAGCAAACTTTAAAGATTGGAGTAATTAAATAATCAATAATACCATGATTCCTTCAGCTGAACATCCAAATTTTGTTGGGCATATGTCAATATTCCAACTGCAGCCTAAAAGAAACAAACAACAATGACATGACATATCCTAAAATATGGTGACATAAAGACAAACATTGCAAAATAACATCATATGACGAACTCAGCAGAATTCAGTCTTTTGATACAAATAAACACCTCATGCTGATGTAATTGATTGTTTATATGTATGAGCGCTTCTACTACGGCAGCAGGGTTTGCATCCATCTTATTGGAGAGTGCTCCTTCAAATTCCATTTCCTTATAATGCAAAGCCTTCGCAAATGCTCGACACTGAGATGAGAGTACGCAAGTAAAAGCCATTAGTGTACAAGAGGAAGCAAGATAGTTCTGAAGGCTTCAGAAGCACAATACCTTCTCAGCAAGAGCTCCCAGGAGACGGATGTCTATAGGAAGAGGTTTTTCATCATGTTCCATGAACTCTGCCTGTAAAGATATATTTATGAAGAGATAAGTGAAAATGATTCATATCTGTAAAAATAAGAAGAGCCTCACACAAGATAACTAGCATTCATAGATAAGAGATCAGAGAGTAGTTATCGTGCATAGATCAGCCTCACACAAGAGGTTTTCTTGTGTTTCTCAGCATCTCATTTAAGTTTAACTAGCATGCATAGATCAGAGAGTCGTTATTGTGTTGTAGAACCGTCAGCAAGATAAAACTAAGAGCTTGGTTTGCGCTAAAAGAGGTGTGGCAAATCAGGGTGCAACATCTCATGAAATCAGAATTCCCCATGGAAATTGAACAATAGAAACCAAATTGAAATAAACTACAATACATCCCTGCATTAAAACCAACAAGAGGGTTGAAAGGAGTCAAGGACAATATCAAAGAGGGGTATCAATCAATTGACAGTGATGAGTGCAGCTTCATTATATGACTTCCTCAAATTGTCTGTCCTCAAGTTTATGAAAATAAAGATCTTTTATCAGGCTTCTTTTGCAAGTATTAGACAAACTCTTTGATATGTTAATTCCATCCATCTCAACTCTTTCTTTAATTAAATATTTATCACGGTTATCATTAACATCATTGTAAATCTTGTATTACTCTTACTCATTATTATGATAATACTATTGTATACTTAGCCCCCTGATTTTATCAATAACAGAACCACCTGATTTATAAAAGACACCGAGTTAGGAACTGAAAGAAAAGTCTGAACATGCAATCCACAAACCCTATCTTGTATTACTCTTACTCCTTATTATGATAATACTATTGCAATAGATGCACCCAAAAAAACTTTTATGGAAGGCATACGTATCCGATTAATAATAAAATCCACTCTTATCCACCTGATTTTATCAATAACAGAACCATCTAGTTTATAAAAATCACCGCGTTAGGAATTAAAAGAAAATCCTGGACATGAAATCCACAACCCCTCCGCCCTCCCCAACAAAATATAAAAAAGAAAAATAAAAATAAAAGAAAGAAAGAAAGAAAGAAAGAGGAAAAAAGAAGAACAATACCAAGTTAAGAAGCGTTGCAAGAATTTCGGGAGGAATGTTTGGAGATGAAAATGCCATCTCTAAACTCCGAACTAGCTGTCTTTGACTGGTCTCATTCAGTTGTGACCAACAGCTTACAAAACCAGCTGCAAACAACTCCCGCCCAACAGAGGGCTGCAAACACTAAAAATCAGAATCCTCTTACTCATATTCCAGACAGATAAAGCTACAATAGAACAATAACTCACACCTGCAACTGCGCAAGCCGAGCACAGGTTCGCAAAGCTGGAGACGGTGATTCCTTCAAAAGTTCAATGCTAAAATGCCTCATCCATTCAGCCCAATCTTCTTTTGTACTGCGCTGAGAAGCCTCCCCAGCAGTGCGTAATCTACCATCATTTACCTGTATAAAACATTTAAAAGTCAAAAAGTCCTCTTGAATCCTTCAGTATGGGGGGAAAAAAGACTCAAAATAGGAGAATTAACATTTTAAGCCACACTGAAGGTTCAAATATCTACATCAATGTGCCTTCATTAAGTTGCTCATAAGGTGCAAACCTAGCATGAAGTGCTTGTTCACGTGCCACGAACCATACATTTCTTCCATGATTATGAGCTTGCTTACATGTAGGGTAACTAGTATGCATAGTTTTAATCATAATGCATGATTATGTTTTTTAGAGCTTAAATTTTTTTGCCTTTATCATGATGTGTTAACTTTGGTTTTTGTTGCTGAAAATTTCATTCCAGAAGCATAACAATTGTTTTCAATTGGTGATTACTAGTACTGAGTAGATTTGCACAGTTGAAGTTTATTGCTCCTAGACTTTAATCAAAATGGCCTTTTCAATTATTTTGAAGTTTCTCAAACACTTTATTTTTCTATTTTTAGGGCTTATGTTAATCTCTTTCATAACCTTGACTTTTCTGGATAATATATAGATACATGTTGAGGGCTTACAAAAATAAAGAAAGTCCGATTAAATTCTTTTATTTTGTTTCCAAATTGTTTTAGCATTAATTTCATTTTCTTTTTTGATAATTAAACGAAGTGTAAATAAATTTGTGCAAAAATGAGGGCACAAGCTCTGTACAAACAAGCAATTCAAAAAGATAGAAAGAAAAAGAAAGAAAGAAAAGAGCTCTGTACAAACAAAGTATATGCATTGAGCTCCCCTCCCATGGATGTCTGTTGAGTTTAACAATTTGTTTTGTTCTAGACATCAAATTACCCCATAATATATTGTAATCTTATTGTAATTGGCTAATTGCTATTATGTAAATATCATTGTGTATGTTCACATTATTAGGCTCAAAGATATATGGAAAACATCAAAAGGTTAAAGAGAGTACTTTGAAAGAAAAGAAGTAGGAATGATCCTTGAAAATATTCTAAAGTTCTTCTGTAACTATGATCTGAATTTAGGTTGGATTTAGAAGCCTTTTGTTTGCAAAATTTGATGAAATGTGCTGGTAAATATGGCAAGTGATTAAAATTAGAATCCCTTCCATGAACCAAAAAAACTTATATAACTTTCAGATAAGTACAGAAAAGAATCAGAGGATTGTTGACTAATATGGTAAGCCCCTTGCCTGCTGGACAATCTTTTTCGTACCTTTAGTTTATAGCCTCACTTCCTTAACTTGCTGCAAGTTCTCCAAGGCTTCAAGAAGGGGAGTGAAGTGAAGAGCTGAGGATAGATATGAAAGAGTATGGGGTAGGATTGATAGTTCTAGGACCCCATATATCCTATATTGGTGTCAGCAAAAGGTTTTATCCTAGAATTAGGTAAATGGTCAAATCCAGCTCACGATGACATCCAATCCCACTCTTATCCTATCCAACAACCAAACAGAGCCTAATTGACATTGAATATATTGCAGATGAATGTGATCTCACATGGTTTCTTAAGTTTCTTTTCATTGCTTTTGAGTTTAGTAATTTTGAGTCTTACAAACAAGATAAGTCACATTAGAAAGAGTTTCAAAAACTTTTTTCCACTTATCTTGCTTTCCATTCTTTCCTGTATCTTCATTTTTTTCCATCTCAATCTCTTAATGTCCCATCCCTCCTTGACTCACCACCCCCAAAATAAAACTTTTTTTTCACCTCAATAAAATTTATGATTCTGAAGGACCCAAAGCCATTGAGGACATCACTTTTTTCAAGATGTCACATGTGATGTGAACACAAGATGATAGCTTAAGGGGCACAGTTAGAACCAAGGGAAACTTGAAGCAAAATGAGAAAGGTCCGGTTAGCTGTTATGCTTGCAAGTTGCAACTATGAGGAAACAACAAAAATTGCTGACACCAAATCAATAATAATAATTGGTGGCGAAGCAAAATGAACTAGGTCTGGTTAGCTATGCTTACAACTATGAGGAAACAACAATAATAATTACTGACACTAAATCAGAAACAAAAAAATACCTGATGGCTTCTAAGTTGTCTGTGCACATCAATCCCATCATCATATGGGTCATGCTCCACATCATTTAAAGGGTCACTAATAACCTCAACAGGAAGACGTCGACTTAATCTTTGAGTAGTAGAGCTCCCCAGGATGAGAGGTTCACGTCTCTGCAAACGCCCTTCAATTTCTTCAAATTCCTTGTGCTGAAAACAAAATTCCTTTTACTCTCAAAACCTTCAAATGCACCAGTACCCCAAACAAAGAGATCATAATAAAAAATGTAAATTATTGGGAAGAAAAAAGGACCCGTAAGCGATGTTTCAGCAGAAGTTTATGAATTGATGGAATGAAAATAGTGAAGTCTTCCCCAAGGGCATGAGCTAGACAACAAAGTGCATCAACAGCATCTTTACGGAGCTCATCATTTTTCCTGAAAATTAAAATTGTACAGTTGAAACAACAATATATGTCTACGTAAAATAATATTAATTGAATCTGGAAAGAGTCCTAATTTCCCAGGGGGGCTGGAAATAAGATTATAGTGAAATCTGCCCAACATCTAAATCATCCAACCAGAAAATACTAATGCTAGTGAAATCTGGAAAGAGACCTAATTGTAAGTTCAACCATACTTCATGGTCCGCACTCATTTCTGTTATTAGATTTTTCCTTAATACTTAATTATAAATATATGTATGGACATAAAGAAAAAGGCAACCAGGTATACTGTACAGATCAAGTAGAGATATGTGCACATCAGATGGATATGTATTAACGCATCTTGAAAAATGGAACATGTACAAATGGCAGCCAGTTTTTCCTTTGATATTGAAAATTGAAGAAATAGGAAACAGACCCATCCAAGACTAGCTTCAAGTGATGCACAAGGGCTGATATGTGACCAGTGACCTGATGAAAAATGTAGGCAAAGGGAAAACAGTTAATGCATGGTTCATGCATATCACCACTATCTTTCAACCAGGCTTATAAAGTGAGCAAAGTAAAATTGCCTACCTGCACACGAGGGATCAATCTTGTCAGAGTTTTTATAGATGCACGTCTTATATCCACCGAAGCATCCACTTTAAACAATCGTATGAGTGCAGGAAGTAGCAGATGCATATGTTCATCCAATGTCCCTAAAATGTCAACTCATGTGAGAGGTTTTCATAAAGGTTGTATGTACATTTAAGCAAATGAAATGAGGCATTCCACTAACCACCAAACACTTCCAGTGTGTGGAGGATATCAAGGACATAAGTGTAATCATTAAAGCGTTCAGCATCACTGAGGACTTGAATACAGCATGGAAGAATAACAGGAAGATACATCCTGAATTCATCATTGAGGGCCAAGCATAGTTGTTCCACTAGATGCAGAACCTAAGAACAAAGTCCAAAAATATGAAACTACCAGTTGCACAAACAAAATATAAGAGCAATCAATTTGCAATATAAGATGCAGGTAGTTTTCCGCAACAGAAGCCACACTTACAGGAGATCCATGTACAGGACGATTAGCAGCTGGCAAACTAAAGGATGACCATAATTCAGATATCAGCAAAAGCAATGCTGGCAGATATTTCCTAATATGCTGCAAATGTCCACCCAGAATCAACAATGCTCCTTAAAAGATCACAACAAACACACAATGTGAAAAAGAACACACAATTCCATATAATAACAATTTACCTGGCGCACAATAGAAACCAGGGTTCCAAGCTTCCATGTTATAAATTCCTTCAGACCATCTTCACATGTACGAACAGTGTGAAAGAGATCGGGCAAAACCTACAGATAAAAGAGGGTATGTAGAAACAAGAATATTCAACCGTAATCCAACCCATCTATCATACTAAAGCAGTATATAATTTAGCACAACCAAATGTAAAATTAAAATTTCAGAAAATTCAATTATTATTACATTCTATTATGTTCAAATATTCCACTAGTCCTTTAAATACTTTGGGAATCTATCCATCGATGGTGTGTGACTGATACAACAATCTCTTTTTTTATAAGCATAAGTTTATTCAAAAAAGGCGTCACGAGAGGAAGCCACCTATTTACAGCATATACACTATTTTTATGTAACAAGTTCAGACATTCATTAGTTGACTCCACCCAAGATTCTCCCTTTTCACGATAATCAAAAATACCATAATTTCCCCAGAGGGTCAAAACATATATTCCCTCCGTAGATATGAAAAGTACATCAAAAATCACAGGAGGGAAGTTCCACAGAATGTTCAAGAGAGAAAGAACAGTTTCACATGATATCTGATTCCTTCAAGTTAATTACAAAGGGCTCAACGATTCAATATTTGTTAAGTCCAAATTAACAACAAGATTAATGTACTAACCTTAGGCAAGTATGGGACACAACCAAGACCCATTGACTAATCTCGCAAAAACAAATCAATAAAGATGTTAGAATTCAAAATAAACATTAAGGAATTTTTTTTTAAGGAACTAACTAATATTCCTAATGATTAAACAAACCTTGAATATGAACATAAGAGATCCAACAACTTTTTGGTGGTAACTAGATAGTGAAGCATCTCTAAGGATCCGCATGAGAGAATTTATAGCAACCTGAAGAAGTAGATAAATTAGATTAAGCAAGAATAAAAATTCTCATATTTAAGTTAAGTTTTACCGTTGAGTAATAATCTTCTGATGTCGCAAAAGATGGCCAGAGGTCCTTGGGCAATTCATCCTTAGACTGGATGTGTTGACCTGCATCACTGGCTGCGCAAGTAACTTCACCATGTGAACCTGCCAAGCTTTGTTGATTGCGCTTATGCGCATGAGGATCCAAGGCACCCATAATGCCAAGAACCTAGTGGGGGCACCATATACTTTCAGCATAAAAAAGAAAAATCTCAAAGATAACTAAAGAAGTCTTTTTGGTGCATAAACTACCTTTAAGACTTCTCGTCTGGTAGACCATGCTAGTTCACCATTCAGTAATGTCAAGAGTAAGCCAAGCAACAGTGGGTACTCTTTATATGGAGTTATGACATACCTGTCAAATTATACCACCACAAACTTTTATGAGATTCATATATAGGGTAAAACACAAACACAGAACTAAAAGCATCCCTACATTTGCCAAAGTAACCATTCCTTTACTTGATATAAGTTTGTGAGAAGTACTGCACTGTTCTTATAGTAAAAGGACATGCCTAACATTTTCCTCAACTTGAGGCGCAAAGAACATCAATGACTGACTACTAACAAACTCCAAGAAATTGACTTCTACCAAATGTCATGTGAAAATATTACGAAGTATTTCCCTCAAGGGCCTGTTGACTACCTGACTGGTGACACCACCCGATGATCCAATTCCAAAAAAACACAACAGTTTGACTTCACTTTAATAGGAACGTCTTACTGGGGAATTGTGATAGAAGATGTTATTCATGTAGAAGCCATTGGACTTTAATCCACTCTCCAAAGGTTGCCTACTATAGCTTCACCATGCCCTTCGCCTATCCACAGTTGGGCTTTAGCACCTATAGGGCTTATCAGCCTCTGGCCTATGGAATTGTACGGATCATAACCATGACAAGATGTATATTAATTAGGTCAAAGGTATCATCCTTAAAAGGTCAATTAGTGCCTCTGTTGCCAACTCATTTGCAAGCATATTACCTATCAATTTGGTATCTCCAAGACCATTTGTCAGATAATGGAACCACATCTGTTGATATATATACTCCACAGCTTCTTAGCAACCTATTGCCTTCCCATCAGAAGCCCACTCCTTGCCCTTTTTTGGTCCAATAGCATGGTATACATGATCGGGGGTAGAAATTGCCCTGCCCTGCCAATGACCCCTCATCCCACATGAAGGTGTAATGGATGTCAGGACTCTGGTATGACTACCCAAAAGACTTCACCAACTAAGCTAGCTAGCAACTTCACAAGCTAAGGCCACCAACTAAGCCTCCCAAAATTTTGAGCTACAAACTAGATCATCATAAGAAGAACCGGGGCAAGCAACTCCCCATAGCATTGTCGGTGTACAAAAGAAGATTGACTCAACCAATATACTCCTGGTTGTCATGTAGTTCCCTCCGTTCAAATGGCTATCAGGAGAAAAAACACTCCAGGATAACAGATCAAAGAACTTGATGGACATAAAGACAAATCCCAACACATCTCTGAACTTGTCAAATGACGGGTGATCGAGCCTATGATGTGTTACTCAACCTGCAACAATTCCAATGGAAATTCCAAGAGCAGAACTTACACTGAAGGCTGCAACTCATGTAATTCATCATGGGACTTCTGCCTCTACAACCAAAATGAGAGGCACCCATTGGTGTTAAAGAGGGTACTGGTTCTTAGAAGCTTCCTAAGTTAAATTACAATGCATTGACTAGCACAATTAATGCAAAATGGGTCAACATGGATTACCTTATCAGAAATTTATGTTGACAAAACTTTGTTCTTTTCACCCATCTCATTAAACCAAATACAAAGTTGACAAAGTCCCACAACATATTCCATCTAAGAATACAAGTAATACAAGATCACTGTACAATAAGTTAAAAGTACATAACAAACTATATCTTGGGCTAAGATGTTACAATAGGTCCCAAGTTGCATTACCTTAGCACAAGGCTTCTTCTTGAGATTGAGAAATGTGCCTACAGCAGAAAATGCCACCTCTTGCTTCTCTTCATAAAAACAACTAATTTTTTTTATGTCGAATAAAAGTTAGTTTAGTGTAACAAATTTGGAAAGGGAGAGGCCATTTTCGCAGCCTTCTCCTTCTCACACCAACAGATGACTAATCGGCATCTCATCTCTCTTTTTTTCACATAGACTTTATTAACAATAATTCTATCTACTAACTAGCTTAGCAATTGCATAATATATATTGTAAAAAATGTGCAACCAAACCCCCACATTTACTACTTCAAACCTCTGATATCATAGTCTTACGATTCGCAATTCAATTCACGATTCGATTTGCAATTTTCACAAAATCAATATGAATCTATGGGTGAATCTATAATGAATCGCACAATTCACAATTGATTCACGGTTCGATTCACTTTTTACGATTCATGCAATTCTTGAAATTATCGTGTCTGACATATTTCCAACTCCTTTTTTTTTCCCCATGTTTTGGTTAAAATGACATAATACAACTTCTAATAGCGTTTAGTACCAAAATAACCAATATGTACTGAACCAGTAAACCTATTCGAAGGACAGAACTTATAATTACCAACAATATCCAAAACTGACTGATACAAAAATGAGAAAGTAAAATTGTAAAAGGATATAGCAAATGAAAATGAAAATGAAACAGATGAAATACATGACATACCCCGTACTTTGTACGACCTGACCAAGAGTGGCAACAGCCACTTCACGTTTTGTGGCAGCAGCTCCATCCAATAAAGCATCAACAATAAATGGCATAAGTTCAGGAATGTACTGTCTCATTGCAAAACCACCCTGAACCAGTAAAAACAAAAACAAAAAGTTCGGCGAAAGAAGGAGCACAACACCGTTAGCAGTGTCAGTGTGTAAAATAATACAAAATTCATCTAAACTATGACAAACAGAAATCATACCATCAAAATATACTTTATTATAGAAAATTGAGAATAATAATAGATTTTCAATTTCGCTATCAGAAAACAATTTGCACATCCCCATACAATGCACTGAGCACATCCTAACAACTACACACACATGCAGTGTAAAAAGTTGAATTACAGAGTTTATAGTTTACACACCACTCTAGCAAGATCCCCAACCGTCACAAGAACTCCACTTATAACTCCACTATTAGCATTCACCCCAGTTCCCTCAGAGAGTTTTGCCGCCAGTGCCTGAGATTAGGTATGAACTCAATGATAAAGGGCGTAAATTAATAAAGTAGATAAATAATTTGATGAAGAAATCATGAACCTTGTGTATTGGAGCAATATATGGGAGTATTAACCGTTCACAGTTACGAATTAAGCAACCCAACAATTTAGCACTTTCTTCTCTGCATTTGCTATCTGCACTGTTAACACATATCCAGATGATACACATCAGAGGTTCTAGATGATATGAAAGAAAAAGGTTTCCACCAATATCAGTTATAAATAGTAAATAAACTGCGAAGGAATATCAGTAACTAGAACACTATCACTCTAACCTCTGTTCAAGATATGTCAACAACTGAATAAGATGGCGACGAAGTGCTGGAAGAACATATGCTGGATTCTTTTCAGATAATCTTCCCACAACAGAAATTGCATATTCCCTTACTTCAAAATCCTATAAGAACAAAGCACAAAACATGGAAAAGGTCAGCAGACTGGTAAAAAAGGAAAATGAAAAGCACATAAGCTTTGGGCAAACAAAAGCCCAACCTCAGGTCTGTAGCCGAACCAAACAACATCCTCCTCAAAAGTAGGACGACATGGCAAGGACACAGTAATGTGTAATTATATTTTACCATATACATAACTATATAATGCACAGAAAATTGAACTTAAAAAGAACTTCAATTTTTGTGGGGTAACGATATACATATATATGTGTAATTTATATATAATGAAAATTTAGAGATGGGTATACATATTTATTATGCATATGTATGCATTGATTATATTTATATATGATACAGACAAAAACAATCCCAGCCACCTCTGCCTATGATTTCATTAATGCCAAATCACATTTCTCTTTCCTCCCTCCTAGAGTCTGAACCATCATTGACCTCTTTGTCAGTTTTTCTTTGCCTCTATTGTCAAGAAATTGGGATTTTCTCATGGCTGTGAAAAATATACATTTGTGTATATAAACAAATATATACATATCCATATGTCTATTGTTTGTCTTTGTGAGTAATTTGTGTAGACAAATGGGTTTACACTGGGAGATTTTGATTTCCAAAATGGTAATGTTGATTATTGGTTTGAAATAGTGTTTAGAGACAGATAGAGAGACGAGTGTTTAGTTGTGGGTATCAATGAAGGAGATGAGAGAATTATTTTGTAGTGGGATTGTTGGATCCATGTATAAGAATTTTATTTTATTCTTTTACTGAAACAAAGGTACAATTGGTATGTTTAAAAAATTAGTGGAGCACATCTACTCTTTCCGTCTCCATATGTTAATGTAGTGTGCGGAGGGGTTGAATCTGAAACTTACAACTCAAGCAGAAGAGAGGCTGTTATCTTTTAAACCACACGGGAGGATTAATTGCCATAAACTTTAAGGCCCCGTTTGTTTGGGGTTATAGGGAGGGGATTGGGATTACTAATCCCTTGGTATTACTAATGGGGTGCTTGTTTTGAGAGATGGAGAGGGGACTATTAATCCCTTGGTATTAGTAGTCCCCTTGGAAGGGGAATTGGTAAGGAGGAGATAGAGATGGTATTAGAAAAATAGTAAGGGGATTAGAAATTTTTTTATTTTTTTTATTTTTTATATATTGGGAATTTTTTTTTAAATATTAATGTTTAATTGTTTATATTTTTTTATTTGTTTTATTATTTTATATAAAAATAATTTAACAATTCCTCACTATTAATCCCCTCACTATCAATCCCTCCACTATTAATCCCCTCACTATCAATCCCCTCCATTATCTCTGAAAACAAACGGGACCTAAGGGAGGTCAGTGTAATCTACCCATATTTTTAGATATAAACTTTAAAATATCTACATTAAAAATAGCCTAATTTGGAACATGTAACTAGAAAATTATATTGTAGACTATTCCCTTCTATATTTTTTACTTGACAATTTATTATTTTTCCTATATAAGTCTTCATTGCATGTTCTCATTTGCACAATATGTGTACAATGTCAAATTTTCTCCTTCCCCTTTTTAAAAAAGAATGTGGTTCAGACCAACTGGATGCAATTATTCCATTCACAAGGATAAGTGTTGGCCTCATGCAGGTATTACTTAACCATCCACAACTACAAAATATATTTTCTGACTTATGCACAAGTATCCAAAAAATGTAAAAGAGTGAGCAAGAGCGTCAAGGAATGTCCAAGAAGTGCTGTCATGTGAACCAAACATGGGTCCTAGGCATAAGAAATTGTAGATGAGCTTTTAATGCCATCATTTGGACTAGAAAGATAAAAAGGTGGGAGTAAAGGCTTTTTCTTAAGGGATGGAGACCAGATGTGCTATGTGATGTGTCCACGAGAAATGAGTTATTAACTGATGTCAGCTAAGATAGGGGATTGGTTTATAGGGCCAATTTGCTAGTAGGGGGGATGGCAATGGGAATTCTTGTTTCATAGGATAAATGGGTGGTTGAGAAGGAGAAATAAGACTTTTTCAAGTTATGTCTATTCAAATGTAGAGGATGGTTTTAGATGGGATTTTACTAGGGTGTCAGCTTGATGGACAATAGGTGAAACAAGAGTTATGGAAGAAGTCGAAACGCATTTGCTTCAAATGAAAAGCCAGGTGATAGATTGTGGGAGGCTTCAATGTTGCTATCCCTTTAGAGATGTGAAGCAGCAGTTTTAAATGGAGTTTCCAAACCTAATTGACAAGCTTGACCTAATGGATCTTCTCTTGATAGGTAAAATTTTAACTTGGACAAATGTAGGTATATGTATACGAATTTCTTAAGTGGCAAGCTAGATCATCCACTCCACCTCGCATAGCCAGATCCCCTCTACGAATTGCACAAACTAATCAGCTCGACGCCTCACTCACCTCACCATGACTCTGCTCAACTCCAAACTCACACCCTAGCATTGTATAGCCTACCAAGGCCGAGTACAAGGCCAAAATTCCACCTAGGTTGCTGCCTCTTATCATGGATAGCTTGAGCAATCCATGACTCCATGCGGGATCACCTAGAACTTGTGGATTGGTGGTTACAACTGGGGGAACATCAAAGTTTCTCAACTTAACCTCCTCAAGGTGGCTCCACTTTGACTAGTTTTAGACACGAGAGAGGCATCTGTCAAAAACTAAGTCATGTGACATCATGAAGAGTGAATCACACCTACCCACTACAGCTCATGTAGTAATTGCAGTTGACTGAAATGGGATCAACCACCTACCCCCAACTAGCATGAGACATTGTGTAAGGGTGAGTTGGATTGGATCCCATAGCTCAACTCCCCTATAAAAGGAGATCTCCCTCTCCATCCACCCTAACTTTCTCCACACATAAGAGAGTCGTACACTATGAAGCACAGTACTCCAAAAATGTACTGGTACACAGTCTAGGAAAGTTGGGTACACCATAGGTACACGGGGGGTACTCCATGGGTACACCGGGGCAAAAACGAAATTTCCATAATTTTGTTAGGGCACTGGAGCAATTATTTTTTGCACATTTTGAAAAAATTTAATAAATTTTAGGTGTTTTGTAATAATAAAAAACATAAATGAATTAGGTATTACAAACTTGTGTTGCACCGTATTCGTTCTCGACTCTCATTTGAAAAACGACAACTCAACTCTCGATTGAGGATGACGGTGCTGGATGATGACGAAGCTCGAGTGTTCTGGGGAGTTTTTCTTACTTCCTCTTCTTCAATTTTCACTTGAGATTTTTGTTTCTCTTTTGCGCAGCAACCACTCATGGAGCTAACGACCATCCGACTCCCAACACCTGATTTTTCTCTTTTCCAGTGAGTTTTCTTAGCTCCTCTTGTAGTTGATCTCCTCTTCTTCGATTCTATGCCTTTGATTCTTCTTCCTTTTGTGATCTTTTTTTTTTTAATACATTTTTTTCCACAACGACTGGAATTTAATGCAAGTCTACAGCCTTCTTCCTCTTTAATCATCTTCCAAAAAAAAAAAAAAAAGGTAATTTGGAACCACCCACTCTTTACTGTTATTGAGTAACTTTGCCCTCCATTACTTACTGTTGTAATAGACAATCAAAATTACATAAAATTTAAAATCTAAGAAGACAAGAGAAAGGAACAATTAGATGTTAGGGTTCGTAAACAACTATATTTATTTCATTGTTACTTTCATAATATTGTTGTTTATTGTTATTTGAATATTTGATTTTCATATATAGTTATTTTGAAAATTATATACTCAAATGAAGTGAAAAAATTCACAAATTATTGTGTTAATGGTTATAACAAATATGAGTTTATCAAGAAGTATAGGTTCAACTACGCCAAAATCAAAGTATAGGTTCAACTACTGCAAGTGTCCCTTCTATTGTGTTAATGTTGATTTATTTTTTGGTTCTGTAATTTCTCTTTTTAATTTTAGTTTTGAATTTTGATTTGTAGGTTGGATGTTTAGTTATAAATTAAAAATAAAATAATATTGGCGTATCACAGCCGTACCCGTACCCTATTTTTTTAGATTTTAGCATATCAGCGCACCCATATCATACCCATACGAGTACCCACGCGTGCACACGTGCTTCATAGGCCATACAACAAAGGTCCTATCTCATTGCCATGCTTTACACTCTATGGCTACCTCAGCTCTCCCCCTCTCCACCTCTGGTGGTCCAGCGCCATCGTAATGCCTACCAAAGTTTTTAAAGATGAATACGTAATGTGAGATGTTTTAGCCATCATGGGGCAAGGCGTAAGCCTCAAGGCATCGAAGCATAACCGTTTCAAATTTCAAATTTTTATATTTAGTAAACAAACTAAATAATTTAAAATAGTAAAAAAATATTACAAATTAAATATAAATGTGTAAACGATTTTATAGAAAAAACTATAAAGCTAGCAATGCTTTTCAGGACCGAGTATTTCCTTACTTGGTCTTGACTAAGAAATTGAACAAGTTAAAACAAACTTAAAGAGGTTGAACAAGAATTTAGGAGATGGGATATGCAAAAAGTTCCGACCTCCAAAGATATTCTTGTGTTGGACAAATTGAAAAACTTAGATTTTGTTGCCTATGTGCTTAATGCAAATCTTGGCAGTGAAACAAAGCATAAGACATTTACTGGTGTGAGAAACCTCCCTTCAACCCAACGAGTAGATTTTGGCAACATTGTATACAGTTGGGTGTCAAAAAAGACGAATCCAAACCTCAATCAATTTTCAAAATTTTATCAAGTCTTTTGAAGAGAAAAAGATGTGTAGGCGGGTTTTCTTTGTTTGCATATGCTTTTGTTTGTGACATTGGGGAGCATCCCCTTTGATGACACTTTTTGAATAAAATTTTTATTATTATTTGAAAAAAGAAAAAGGGGTTCAAGGCTTGGCATCCAAATTTAAAGACATAAAAGCAAAGGGCTTGAGGACAATAAAATTAGAAGACAACAATAGGAATCACCTAGAATCCATTCAGCATTAGATGTAGGTTCAAAATTGCATTCCACAATCCTTTAAGAGCATAATTTTATTTATTTATTTTAGATAGATAATTTGAGAGACTCAAGTCTCTTTATTGGGAAAGTCCAACCTGTGCTGTTGGTGGAGCGTGAAACAAGAGTAACCTAATTAGATTAGGAAAAGGAAACAAGAAAATTAGTGTTTGGTTAGATTTGGACTCTAAACTATTTCCTTATTGGTTAAGATTTTTTGTATCAGTTTAGGTTTTAGTTTCCTTATTAATTTACATTTAGGAAATTAGGATTAAGGCTAGCCTTATAAATACACCCATGTAGCTCTATATTTTTATTCATTTATTAGTTTTGTGATCTTAGAGAGAGATACACAATAGTGAGAGTGAGAAATAGATCATTGTAGAGAGAGAGAGTTTGCGAGATTGTGAGAGACTTTCATATTGATCTTAGTAAATCCGTAGTGACTCCGTGGATGTAGCCGGGATTTGGATGAACCACGTATATCTCTTGTGTTGCTTTGGTGAGTTTGGTTTTATGTTCTTTTACTTCTCTATTCTAGATTCGTTATGTGCGTGATTGTTTGCTCAAGTCCCGAAGTTTGGTATTGATCACATATACCATAACAACCTAAGCCACAAGGGTGTCCCCCTAGGGGACTTCAAAGAGCACAATTTATGGTCCATTTCAAAAACCTATTCTTGATTGAATTATATAACACAAATATATATATATATATATATATGCAAACCTCTTCATACTCCAATATGTTTTTTATACTACAACTTTAGAAAGTATAGGATTTGGAACTAAATGGCAAAACCAATCCCAAGACCACAGATAAAAACCAAAGAACAAAATTTGACTGGGAATATGATCCAAGGACAACTAATACAGTACATGCCCACAAAACATGCATACCAAACTATTGTTGACTCCTCAAATGTAGAAAACATGATAAAATTAAATTGGCATCATACAAATTAAAAGGCGATAAGATAGGACTCAGTTTAAAACTTATAACGCAAGCTCCCACATGACCCATAAGAAATCATACCTCATCAGCCTTATCCTTCGACTCAAATCTAATTATTACTGTGAAATCATACCTCATCATTTAATGCCGAAAATATAGCACTCAAACTATCAGCCTGTGCTAGGAAATCATCAAAGCCTCCATTGCCATGTAGAGAGGAAAAAATCGAATGCCGAACAATGACATCAGCATCTGCCACAGCTGCAATAAGCAGCTTTTCCACAATCTGCAGAAACAGTAATGCCAATGAGAATCTTGTTAAATATTTGTAATAATTTCTTTTTAAAGTTGATTTTATATTTTTGAGTGGTGTAGAAATGTAGAAGCCCCTTATTAGGGGTTCACTTAAGGCCATGAAAACTCAGGGCCAGCCATGCACTCATGCAAACTTCAAATGTGGGACGGGGTCATTACAAGCTCCAAATGCCCTTTATCCAGATGCCCCTCCTAAGATACATTTCATATGATATGGAGATCACCATAGAAGACCAATCTCACCACAAACCTCCATATTTCAGCTTGACCACCCTCCTCCAATATCTAACCCTCTCAAGTAATAACTCAAACTCATCTCCCTACAAAAAATCTTTGTTTAGCTTCTCTAGTGCCTTCGCAACTGCGATGGGAATAGTGAATAAGACATAAGAAAAGTCGACAAGCTTGACAGAGTGCTTTCAATCAAAATGAGCCTAACTCCTTGAGAAAAGTACAGTTTCTTCCATTCCGCTAACTGCCTACGAAATCTTTCGATGACAGAGTCACACACATGCCTTTCCTAATAGGACTTCACTCAGTCCCCGCACTTAATTTATGCTTACTGGTGATTAGGCTCTTGGACACCTTGGTGTCATAGTGTAACTGTGATCAAGACCAAATACATGTAGAGGTTCTATTTTTTTTTTATTTTGAGAAATAAAATGTAAAGCATACGATTCTTCAGCATCATTACATTGTTAGGATGCAGTTCTATGTCAGCATTTACCAGCAATAAGAACTTGCTAATCAAAACTATGTCATGTGCAAGCAATAATCAATAGAATTCTCTCTCATACATGTCGTGTTTACTTATTCACAATTAACTCACACAGACATCATATCAATATATATAAATGAGGGCATACGTGTCTGCATTTGGGGGGGGGGGGGGGGGGGGGGGGTCAAAACTTACATAGCTACAATTTCATAACTTAAAAAGACTTTAGCAAGCATAGATCTAAGAAGAATTGATTGGTCTAAAGACTACTTTGCACACACCCATATAGAAAAGGGCAGCGCACAAACATTTGTGAAGTCCGTGCCTTGCTCCTGTATATACATAATTACAATTAAATCATTTTTTGCATTGCCAATATACTAACTTAAAAGTAAAATCATTGTATATAACATATCATGAATGAATTTTACCTGCATAAAATTGTTTTTTTCCCCAATTAGAGGACGTATCCCCGGAGGCTTTTCCCAATATAAGCCTTTTTTACATTATATTTCCAAAACTAGGCCAACTTCTGACGGAATTCCAAAACTAAGCTAAAGCGCCATTACTATTCGCGCTTTTACTGTTAGGAGGCCAAAAGTTGATGAATAGTGAAATCGCTATTTTAAATCACGATTTTAATTAAGAAAACGCTGTTCCAAATCGCGCTTTTAACATAAAAAAATTTCTGAAGGAAACGCTATTTAAAATAGCGCTTTTACTGTGCATATAATAATTTTTTTTTTTTTTTTTTTTAAAAAACGCCATTTGAAATGACGTTTCTACTATTGATTCACCAACCAAAGCCAACACACACTGACACACACACCAATGAAATAATATAATTTTTATAAATAATAATAATTTATAATAATTAATTATATAATTTTTATAATTTTCGTAAATATAAATCATTTTTAGGTTATGAATGGTTTGATTTATAATACGTATGTAAGGATAAAAATTTTTATAATCAAAAATAATTTTTTCAATTTTTATAATCAAAAATAATTTATAAATTATCAAAAATAATTTATAATACGTATGTATTATTTAAATCTTTACATTTTTTATTTAAAATTTTTTACAATAAACCGATCTTCACATTTTATAATACGTATGTATTATTCAAAAATAATTTATAAAAATTTATAATTAATACGTATGTAAATAATTTAATACGTATCTTCACATTTACATTTACAGTAAACCCATCTTCACATTTACATACGTATGGTTTAAGGGTAAATTTTTTTATAAATGACTTAAATGATAAATCAAACCATTCATAACCTAAAATTTTTTACCCTTACATACGTATGGTTTAAATAATTTATAAAAATTATTGCCATACGTATGTAAAAATCGATTATAAAAATTGCAAAAATTGATTATAAATTTTTTTATATATAATAATAATTTATAATAATCAATTATATAATTTTTATAATTTTTAAAATTTTTTTAATTTTTACAATTTTTACAATTTTTTTACCCTTTATTTATAATAAAGGGTAAAAAAATGATTTATATTTACGAAAATTATATTTTGCAATTTTAAAAATTACAAATAATCTAAATGTGAAGATGGATTTACTGTAATAATTTTTGAATAATTTTTGCAATTTTTATAATCGATTTTTACATACGTATGACAATAATTTTTATAAATTATTTAAATCATACGTATGTAAGGGTAAAAAAATTTAGGTTATGGATGGTTTGATTTATCATTTAAGTCATTTATCAAAAAATTTACCCTTAAACCATACATATGTAAATGTGAGGATGGGTTTACTGTAAATGTAAATGTGAAGATACGTATTAAATTATTTACATACGTATTAATTATAAATTTTTATAAATTATTTTTGAATAATACATACGTATTATAAAATGTGAAGATGGGTTTACTGTGAAAAATTTTAAATAAAAAATGTAAAGATTCAAATAATACATACGTATTATAAATTATTATAAATTTTTTTATAATACATACGTATTATAAATTGTTTTTGATTATAAAAATTATTTTTGATTATAAAAATTTTTATCCTTACATACGTATTATAAATCAAACCATTCATAACCTAAAAATGATTTATATTTACAAAAATTATAAAAATTATATAATTAATTATTATAAATTATTATTATATATAAAAATTATATTATTTCATTGGTGTGTGTGTGTCAGTGTGTGTTGGCTTTGGTTGGTGAATGAACAGTAGAAACGCCATTTCAAATGGCGTTTTTAAAAAAAAAAAAATAATAATTATTATATGCACAGTAAAAGCGCTATTTTAAATAGCGTTTTCTTCAGAAATTTTTTTTATGTTAAAAGCGCGATTTGGAACAGCGTTTTCTTAATTAAAATCGCGATTTAAAATAGCGATTTCACTATTCATCAACTTTTGGCCTCCTAACAGTAAAAGCGCGAATAGTAATGGCGCTTTAGCTTAGTTTTGGAATTCCGTCAAAAGTTGACCTAGTTTTGGAAATACAATGTAAAAAAGGCTTATATTGGGAAAAGCCTCCGTATCCCCGTACCTATATCTAATTTCTAGATCATTTTCTGCCAAGTGTATTGTAAAATTGGGATACTTCGTGTTAACATGTATTCCTCCCTCTTTGGTGCTTCTTAATAAACTAATTTCACTTATTAAAAAAATGGCTCAAGTAAATTTGCTGCTGAATAGAACAGGCCCAAAAAAGTCAAGAAAACCAGAAGAAAACTAAAATAAAACAGCAATCATATTAAAAATGAACAAAGACAGATAGTTTAAAATCACACCTCTTCAACAAGACACCGTCGCTTTCCGCCTGTCCGAGTGGACCTACTAGAACTAAATTGGGCAGAAGCAGTGCCAGAAAAGGAATTTGCTACCAATCTGCAGCAACAAATGGCAGCATCTTTTCTGGTGGCTCCATCTTCATCTTCCAAATATACTACAACCGTATCCCTTGCAAACTCGAGAAGATCATGTCCCTAAAACAAATAGTAGTTCCACAATGTAATGAAAGGGAAAAAACAAGTGGCATACCGTAAAAGACGAGTATACAAACCTTGAAATTAAAACGGGCAAGAGTTTGCAAACCAAGTTGCACTAGAGCAGAACCGCTGAGTTCTGTAACTTGTGGAGTGGCATTTATCACATTTCCTCGACTCATGGCAACAGATGGCCTAGATTGGACATAATTAGATTTTGGAAGAACCTCTTCAATGCACTTCCACAACCGAACTTGAATGGTAGGAAGTAATGATGGGATACTGAAATATCCAATATTATCATAGGTCAAAATCCTCGAATGGAATTCATCCCAGAAAAATGATTAACAGAAGTGTTTCCAGAAATTCTAGCCTACCTGACAGTTATTTGCTCAAGAGCTTCCACTAGCGTAAAGGAAAGACCAGCAGAAAACATAGCATCCAAAAGACCACGGACATGAGGTTCCATAGCAGGCCCCATTGCTTTTGCAATGTTTCCAACACAAGCCAAAGCCTCAAGTGAGGGTCTCCCTCTACGAGGAGCAATCTACAAATACAAAATGTACCAGTTCAACAGAAACTTGTTTTCTAATGAATGAATACACAGGAGTTAATAAAGAACCAAAATTGGGGCAAGGAGACCAGAACAAACCAATGGCACAGATAACATACCGCTTCACGTAAATGAGATGTTATTGTCGGCAAATAGTGGACAAGTTCACCATCCAAAGCACCAGCCATCTCCCCAAGAGCAACAAACCCGCTGGCGCGTTCGGCAGGTGTTTTAAGAACTACAAAAATATGATCCATGCATATCTGTACAAGGAAAACCATTTTCATAAACACATAATAAGGGCAAACAACACCAAAGATAAGTAAAAAAATGTCAGACCTCCAACAACATAATAAAACAGAAAGCTAAGTTCACAAACCTGTAAATAGTTCGAGACAAAACGATCACGCAAGAAATGAGCAATACGAGGTAGTAGCGAAGTTATGCTGAGACGAACAAGCCGATCCCGGTGCTCTAGGTATCTGAGAACAATTTCTGCAACTTCCCTGTACCTTGACATCATGAACTCACCCGTATTCCTGCCCAAATGGAACTCGATTCACATCCTCAATTAGAATCATAACTCAAAAGTTAACAAACTGGTGCTTGGTGGGTACTAATGGTTAGAAATGGTACTAGCATATTCAAATCAATTACTACTGTTGTTGCCATTGTCGAAACTACATGAACTCAAGAAGTAAACACGCAAATTTATATGATAAACACGTGGTACTTCTCACAACAACATTGCCAACAGGTTGAGAATATTGCATACTATCAGCACAATCATACCATAGCCGTAGAGAATAAGGGCACTATAGCAGCACAATTATACCATAGCCATAGAGGTACCATCAGTGGAACTCCATGCTTGTTATTCTTAACAAATGAAAAAAACTAGAAAAAAAACTTTTACCATGATTATTCAATGACACATACTGGAGAAAACTAGTTTTATTCATTCATAAGTAACTGGAAACAAGGAAAAGTGCAAATGATGATGATAAATCCTGAATGAACAATCTTTAGACTAAAAGATGAATAACCCAATAAGCTAGAAGCAGCATGCAAAATTTAGCGAAAGGAGAAAAGGAATGACAAGGAAAAAATTACCATGACAAGGAATAAAGGCCTAGAAACAAAGGCTAAACAACCCGATGATTTGAGAAACTAATAGACCACAGATTTTACTTTATGCAAAAACAGACTCAATTCCAGGGGAAGCTGCACAAGGAGCAGGTTGAAGTATAATTCCCTAGAACTCACCACTTACAAAAATCTATTGATAATTCGATAGTTCCACCAAAAGTACGTAATAAAGGTTGTTTGATATTGATATTAGGTGAGCATTATAGTTCTAGAGCTTCCACAAAATGTTTCTACCAGATAACCTATGAGAGCTTAAACCTAAGTCAACCTGGGTGTTTGTTTCAGCTTTTCAGAGCTAACTTATAGCTTTTAGCTTTGAAAAAGTTATTTTGGACTGTTTGGTTAAACTTATTTCAAACAGTTTCTGATTCTAGCAGCTTATTTTAACTCAAAAAAGCTGTTTCTGAGAAGCTGCTCACCCCTTGCTTCTGATTATCAGCTTCTGCTGTGGACATGTTAATTTATGGTTATACTCTTAATTTTTTTTATTTTTTATTTTTTTAAAAATAGAAAAAGACCCAAATGGACTATAGATTATTATTATTATTTTTTATGAGAAATGTAGACAAACAAAAAATAAAAATTAATTGAAAAAGCTATTTCACAGTTTATTTAACAAATACTACTCAGCAACTTAAATCTATAATCCAACAGTTATACCAAACAGATCAACAACTTCTGATTAAAGTCATAATCTATAATCTGTTAAGCTATAATCTATAAGCTGTTTTAATAGTTACACCAAACGGGGCAGTATCCATACCTATTTTGATAAAAACTTTAGTACAAAGATCCATTCTTTGTACAAAACGGACAAGTTTATAAGCAGTGACAAAATCATGACAAAGCAACCACAAAAAAAAAAGGCCAAAATATCAACTAGTTACTTCTCACTTGCTTGGTTTTACACTGACGGCACCAAATGTTCATATATAGAACATGCATTACAAATTCTAGAGTAGTTTCCATTTACCTTGTTGTAATACCCAATAAATAGAATAGCAATACAAAAAGTTCCTAAGAAATACAAGCAACCAAAAATATCTGCATGCAAGAATTTTAGGCGAAATCAAGCTGAAAAACCAATACTCATTGGAATAAACAACTTTTAAGTCTGCAACAAAATGCAAACCAACATCTCAACCAACCTCAGAAGCTCGCCAACAGCAAGTAAAGAACCATGTATGCTATGAACAGGAGCATTTTTGCCCAACCCATCTTGTGTAGCCTCAAACATACGATAATACCTGTCCAAAGCACAAGAAAGATAAAAATAAATAAATAAGCTCTCAATGAATTAACAAAATAGCAATAGAATGAATGCCCAACCAAGCATTACAACATTTTTTTACTAACGAGCGAGCATGGGAAACCACTTTTTATACAACTTGAACGAGTATTATCTAAACACGTTACTAGATTTATTAGGATCTTATATACAAGGAAAGCAAACCAAGCACCATATACAAAAAGAGTCAAGTTGATTCTTTACTAACAACCACGTCTATATTGTAATGCCAAATCACCTCCCTTGATGGATACAATTAGACACGTAGCCATCAAAATTTGACTCAAATGAACCAAAGGCATAACTTTATATTCTGATCTGAGTTCGTCAAGCATAAACATGTGCATTTAAAGGCCACTTGATGTTCACATTGCTCAGGAAAATGTAAATTAAAAAGTGAAGGAAAAAAAAAAAACTACGGGAAATTACAACCCAAAAAAAGGTTGGACTCTTGTAACAAATCAAACCCCAAGTTTTTAATTGCTTCAATTTAAACCGTGATTTTTTTTATTCAACCCAGTTGAAACCATCCATCTATTTCTGTTAACTAGACTAATGAACAAGAATAATTTTGGAAATTTAGCACTCTTCTTCCACTGCATATTATATGCATACCTATTCTAACACTTATACTCTATATATTGCATATGAAGCAGTCCATTACATATACAATATATACATATCGCATATTGTATATATATATTGCATATATATACAAAATAGTGCTCTTTCTCCAATTCATAAAAATCAAATCGTGTGTGGGAGGATGATACATAAGATCCAAATTGCCATTAAAGAAGTAAACCCCAGCATTGAATTGAATGTTAGTATAAGCAGTGAAGAAACCCTCCAAGAATGACTCATCATTTTTGTCTCTTCAAACAATAATGACTCCTTTCATCTTATAGTAACTCCATTCTATTGGGTCAACATAGCCCATAATTATCTCTGGAAACACAGCAGGAATGTTGTCAAGATTAACACGATACTTCATGAATCAATGATTTGGGAATGGAAAGGGGAGGAAGCGGAAATGGAAGTGGAAGGAGAGGGGTAGGTGGTAGGGGAAGGAGACAAAGGCAAAGGCAATGGCAGAAGCAAAATGGGAAATGGAAGATGAAGGAGGAGGGGGAGGGGAAAGGGGGGCACAGTAGGGAAGGAGAAGGGACCTAGAGATGGCGAATGAGGAAGGGTGGCTGTGGAAGGGAGAGGAAGAGGCAAAGGTAGCTGTGGAAGGAAGGGGAAGAGCGTGGCCTGGGAATGGAAGGGATGAGGGGTATAGTAAGGTTGATCTAGTGTGTTAGGCCCGTGACAAACTTAAAAGCTGGATGGTTTTGATTTAGTAGATGATTAATAAATGATGATTTTGATATTGTGTGGTCAAGTTTAAAATTAAGTCAAAAAATTAAATAAGATAGTGCCACTTGTATTGCAAAAAAAAATAATAATATTTGTTAAATTACTTCACAGCAGTGGATGGAGAATTATAATTGTTATATAAGCTTAAATTAAAGTTCAAATTGAAGAAATTAAAAAATTAAGGTTTGATTTGTAAAATGTGTCAAATTCAGGAGGGGGAGGGGGTGCAATTCTAGGAGTGATTCGTAATTCTTCTTCTCTTTTCTTCTCCTTATGTTCCAAAATAAGCTAAGCTACTAATCACAAATTCATAGCCCCAAAACAACCTCTATTTCATCACCAAAACATAGACTCTCAAGCCTAATAAACCACAACCATTCTTCCTACATTTTATCCCGTAATGCACCTAAACCCTTAATACTCACTACCAAAGAATCCAAACTTCTTAGCAACCATGGACTTGAAATTCCAACAACATCACACTATAAAAACCTATAGCCAATTCCAACCTTTGTCCATATACTAACCCTACAACCTTTCTTCTACCTTTGAGATTCCACCTTACAAGCTTCTTAGCCCATCCTAAAAACATCCATCCAAGCTAGAGAATTTTCCATGAAAGTAGTTCAAAAACAGAGTTACAATAGATAAAATAATCATTAAACAGGTAACTTCAAACAAAAAATGTAACAAAGATTGATATCTTTAACAATACTAAAAGAAATATGTATATTAATATTATCAATTGCAGCCTAACAATTTTCGCACAATCATTTTTTGACAATACCAAATTTTGTTTTTAAAAAAAAAATGTATCCAAACTAACCACTGTACACGCCAACGAGTTTCACGCTTTTCAATAACACGAAGGCAAGCACGCAATGCCTCTACAGCCCGCTCTCGAATGGCTAATGTTGGATCCCTCAATGCAACCCATATAGCATCCACAAATTCAGGTACATGAACATTGAAAACAGTCGAAGCATTCTCAGCCATTTCCTACAACAAAGCCAAAACCAAAAGAATTATTTCCTGTGAGATGGAAATCATCACAATGTAGACAACAAATATTTCCAAAAACAACTAAATTAACTATAACACTAAGATAGCCTTTGAGCTTATAAGTTGGGAAATATTCCACCTTCAATAGTCTCTAATGCAATAACAAAACATAATTTGGCAATGAAGAAGCAATGAAAAATTTCTTACATTGTAAACTTGAAATTGAAAAAAAAAATATGTGCTTAAAATAACACAATAGAAACAAATATAAAAAAAAACAAACAGTAGAAATTTATGTGTATATATTTATTGAGAGAATATATGTTGTATTGTGCTAAAAGCATCAATTGCTAAATAAGAACTAAAAACAGTCAAGAATGGCCCCTTTTTCTCTAAATAAATAAGCTCTACATAAACAAGAATTACCAACAAGGCAAGAATGAACAGGACTAAAGAACTACAACAATCTCATAAATGTGATGGTATATTAGTTTAAGATGCACAGCCACTTCTAAGAACGTGTTTTATCTGTAAACATGTGTCGAACACCAACACTCATCGAACACTCCAAAATAGATATAAGACAAGCATCCAAACTTGTCCAGTTTTTTTTCCCACTTTCAGACATGCTTTGGACACTTGGGGAACCGACTTGTCCACCGTTTACCCACATATACACATTACAAGTTTGAAAAAAAAAAAAAAAAAAATTAATCAAAGAATAAAATGAAAAAAAATGAGGATTTACGACCATTGATGCTGCCTTCCTTAGATTTTTAAATTTTAGAAATTCTACAACCCAAAATTTCAAATTTGCTTATGAATAATGATTTCTAAAATAGATATTAAAACTCTTAAGCCACACTTGATTCACAAATACAGGGTGGGATAGGATTAAAAATCCCGCATTTTATTCAAACTATCTAACTCAATGACAACTAATCCTGAGGGAGCCTTTTCTCCCACATATGCGAGATTGTTGTCCTAGGGGAGTGTGGGGTAACTTATTCTAAGAATCTAAGATAACACTTTTGTTGCAAAATTCCAAAAATATCTTCCTCGGGACGGGACAACTTATCCCTGGATTGTAATCACGGGATAACTTATCATGCCTAATCTTGTCTGTAAATCAAATGTGGCCTTACTTTCCAACATGTAGAATGCAAAAAATTCTCCCTATTTTGATATAATAAATATTAACGTATTATAATGGGAAAAATGAAGAAATAATTATTATTTTCATCCATACATGTTAAAATATATATATTATTTATTTGTCATTGTGATCATGCCATGTTGTGCCTTTTCTTTTTTCAAATTGTTGTGTCAGTATGTCCATATTGTGTCATATCCATATCCCGTTTTTGTAGTCATGCTTCTTATATATTGGCTTAAAGTACAAAGCTTTAAAAACACCTTAGACAAAAATTGTCCATAACAGCATAAATGTTGCACTTACTTTCAAAATTAAGACAGCGGCAAAACGACGATATTCTGTTCTTTCACCATGAAGCCATCCAAGAGCATTTTTCACCTGAGGAACCAATAGATTTTAGATCCTCGTAGACGCAAACTACATTGCAAATAATGGAGGAATAGCACAACAACAAACCTGCCATTCCACTTCATCTGCTGTCATTGCCCCACCAGCCCTAGCCAAATGGCCAAGAACTTTACTAGCAAGGATTAAAATTTCAGGATCACGCTTCACCTCGAATACATTTCGCATGTAATTAGAGAACCTTGAAACCTTGGAAGCATTCTCACCAAGTGACACGTCTATCAACTCATCAATAGCCCTTAATGCTCCCAAATTTTCAGCAACATCATTACTCTCTAACAGGCTAGTAATCCGATCATACAACTGATCCATAAAACGAAAAAAGGCTTCTCCACTAAGATCACGAGCTTCTTCCTCTACATGTTTCTTTAAAGCTAATGCAGCACCATCCTATCAACCAAAAAAAAAAAATACATATAAATAGATAAGCGCATGGCATGACAACAGAAAATTACTTAAGTATAGAACAAATCAAAAATACAAATTTGCACTTTCAAAGGATTAAAAAAGCACCAACCAGTCCCATCTTGATACATAACCACAAACAAAAATCAAAATAGAAGAAGCAGCCTAGGCAACACAGCTAATTACATATTTGGTGACTTTGTACACAAATAGAGATGAAGTTACATATGTTTCGAATGCAAATTGAAGAAAGGCAATCAAAGAAAAAGATGGTACACAATAAATCATACTCTCAGCAATTAGTTGATGTAAATGGGAAGAAACCAAAAACAAATAAAAAACAATTCATTATCTAAAGAAAGGTACAGAAAGATGGTGAATAAGAAAAAGAAAATGCTAATAACAGCCCTTTGGGGTGTCAATAACATGTATAAATGTGTGAATAATGTATTGAAATGTGTTAAAAGTGTATTGAATGTGTAAAAATGTTTTGAGATCAATATAAGTTAAATTGAGATTCAAAATTTTTTTCCCTTTTCTTCTTTCGACCAATAAGGAAAAAAATAGAAACCATGTTTTCTTTGGGCGTCAACTAAGGGTTTTGGCGATATATTTTTCACTTGATTACGCATACAGTAAATGGTAGGTTGTTCATTTAATTATACTTCAGGAAACCATAATTTCCAAGTTCGACTCTAATTCAGGGAAACATAATTCATCTAAAAAACCACCAAGCCAAGCACAACAATCAATAGATTCACCATTCTCTCAACTTACACGGAAACTGGTATTCCTTCCATCTAAATTCTACCTGTGGCCAATAACTAAACTTCCAACTTAATTAATTTCACTATAAATTAATTACTTAACTAATTAAACATGTAATCTCAAAACCAATACAAACACCAACTCCATCTTTCACAAACACACAAACAAACTTAACAATTATAGTTCTTCTCAGTCCACAGCCAATAAAGTATCAAAAACAATAATCTAACAAAACTTATGATCCAAACAAATAAGCACATGCCACTACAAAGCTGACTACATCCGATTTTTACTCGGCAACCAAACAGTTCAGAAATGAAATAACCTTGGGAGTGCCTCTGGTACATAGGTCGGCGAGGACGCGGTTGAGCGCATCCAAGTTGCTGCCGCCGGTGCCGGCGGCCGGACCACAGAAACGAATTATTGATTGCGCTGTGCTCGTCATGGCATCCCCAAAACCCTAGCCAATCTTTCACGCACTGATGCCTCTGGATCTACAGATATATATATATGTGTGCGCGCGCGCGCGCGTGTGTTTACATATAGATACAGATGTGATGAGTGAGAAGCCCTACTCTGTTGCTTCTGTAATTTGGGGGAATTTTCCCAAACTAAGCCTCTTTTACTTCTTATTTTTCAAACTAGATCTAATTTGGACGGAATTTTCAAACTAAGTTAAAGCGCTGTTATAAATCGTGATTTAACTGTTTGGAGGCCAAAATTTAATGAATAGTTAAGGTGCTATTGTGAATCGCGAGTTTAATTAATAAAACGCTGTTCGGAATAGCGGTTTTAAATTATTAAACGCTATTTCTAATAGCGCTTCATTTTGAGAAAACGCTATTCAGAATAGCGACTTCACTGTGCATCACCTTTGTAAATAAAACGCTATTTCTAATGACGACTTCATTGTAACTAAATGAAAACGCTAATTGAAAAAGCGTTTTTCACACTGCTATAAAAGACGAACCCCGTCATTTGCATTCATGTTTTTCACACTTACATTTTTCGTCTCTGCTCGATCTACAGACTCTCCATCTCTCACTCTTCATCTCTCACTCTCCATCCCCCTCTGCTCTCAGACTCACTCGATCTCGCTCTGCTTCGGCTCACTATCGCTCTCCCTCTGCTCTCTGCTCTCTGCTATCACCCTGATCTCTGCTCTCTGCTCTCTCCCTCTCTCCGTGGTATGACAGTTAACCCTAATTTTATGTATTTATTTTTTGTGTTTGTAAAAATGTGATGTGTTTTAATTTGCTGTGAATGTTAGGGTTTTATATGTGAATTATTAAATATGTTAGGGTTTGGAATTTTTTGGGTTTGGAATTTTTTGAATTTGTTTGTGGAATTAGGGTTTGTGGAATTTTTTGAATTTTTTTTTGAAATTAGGGTTTGGAATTTTTTGAAATCAGAAATTAGGGCTTGGAAATCCGAAATCAGAAATGTGAATGCTTTTGAATTTGTGGAATTTTTTATGCTTTTGAATTTTTTGATGTTGCTTGTGAATTGAATATTTGGGTTTGGATTTTTTACGCTTTATCAGTGTGGTTATGAAATTAGGGTTCTAATGATAATTGTTGCTCGATATCAGATTGTTCACACATCCTTTTAGAATGACATTCTAGGCTTCACATTATTAAGGGTTCTAATGCTTGTGAATTTTTATGCTTTTGAATCATAAATCAGGTTTGGAATTTTTTTAATTTTTTGAATTTTTTAAATAAATCATAAATATGAGAATTGAAAATTGAAAATTGGAATTATGAAATTCATAAATTCATAAATCATAAATATGTTAATGTCATATTATGAAATTCATATAATTGAGAATTGAGAATTGAGACTTGAAATTATGAAATGTTTATATTTTGAAATTTGAAATCAGAAATTAGGATTTTGAAATTATGCTTGTGAATCAAAATGTTTATATTTTGAATTTTGAATAAACCAACTTATATTTGTTGAATTGGAAATTGTTTTTTTTTTTTGCTTGTTCAGAGGAATTAAAAGGAAATTAGGATTTGACATTAGGGTTTTAAAAGTAATTTTTTTTAATTAAGAATCGTGATTAAAAAATCCGAAATTCATATAATTGATAATTGTTAATGTCATATTATGAAATTCATGTAATTGAGAATTGTTGAATTGAAATTATGAAATGTCTATATTTTGAAATTTGAAATCAAAAATTGGAATTTTGAAATTATGCTTGTGAGTTTTTTTTTTTTTTTTGGGCTTGTTAAGAGGAATTAAAAGGAAATTAGGGTTTGAAATTAGGGTTTTAAAAGTAATTTTGTTTAATTAAGAATAAAATTTAAAATTTTGAAATTCATATAATTCATAATTGTTAATGTCATATTACGAAATTCATGCAATTGAGAATTGTTGAATTGAAATTACAAAATGTCTATATTTTGAAATTTGAAATCAGAAATTGTAATTTTGAAATTATACTTGTGAATCAAAATGTCTATATTTTTTTAATCAAATTATGCTTCAGAAATTGTTAATGTCTATATTTTTTGAATCAAAATGTCTAATTTATACTAAATGTAATTATTAAACAAAAAATATTTAATTTTGAATGTATTTTATTAAAAAAAATTTGTAATTACTTCAAAATAATAAATAAAAAGATCATGTTCTCTGAAATATTTAATTTTGACTCTATTTTATTCAAAAAAAATATTTTTATTGACTTGAAAATAATATATGAAAATATCATGTCGTCTCAAAATATTTAATTTTGACTCTATTTTATTTAAATAAAAAAAATTTGGTTTAATTTCGTTTGGTTTATTTCACTATATTTGGGGTCAGGCACCCAGAATATGATTAAAAAGTTAATGAGCTGAATTTGTAATACATATAATAGCATTATAGTACAAATTAAAATTTCCTTTGAAAACTTAAGAAAATTTGAAAAAGTTTTTGAAATAGGGATTGAACGAAGTGACTTATCGCCACTTCCGCTTTGTGACTGTCCACCACCATTGAAAAGGAAAATCTAAACATTATGTTTTAATAATTTTTATTTTTATTTATATAATTACAAGTCATTATTAGACTAGTTATAATATATGCATGAAAAGAAGCTTAAACTATTTTAATTAATAATCCATAGCAATTTCGTAGGTAAGAAGGAAAAAAAAAAAAATGACACTTTGATGGGTAAGCCTGTGTTTCGTAATACCAAATAATTGGTACGGATGGCCCGATAGATTCACATGGATAACTATTCAAAATTTAGTCCATACATTTAACCACCAACTTCAATCTAATTCTCTCTAATGGGTATTGAACGAAGTGACTTATCGCCACTTCCGCTTTGTGACTGTCCACCACCATTGAAAAGGAAAATCTAAACATTATGTTTTAATAATTTTTATTTTTATTTATATAATTACAAGTCATTATTAGACTAGTTATAATATATGCATGAAAAGAGACTTAAACTATTTTAATTAATAGTCCATAGCAATTTCGTGGGTAAGAAGGAAAAAAAAGAAAATGGCACTTTGATGGGTAACTCTGTGTTTCGTAATACCAAATAATTGGTACGGATGGCCCGATAGATTCACATGGTTAACTATTCAAAATTTAGTCCATACATTTAACCACCAACTTCAATTTAATTCTCTCTAATGGGTATTGAACGAAGTGACTTATCGCCACTTCCGCTTTGTGACTATCTACTACCATTGAAAAGGAAAATCTAAACATTACGTTTTAATAATTTTTATTTTTATTTATATAATTACAAGTCATTATTAGACTAGTTATAATATATGCATGAAAAGAGTCTTAAACTATTTTAATTAATAGTCCATAGCAATTTCGTGGGTAAGAAGGGAAAAAAAAAAAAGACACTTTGATGGGTAAGCCTGTGTTTCGTAATACCAAATAATTGGTACGGATGGCCCGATAGATTCACATGGTTAACTATCCAAAATTTAGTCCATACATTTAACCACCAACTTCAATTTAATTCTCTCTAATTTTTTGCCACTATAAATTATCTCTCTAATTATTTTTTTGTTTTTGTATGTTTAAGAAAAAAATGAGTAAATAAATTAAATTTTTTTTCTTATTTTTCAGAACAAATGAGCTTTTGTTTTAATTTTATAAGAAAGCCTCTATGACCTCTACAAAGAGGACGAGGGTTACTAGTTCACATAGGAAATAACTTTGTCATTAAGGTCCCTAGGCACAAGTTTGAGCAAATCAAATTAACTTATATTGTCCATGAATCTGAAGAATTGGATCACCAGTTTTAAAAAATTAATAACAATGTTTGCAACTTCTATTTTATATTGTCCAAATCAATCGCGTTCTTTCAACTCAATGGAAGAAATATTTAATTATCTACAAAACTTACACTATGATTTAAGATGTTTGTATGATTTGTCCAATTTTGTCCAGTCTCACTGCATAACAAAAATTCTTCATACAATGAAGTGTTTTTTAAATGTGTGATATATTTGTCTACCTTATGAAAATACTAAAAAATAGATCAAGATTTATGAAAAGAAAACAAAATACGTGTTTTTTAAATTGGTCCCGCTTACATGCGTACAATTAAATCATTGCCTAAATTAACGGTTGTGTAGAGTCGTTATTATTATTTATTTATTTATTTATTTATTTTCAGTGAATGCCTTTTACAAATTGATCATATTAAGGGAGGGATCATATGAAGTTATTGCTGCAATGTGATTCAAAATTTATTTTTCGCTACTAATTCAAAAGAATTAACACAAGAAGTATACTTGTTGTGATGTTTTTTTTAAATTAAGACAAGAGAGCAATGACAACAAAGAACATTCACGTAGAGAAGATAAGAGTCTTCACATAGGAAGTAAACGAAAACTCCACGTAGAGATGAAATCTCAGCTGTTGTTTTATACAAATAAAAATAAGTGAGAAAAATGAGAAAATAAACAGTAATAATCAAATTGAGACACAAATATACAGTTGACAAAATATAAATTGAATTAATGTTTCACCTCTATAGTTCCTTTAACCCTGGAAAATATAAATTGACAAAAAATGAGAGAGTTGATTTTGATAGGAAAATGTTACTTATGATATAAATGTGACTTCTTGAAAATTTATTGTTCTTCTTTTAATGTTTGTTTTAGAAGTAGAATTTGATATATGTATATTGTTGATATTTTAATGTTTATTGTTTCATTGAAGCAAGTATATGGCAACCGTTCCAATTATCTTCTACTGGGGGGGAAACATAATTCGGGATCCCGATGAAGGTGTGTCATATGATGCTGAGCCGAAAGGGATATATGGGGTGCAACTTGGCACCACACTTGGCAATTTGGAGAAGATGTTTATGCCCAAGGTGGCAAGTTACGAGGAAACAGTCCGATTGATCTTCAAATGTAGATATCCTTATCGCCAGTGGCAAGCAACCAGCAAATACAAAATATTACCGATAAATGACGATGAGGCGTTGAACACCATAATAAGTATCGGTGGAAGTTTCCAACCACCTAATTGTTTGGAAGTGTACATTGAGAAAGAGATTGTACACAATCTTCCGAATATAACACAGATGGATCCTCATCCGTTCACTACATTGCTGACACATGGGATTGACACGATAGCGTTTCAGTCTCCTATGTATGAATCAAATGAATGTTATGCAGCTGGCTACACACAACAGACATTTCATAGCCATGGTGGGGAATCAAATTCACGTGGTGGATACAAGACTGAATTTCACAATAACACTGAAGATGTGCCCACCTACAGCCATCATACCACTCTAGTTGAAGTTGCTGGTAATATGGTTGAAACGGTTAATTCTATGCAGTTTGCTGACAGTGACATGTACGGTCCTGATGTCGCCCTAGACAATGATGAGAATGAAATGTGTGATGAAGAAAATGTATTGGGCGGATCAGATGATGATGATGATGAAGATGATGCCGACGCTCCCATTGATATTCAGAATGCCCCCATTCCACCTAGACCTGAAATCCCTTTCTATGACAACATTCACATGTGTTGTGATTTTGACATTAGTAACCGCGATGCCGTTTCCCGTAACCGAATCTGGAATGCTGAAAATCCAGAGTTGGACAAAGGGATGGTTTTAGTTGATAAGAAGCAACTCGTACATGCTGTGAAATTGTACCATGCAACAAATAATCGAGAGTATAAAGTCGTAACCTCCAAGCGAGACGTTTGGGTGTGTGCTTGCAAGCATGATTGTAGATGGTGGTTGCGTGCATCTCTTAGTAGGATACATGGTCTTTTTGAAATAATGCAGTACAGGGGTCATCACCATTGTTTATACCCACGAATGAATAGAGATCACACAAATATTAACTCCAGTTACATTGCTTCTCATCTTTTAGGACAAGTTGCAGTGAGTATACAAAATAAATGTTTACATTTATATACATATTTGTTTGTTTAAAGTGTTCACACAAAAATAATCTAACTCATAGGTATTGTCGTATGCAGAATGAACCTGATATGCCCATTAAGAATGTCATCGAAGATATAAAAAAGACCATGAACTATAGTATATCATACAAGAAGGCATGGCATGCAAGGGCAAAGGCAATTAGAATGATATTCGGGGATTGGGATGAATCATATAGGATGTTGCTTAAATTCATGTATGCATTACAAACATCTAATCCTGGCACCATTGTGCAATGGAAGCATAGATATACCGGAAATACAACCATTATGCCCGTCTTCCACTTTGTTTTTTGGTCTTTCAAACCCATCATCGATGGATTCAGACATTGTAGGCCTGTTATAACCATAGATGGTACATTTTTATACGGGAAATACACTGGTGTGTTGCTTGTAGCAACGATTGTCACTGCCAATGGCAAAATATTACCGCTTGCATTCGTTGTTGTCGACATGGAGAGTTTGGAGTCTTGGTCGTTCTTCATTGCAAATATCAAGGAACATATTGTCATGGATCGACAGGGAGTGACTTTGATATCTGATCAAGCTGAGAGTATTTTAGCTACTGTGAGGCGGCATTGGCTGAATCCCTCGCTCCAATTTGTTGGATATCATCGGCACTGCCTTCGACATGTTTGTAGTAACTTCAACACTTAGTTCAAAAATAAGGAGCTCAAACAACTTTTATGGAAAGCAGGGAGTGCTCATCAACGACGGAAATGTAATGGTTACTTACAACAAATACAGGCTATTGACCAAGAAGCCATCAATTGGGTTTATAAGATGAATCTTGAGGAGTGGGCCCTTTTGTATGACGGTGGACATCGGTGGGGGGTATTGACCAGCAATGATGCAGAGTGCTTCAATAGCATCTTGAAAGGTGCAAGGAACTTACCTATCTCAGCTATGGTTGAATTTACATTTCGGCGGCTCGTAAAATATTTTGACGAGATGGGAGCCCAAGCTGAAATAGATGTACGAAATGAGTTTCAATATCCTAGAGAGATGCAAAAAACTATTGAGGATGGCATAGCAAGGGCAAATACTTTCAGGTTGATATCATATGACGGGTTAGTTTGTAATATAAATTAAATTGTTGTTATTATGTTGTCAAGTTAAGTACACCTAAAAACATGAACTTGATTAATTTCTATTACAATTTTCTGATAGGCCACGCCGCGTGTTTGAGGTGCAAACATCTTTTCGCCATGGACAAGGTCGCAATACACAAATTGTGCGGATGAATCAACCCACATGCAGTTGTGGAAAATATGAGATACGACACTATCTATGTTCTCATATGCTCGCTGTAATATCTGAATGCGGTGACAATCCATTCGAGTACGTTGATCTAGTATATAGGCTTCCTGTATACATGAGGGTTTGAGAAACTAAATTCAATCCAATACCGCATCAAGATTATTGGGCTGATCTGCAGTGGATCTTAATGCCTAATGTACTGCGTCTGCGAGAAGTAAAACGGGGTCGTGCATCTATGTCTCGTATTCCGAATGAGATGGACGTATCAGATAGGCGTTTGACCGCTCGTTGCAGTGAGTGCCAGTAAACAGATCATGACAGGCGAACATGTCCTGCGCGAGTTGGTCGATGAAGACTATGTAATACTTACATATTGTAATAGATCATTTCTTAATTCTTTATTTGTAATAGATAATTTTCTTTTCTTTTGTAATTCATTATTTGTAAACGGGGTCGTACATTTAAATAGATAAATTTTTATTTGTAATAGATCATTTCTATTTTGTAATTCTTTATATATTGTAATTGTTTGATTTCCTTGACAAAATTTACAACTAACATACTAAACAAATAAATTAAACTAAATGACAATGCAAAAACATTTAACTATACCATATAGGCTTATGTTTTTTATTCTCTACTTGATTGAAAATGTCTATTACAAAATTTTAGTTAAAATCACATAGTTTTTCTACCATTTGAAGATTTTAATAGTTTGACTGATGCAAGCATTTTGTACATTTACAATTTCTGAACTAGATGTACGTAATTTACAAATTTTATACTTTATTGGAAAAAAAAACCTTACAAAATCAATAATGAAGTTTTGTCAAATATGCCATAAATGTAATGAAGTTTTGTCAAATATGCCAAAATCAATAATGAAGGTTTGGAAAAAAAATTCTCATTCTGGTTTTTTCGCAATTATTTACGTACGAAAACTATCCACATGTTACTGGTCGTTATTAAGCTTATGTAACTGAGACCGTAAAATGATTTTGTAAAAGATTTCTATATTAGTTATAGCGTACATAACGATAGGTTCTGTTGAATTGCTTATCATATTTAATGGCACATAATATGCAAACTTTAGATTTTAGTGAATTGCTTCCATGTTAATGGCACACAAATTGATACTTTTAAAATAATCGACCACACAAATTTGATACTTTTTCAAGTCGTCATGTACTGAATAATTTGAGTTTAATTGTTATAGTTAAATTACATGCTCACCAATACAGTTTTTAAAAATGTATTTGTTTTTCAACTGTACAGGCTTTATGGCACATCTACCTGATGAGGTCCCACTTTTGAGTCATCCACATCGGGCTGACAGTATATGGGAGGACCCGGTATGCAATAACGTTTGTTGGACTTTATGTTTACAATGAAAATACCCTGCATTTTGTTTTATATTACGTGATAATGCTATAATTTAAACTACTCATTCTGTTATGTAGGACCAGGCACACACCGTGGTAGCATGCCGGCGGGGAGATTCCAGCTTGTGGGAGCATCCACTGGACCATAGAGTCTTGCAATGTCTACTACGCGCGGGATTCTATGGTGTATATCGTATAGGCCATATCAGACTGGACCACCCACTCATTACTGCTCTCGTCGAGAGGTGGCGCACAGAGACTCATACATTTCATTTCCCGACCGGTGAGGCCACCGTCACATTGCAGGACGTATCTGTCCTATACAGTCTACGGATTGATGGGCGAACAGTTACTGGACCTGACCCATCATTGACGAGGGAGCAGTGGATAGCCCTATTTGCTGAGTTATTGGGAGTAGCACCTACACCTGCAGGCTTACAGGCAGGTAGAGTGAGGGTGAGGTGGCTGTTCGAGCAGTTTCAGGGCCATCTTCCAGATCATGCTCTAGATGAGTTAGTACATCAGCATGCCCGAACAGATATTCTGTGGCTTATTGGGGGGTACTTCTCCCTGATAAGTCACAGAACCTGCTCAAGCTGATGTACTTGCCACTATTGAGAGACATTGACGTGATCGGCCAGTACAGCTAGGGCGTCGCGGCTTTGGCATGCTTGTATAGGATGCTATGTCGAGCAGCTCAAGTGGGTGCGAATCAGATTGGAGGACCCCTTGTCTTGCTACAGGTTAGTAAGAATTTTATTACATGTCAATTCATATTGTATGGCATATATTAGTATTGTAATTGCGTTCAAACTATTGCAGATTTGGGCGTGGAAGAGATTGATTCGCATTGCGCTGTCTAGGCGGCAACTGGTTGCTCCTGGTGAGGTTCCCATCGGCGAGGGAGACATGCAGTTGTCGGCCGGACCTTGAGGTAGCCGGTGGAGGGTTGACATGGGCCACGAGGTCGTATCGACCCACGTAGTCGTCGTGTATAGAGACCAGCTTGACCGGATGATAGACGACGAGGTATCAAATTTAAATACCTAAATTTTAATTGTCATATGGAGTGTATATGTTCATGAGCGATTTTTAATAGACTTGTCGTTATTGTAGTTTATCTGGCAGACTTATGTTGAGGTCCTCGATACGCTCCCAGACTATTACCGACTATGTGAGGAGATATGGATGGCGAGAGTGCCACTCATTTGTTTTGACGTGGTTGAGTGGCATCTCCTTGATCGTGTCCTCCGACAGTTTGGTCGGGTCCAGTCCGTGCCGGATCGGTGTGACACCGAGTGGCAGTTGCATGCGACTGATAGACGTGGCCGAGCCAGCACTGACTGGAGTGTGCATCATATGCGATACATACAGTTGTATGATGCCCGTCGCGACACTATTGTACAGGCTGAGTGGAGCGATGGGGTCCTCCCCTCTCTCGACCCTTACATGTTGTGGTATCGGCGACATACACACTTACTTGTCGGTAATCCGAGCCACCTGTCTGAGGCCGGATATCAGGGAGTTGGGCCTTCTCTCAAGGCATTGGTGAGTATCATAGTATGTGTCAGATAATTGTTAATATCATAATTGATTGTTTTCAGTCAACTATAGCCTAATATATCTGATTTTTTGTTCAGGTGGTTCGAGTTGGGAGGTCATATCACTTGGCTGAGGATGCCCTTTTCAGACGTGATGGACAGCTTGGTCTGCAGGCCCTTGCAGAGATCCGAGAGTTATTGTACGAGGGGATCCAGTATGCCCATCGGGTAGATCGTTTGCATTTTGGGGACTACGGTGCACACAGTGCAGCAGCTGCTCCAGACACATCAGTCCCGTCCACGTCAATGCCTCCCACTTCAGCGCCAGCCACTGCAGGTCATTGGACTTCAGTCACCCCACTGCATTATACCCCATACATTTCTCCAGATTCCCCACACGTACATCTTACCTAGCATGCTGACCCTGACCCTGATCCTGATTGTACACCGCCCCGGTTCATGCATGATGTTGTTACCCCACCCACCCAGTTACCACCTGCTTTTTTTGGGAGTACTTCGACCGCGCCCCGGTTCATGCATGATGTTGTTACCCCACTTACCCAGTTACCACCTGCTTTTCTGGGGACTATTTCGACCGCGCCCATGAGTACACATGATGCAGTTCTCATTGACATCTCCCACGTTGATGATGAGGCCGATATTGAGCCCTCCTCCAGAGCGCGAGGGAGAGGCCGAGGTTATGGTCGTGGGGGACGTCGCGGCCGAGGTTGGGGTGCGGGCAGAGGCAGAGGTCGAGGTCGAGCTGCAGATCGTGACACAATTGTACCAGATGAGGGAGTTTCACAGCTCACAGCAGTATCCGATCTGCAGGCACAGACAGGATCAGGGGCAGCAGATACAGGAGAGAGAGGGTCACACTCACAAGCGCCACAGGCAGTCACTGGAGGGCCACATGCAGGGGAGGGAGTGCTAGATATTCAGAGAGTCTACCGCAGGAGATCGAGGAGGGAGGTCCACAGTCGGGGTTGTGGGACTGAGGGCAGGTTAGGGCATTAGTGGTTGTGATATGAACTGTATAGTTTTTCTTTTTTTTTGGTAATTGTTATAGTTTTTGTAAATCAAACTTGTATAGCTGATGTAAATGTGTCATACTTATTTACTCGCAATTATAATTTCACAATTTTTTATTCTTACTTATATTGATGAATCACACAAATCTCTTTCACATCTCTACTTCTCTCTCATTATCCGTAGTCTGTGCATTATTTATAGTAATTTACGATTTTTTCTCAATTTTACAAATTGAGACAACCATTTATAAAATTGAAGTTTAAATAAATTTGAAGAATTAAATTATAAATCCTAAACCCTAAAATAAAAATAAATAAGGTAGAGTTTGGTAACGTTTACGTTTTTTGTTTATGTTTACAAAAAAATTAAAAACTGATTTTTGTTTATTTTTAGAAAAACATAAATTACAAACGCGTTTAGTTTGAACAAAATGTTTAAACAACCCATAAAAACATAAAATAAAAAATATGTTTGTTCATGCCTAAAAAATGTGTTTGTTCAAGCCTAAAAACAATTGAAATATCTCCTTTCATTGATAAGTCGTGGATAAGCATTACAAATTCATTACAACATAAATAATTTGGTCATTCATCCAAACAATTTCATTCATTATCATCATCATCTGACATCTCAATGTCAGATTCATACATAATATCCATGCTCCACGCGTAGTACTGGTGTGAATCATCCATTAACCCATCTTCGGCACGCTCATTTGCGGTCTTCATTAGTATGGACCTTTGCAAACGTTGGGTCATGCGATTAATTTCGTCGCGGATACGATGCAATGCCCTTTGCAATAACTGTGGAGTGTCAGTTGGCATACGCATGGCTAACCGGCGAGGAAATTTAATATTAACTTCACGACATAATTCAACGAGAACGTTTGCTCGAGTTATGCGAAATTCCTACTCAGCTCTCATGGTATTGACGGTGCCACGTGAGTAACGCAAATTTGGTTTTAATGGGTATTGAAATTCATCTCCATCCGCAACCCAATAGCGACCCATTGCTGAATATAGATCAACCACTGTATATTTCATGATGATATCGCTCGAAATAGCTGTAAAACTTTTGTTGTGGTATGATGCCATATTTATACCATATATACACATGGTAGCTGTATGTATGAAATTATTGTAAACAACTATGACAACTATGTATCAGAGTTGTCACGTCAACTTTGATGACCTGAACAACTATGCATCAACTTGATAGGAGTTGTCACTTCGACTTTTATGAATTGCATAATTTATTGTTATTTGAAAACAAAAAGTAACAAATTTGTGAAAAAATATTTCAAGAAATTAATAAATACATGAAAATACAAAAAATGTACTAAATGCTTGTATTTTTATTTTTTTTTTATATTTTTGGTATTTAGTGAATTTTTAAAAGATTTTGTTTAGAATTTTTTTACTTTTTAAGTGTATTTATGTTAGGTGTGTCTAAAAAGTAAAAAAAAATTGCTTAACATATTAAAAAAATTAATAAAAGAAAAACACGAAAATTAAGAAAGTAGAATTTTCTGGAAAATATTTTCTGAAAAATAAAAACAAGCAAGCTAATCAACCGACTAAACGTCTGAATTAGTCAAATTTCTCTGCCTGAAATTTTTTTGAAAAAATAAATGTGAAATTATAATTTAAAAATGCAAAACAAACACCACGGCCGTAAAATTGGGTAAAAATGTAATTGACAAATATAACTGAACACAGCCTGAATTTTGACTACAACATTGCATTGAAATATACTTATAATTTTAAGTACTAAAATATTTTAATTTATTATAATATTTTGTCTCAACCAATTTATGAGCATTTCCTGTTGGATCACATGCATGCCACTGACCTTATACAGTGCATTCGGCTGGCAGGACTCGACTTTTGTCAAGTCATGAACGAATCAAAGGCCTGTAGCATCGGCTGTTGTGCCGCAGATGGTGTCAGCCTGGCTACTGTAAAAATGTAACTTTACCTTTTTTCAAATGGAAGTTGAAAATTAAGAGGTTGTTTGGGATGATCAAAATAAGTGTATTTTTTCCTCACATTACAATATTTTTCTATAATATATTTTTCTACCCATTGTTCAAACCACTTTTTCTACAATATTTTTTACTTTTATGTATTTCTTAATTTGTTATTTTTTAACAATTTTTTTTTACTTTTTACGTGTATTGTAATGGTTATTAATTTATTGTTATTTTGTTCTGACACCCCCTCAAAATTTGTATGAATTGCATAATTCCAATGGGCACAGTAGGTAGGTATGTGACTTTGTGCAGCGATGTATCTGACTTTGTACAGTAATACGGTGATGCATGTGATTTATGCAGTGATGCAGTGATGCATGTCACTTTATGTAGTGATGCAGTAATGCATGTGACTTTCTGACTTTGCCATGCTTCCTCACATTACGTGATGCATGTGACTTTCTGTAGCGCAACTTACATGCTTTGTTTTTTCCTCACATTTCAGAATTCATCTAAGTCACATTAAAACGACTATGAAAAGAAGCAGAAAATGCTATTATGTTGGTGAAAAAAACATGATGGACGGTTGTGTAATAACAATGAAAATGGGATGACTGTGAAGTTCATTAAGTGAAAATAAGATAAAATATAGGCTGCAAAATTCCAATCGTGTTTACATATCAGGTGACCATTTTATTATTTTGGAAAAAAAAACAGCGATTGTTTTGTAGGTCGAAGTGAGTTGGACGGTTATGTATTTACTTGCATTTTGTTTCATAATTGTTTATGAATAATATTACTTTAAAACAAAGAAAATTAAAGCCGTTGTTTCATTTTCAGATTTCAATTAAAATTTTTTTAAAACACCTATACGTATTGAAATCGTCAATTCCAAGTGACTACTTACTGTATTACAAAAGTAAGCATGACAAAATAGTTTCATGTGGCGATGTGACAACTCACTGCATTTTGTTTTATTTGACAACTCACTGCTCAAATATGAAGGGATTGCATTCTGATTCTCTGGCCTACAATTATGATTTTATCTGACAACCACGTCCGTGACTAAATCACAGGTACACAAAGTCACGGGTACTCAAAATTACATGAAATGAATAACATAAAATAATATCACGTGTATAACTTTGTCCATAGTGCCCTAGTACGCATTATCGTCATCAGATCATCTCTAGTTAAGCCCCATTATGATGTCTATAAATACCCCAGTATGATGTTTGTTGAAGTCATAACAATAGTAATATATCTACAATTACTATTATTATTAAATTTTGTATTTTATCAACAATGTCTTCAAGAGGTGCAGAAAGTTCACGCCGGCAAAGAAATCTGAAAGTGTGGCTGCTACCTCCATTTACCTATGACTACAAGAGCGAAAAGTACTCGAGTCCGAAGGATTATTATGCTGGTATCCGAGCAGAATGGGCGTTCAGGGTAACGGAGCAAGAAGGATTGTATAATGATCTACGTAACTTTGGGGCACCGGTACCTCATCGTCATTCATTGACCATGGCTAGACGAAATGTGAGTGACTATGAAAAAGCAGCAGAATTAAGAAGGAGAACAACAGAATATTGATGCGGAGATGTCGACATTTCACGTTTCAGCTAGCCACCGAAATGGCAGAAGCAAGCAACAGAGATTTGACAGTGATTGAGCGAAATAATGTCTTAAACAATGAAAAATATCTCTCTGACTACTACATGTCAGATGAGAAATAAGAAATCAAACACCGTTATCTTTCATATATGTTTGTATGTACGTTGTGTCGTATGTTCGTTACTGGAGTGTAAGACAATGTTGTTGTTCATCTTACGTACGGATCTATTCCAAGTATTTGTTTTATGAACCTGAAGTTTATGACATAACTACATTTATAGTAATTTACAGCTATTAGTTCATGACTTTCTTTATTGAATTGCAATGAGTTAATGAATGTTCTGGATTAATGAATGGATTAATGTGCAGATCAATTATGTGAATAATGAAAACACATAAAAAAGAACAGGTAGCTCGGTGAAAAACTTTCCTTAATTGCGCCTCGTTAAATAGGGATCATCTATGTAAAGAATTTCAATCTCCATCAGGAAAGAAGAAAGAGTCACCTTCCAATTCTTGTAAGTCCAGTACAAATGATGACTCTAGTAAGGAATGGGGGGTTGACAGAAAACTAAACTTCGGGGGCTGGACAAACAAGCTCAAACCCAAGTGGTTGGTCCAGTTGGGGGACTAAGTTTAAAACCCAATTGGTTTTATTTGATTTGGTTGGGATGAATCACAATTTAGAATTAATTATACCCAAACAGATTGTTTTCTGCACATTTTTGAAGAAATTGACGATTCTCTTAGTATAGAAACTAGAATTGTTATCAGTTCTAATGACACTGATTTGTTAATTTTCGGATTTATACCCAAAGAGAACAACACTTCCGACATTACTGTGTAACACCAGTTTTCCAGACAGATTTGAATGCACCACTTTTCTGGACAGATTTGAATGCACCATGATATTCATAAACATTGTTGGCCAAGTACTCCTACGTAACCCACGTTTCACTCACAAGATTCACCATTCTTTTAAAGTTGATTTCAAAAGTTGAGATTGTAAATGTTTCCCAAAATATTACAAATCGAATATTCAAAAGTTGATTTTAAAATAATTCCAAATGACAACAGAAATTCAAATAGTCATACTTTTCCCGTTGATAGAAATAGTAGGTCGTAACAACGAATGATGCATAGCTAAGTGAAACACAACATTGCCTACATAAGCTTCATTTTTTAAAACATTGAGTAGTCAAATCGTGGAGAGACTTGTCATTGCGAAGCCATGTGACCTGGTGCATAGGCTTTGATTTTCTCGATATTTTGCTTGATTATTTGATACACAGTGACAACTCATCTCTTATTGATATATGTGGGATTCTCAATTCAGAAAGTCACATGGCAACAGTGAATTCACTGATTTACCTTACAGTGAGCATGCCTTTATTTTGTCCGTATATGCAGATGGATTGTCAAGTCATGTGACTTTGTGCACAGGCTTTGGTCAAGTTGATGTTTTGCTCGATTTTTTAATTACACTGACAACTCATCTCTTATTAATATATGTGGGAGTCTCAATTCAGAATGTCACATGGCAACAGTGAATTCACTGATTTACCTTACAGTCAGCATGCCTTTATTTTGTCCGTATATGCAGATGGATTGTCAAGTCACGTGACTTCGTACACAGTATTTGCTTTTCTATGTTTTTTCAGTCTAGTGACACTCATACCTTGTTCATATATGTGGGATTGTGATGCAGAGTCATCTTTCTAAAGCCGTTCATAACCAACTATATAAACGGCTAAAGGTGAAGACACAACCTTACAACTCATTTCGCTCTACGAAATTGTCATTTATTTTTTTAAAAAAATTAGCATGGCTACATGGTTCATGGGAGGGAGTGGGAATCGCAGAGGTGGTAGGAACTTGCCAAGGGGTGACAGTTCACGACGAGGAGGGGGAAGGGGAAGTGGCAATGCTGAAGATGAAACACCATTTCCTTTGTTAGATGCCTCTTGTGCTTATCATGATAGGTTTGGGAAGCGACATTTTGTCATGCCCAAATACTATCGAGATCCATGTGGTTTGGTGGAGGATCCATCAGATAATCAAACAGAATATGGTTTAGCAAACGCTAGACTTCTGAAGTGGCCTGCACTATTTATAGAGCGAGTGCAAATGAAAAGATTATGTCAGGAAAATCGACTGAAGGTGCCAAAAGCACGTTCTGTTGAGATCCAAAAGGAAGATCCTGATAATGTTGATCGACTATGTGAAAGACTACAACGTGAGATTTCTCAAATGCGCCGTAGGTTAGCCCGCGATATGCAGCTATACATAGTTAAGAAGGATGCCCAGAAGAACAAAACAAAACCAAATGTTGTGGCTATCAACGGTATCATGGAGGATCCTGAGCTTGTCTCTGATGCTGAGCTTTCGGATTATTCAGACTCTGAGCCACCTGCCGATTTAAGCGCGAATTAGGTGTTAATGTCTACACTTCGGCAATATTAGGTCATGCATTAATATGTAATGTTTGTGTTAGAGTAAGTATAACTGTTATGTTATGTTTATTTTATGTTTATGTTTATGTTTATGTATTGTGTCTGTCAAATGTTGCGGCTATTAATATGCAATATTAGGTCATGAATTATGTGTTTGTCTGTCTAACTGTTATGTTTATGTATTGTGTGTTCAGTTCAGGATGTCCAGGATGTATATAATATGTGTTCAGTTCATGGCGTCCATAATGTATTTTTGTGGGAGAATTATGTCTGTACTACCTATGTAACTGAAAACTATTACATTTGCAACTTCAGTTATGCTGTTTTCATGCTTGTATGAGTATTTAGTAAATTAATGACTTCGTATATTATGTATTAAGATTTATTACAAAAATGTTGACAAAATTTATTTTAGGAGCTCTCGCTGTGGCCTTCGTCTTCTTGGCCTACTCCGCGGTGGTCTTCGCGTCTCACCCTTCGTCGTTGCTCGTCGAGCTGCACAGTGTGTGGGTGTGCTTCGGACTGTAGAGCATGCATATCACCTTCTAACCCATAACAAAGACGAAACAAAAAAATAATTTTTTTTAATGAAAACGGGTACAACACGGTTTTACTAATCTGGTTTTCTGAATTACATTCTCACCTTATAACCCAAAATAAAGACAAAAGGATTAATATATATATATATATATATATTTAAATGAAAACAGCTTTCGTAAAGGCAAAATAAATTTTTGAATAACACCTTCTAACTCAAAACAAAAACAAAAGAAAAAAAAAAATTTTACATGAAAAACGACTTTAGTAAAGCAAAAAAAAAAAAAAAATATTAATTACATTATCACCTTTTAACTCAAAACAAACACAAAACAATAAACAAAAAAATTTACATGAAAACGACTTTAGTAAAGACCAAAAAAAATTTTGAATTACATTTTCTAAACCAAAACAAAGACAAAAGAAAAAATAAAAAATTTAATATGAGAACAGCTTCAGTACAACCAAACAAAATTTATAAATTACATTATCACCGAAACAATGACAACAGAAAAAAAAATATTTACAAAAAAAAATTAAATCTAATTTAAATAAACAGTGAAAATGTGGTTTCAATCCATGCTTACAATAATGAACAGTGAAACCATGACTTTTGTAAATGAACTTGATTGGCTTAATAATATCTAAATGAATATGATTTTAAAATTATATATATGAAAAATGTTATGTAAAATAAATATATGAAAAGAGATTTTTCTCATATTATGTAAAATTTCTGAATTACACCTTCTAAACCAAAACAAAAACAAAAACAAAAGAAAAATAAATAAATTTTAACATGACAATGGCTTTAAAGCCAATAAAATTTTATGAATCACGTTATCACTAAAACAATGACACTAGGAAAGGGGTTTGCAGTGAAACAGTTTAAACGCTATTCTAAATAGCGTTTTATTCACAATTAAAATCGCTATTTACAATAGCGTTTTATTCATAAGTGAACTCGCTATTTGTAATAGTGTTTTCTTTATTAAACCAATCAGAAAATAAAGCGCTATTCAGAATAGCGTTTTATAATTGAGGTGGGAAAAATAGCAAATGAATCGCTTTATAATTGAGGCTAACATCGCTATTCCTAACAGCGTTTTATTAATTAAACTCGCGATTCACAATAGCACCTTAACTATTCATCAAATTTTGGCCTCCAAACAGTTAAAGCGCGATTTGTAATAGCGCTTTAGCTTAGTTTGGGAATTCCGTCAAAACTAAGCCTAGTTTGAGAAATAGGAGGCAAAAGAGGCTTAGTTTGGGAAAAGGCCCGTAATTTGGAGGGGCTCCTCGATGGAGTGTACATTTTATAATAAAATAAAAATTAAAGATAAAAAAAAAAACTTTGATTTTTTAAGTTTTTTTTTTTTTTTTTGATTTTTTAACTTTTAGATTGAAATAATTAGTTATCAAACGATGAAAATATACATAAAAATGTCACAATACTTGTTACAAATTGCTTGTCTCTGATTGGAGATTTTGGAAGTTATTTTGAAATAGATAGAAAAAAATTATGTGAGATTATATGAAATGTAAATATATTTTATTCATATATTTTTTTATTTTTATTTTTAAATTTCTTCCCAAATCTATCAATCAAATACAACGAAAATGTTCTAATAAAGAATTATAAATTTGTAATCAATCATAAAGCTTGATAAATTTATTTTTGTAATTTTTTTTGGGTACATTTGTGATTAATATTATGAAAATTCATAATTATGTGGTTTTAGGTTTTATTTGTTTGAACTGCAAATAATTTTAATTCAAAATATACTATGAAAGCATTCCATTGTAACCTACTAATTATTGCAATTTAAGCTAATGAATTTAAGATATTTAAAATAATTATTGCAATTTTAAGCTAATGAATTTAAGATATTTAAAATAAGTAATTATTATATTATAATTTTTAGGGTAAATTACAAATACATCCTCTGAGGTTTGCTTGAAATACAAATTGTCCCTATGATTTGAAAAATTAAAAACATTCCTTATTAGAATTTTTTATTTAACAGAATTAACTAAAAAAAAAAAATCATAATCGCTCTCTTATATAATAATAAAATTACCTAAATTATTAATTGAAACATATTTTTAACATCATTAAAAACAGTTAATTGACTTGATGATTTATTAATAAAATAAGCAATTTGTTATGAAGTTAGAAATTTCAGATGGTGGAATGTAATTTTTAAAATCACAGGAGGCGATTCGTATTTTAATCAAATCTCAAAGAGTGTATTTATAATTTATCCTAATTTTTATTATTTATTAAAATTTCAATTATATATTAGTTCGGTACGTGGCCATTTGATAGCGTTTGTTGCTAAATCTGTAAAAATATAAATTTTTATTTTTATTTAAAAATATATATGTTGTGACACTTAAGTATGTTGGCCCTGTTTGGTAGAGTTGTGGGAAAATGATTATAGATATTATAGCTTAACAGATTATAACTTACAGCTGTGAACATAAGCTAGTAACCTTTTGATGCAGCTGTGGGATTATGAATTTAAGCAGCAGAGTAGTGTTTGGTAAATAAGTTGTAAAGTAGGTTTTTGCTGTATAATTGCCATTTTTGCCCTTATAGGATATAAAATTTGTGATTTCATTTATAATACATTTTATATCTTTTTCTTTTTCTTTTTCATTTTATTTTATTTTCTTTTCTTTTTCACCTTATTTTCTTTTCTTTTTTTTTTCTTCTCTTCTTTCTTTGTTAATTTTTTTTAATTTATTACTTCATTAAAATTAATATTCATGTTCTAATTTATATTAATGTTGTGATTTCATTACATATTATTTTCATATATTCATCAATTTTTCAATTTATATCAACGTATCAATTTTTCCAATTTATTATTATTATTTTTCATATATTATTATTCTTTATTATTATTCATTTTTATTATTTTTAGTAATATTTCATTTTTTCTTTATATTAATGTATCATTATTATTCTTTATATTAATGTATCAATTTACATATATTCATCTATTTGTATTAATGTATAAATTTTTCCATCAATTAATATAAATTACATATATTCATCAATATTATTTTTTTCCATCAATTATTACATGAATTACATATATTAATATTATCAATTATTATTAATTTTTCCATTAATTACATATATTCATCAATATTCTTATTAATAGTATCAATTAATATAAATTTTTTTCATTTTTCATGTTCTCAATTAATTAGCATCAATTATTATTTTTTATTCATTAATTATTTTGTTTTTTTTAATTAAAAAAACACTGAAAAACCTAAAAATAAAAAAATAATGAAAACCCTAGCTCCGACGGGATGAACCGGCACTAGGGTTTCATTCAAATCCACAAAAAGAGTGAGAGAGAGCTAGGGTTTAGATCGCGATGGTTCATCCCGCCGGCAGCCCCTTTTTCTCCTTCTCCTCCTCCTCATCTCACTATCGGCATCGATCGCGATGGTTCAGATCGCCTCCTTCTCATCTCATTGCCGGCGTCGATCGCGAAGAGGCAGACAGACGGGTTCACGCTGGTTCAGATCGCGATGGAGAGCGATTGGAGAATAAGGGGGAGAGAGAGAGAATAAACAGAGCTCGGTCGCCGAAAATCGCCCTAGCTCACCGGAAATCGCCTCTCTCGTTTGTGTGAGAGAGGAAGAATGAGTGAGAAATGGTTTATATACATGGCACACTTGTAATAAGCATTAATTCGGAAGGGCATTTAAGTCATTTTACACTTCCCATTTCAGCTTCTCGTATAAGCTTCCAGTATCATTATGGCATTCAACTATGTAGTTTCGGTAGACCCATAATATACCAATCTTCTCTCTCTAAAAACCTCCACCTCCGAGTCTCTCTTTTGGCCGGCCGACCGCCGCCTTTGGCTATGGCGGTCGGCTGGCCCAATTCTTTTGTGTGTTTGTGTGCTGGTTTTTGTTTCTAATAAACTTGATTCCCACAATTTCTTTCCACTTTGGTGTCCTTTCTTTTGTTTCATCATGGGGTGCCTCGGTGTGTTTGTTTTGTATCAACAGGGGTGTTTATATTGTATCAACGGGGGGTTGTTTAACAGGGTGCTTGGTTTAAGGGTCAAAACAGAGTAGAAGGAGGTCGGTTTTGGACCGGAATAGAGGTTAGTTAGATTTGGTTGGATCTTCATTCGGGCGCTCTTTTGCGAGTGCAAGTTTGAGGGATGAGCTCGGTTTCGGATCTATGGAGTCTGTTTCGGTGCTTTGTTTGAGGGGAACTAGGGTGTTGAAATTGATCCAGATCTATCTAAGATTTCATTCGAGCGCTCCTTTTCGAGTGGGCGTTTGAGGGGTGAACTTCATCCAGATGTATGGTGGTGTCTCGGCGGTTGTTCGTTGTTTGGGAGCGGAGCTGGGTGTGGAGTTTTATCCAGACAAGGAGCTGTTGGCTATGGAGTTTTTCCGGCCAATGAACTGTCTCGGTAAAGTGTTGTTAGGATTGGGTGAGCTTGTAGATAAAGTGGCAAAGGTGGGTTTGGAAATCCATGGTTGGAGGTGTTTCCGGCCATAGTTTCAGTCAAAGGAGCTTGACAGTCTGCTTCTGCCGGGGTTGGGGCTTTGTGTGGGTATGGAGGCTATGGAGTTTTTCCGGTCAAGGGAGTCTTTCCAACCATGGAGATGTCCTCGGCAGGAGCAGAGGAGCGTGCACAGAAGCGTGCAGGAGCAGAGGAGCGTGTAGCAGGTGGGCGTTGGAAATTGGAGCAGCATAGGTGATAAGTTTTGTTTCAAAAATAGCAGGTGGCTGGCTGGCTTTAGGAATGCAGTACCATAGGCGTGGCTGTGTGCAGCATAGGCGTGGGCAACAAAGGCGTGGAATGCAGCAGCATTTGGAGTGCAGTAGGTGTTTATAATTATTGGGTTACGACCTTGGGTGTTAGAATAGGTTTTTAGCGGTTTGGGTGTTTTGGTGGGTTGATTTTGTGGAAATCTTGTATTTTATTATCTGTTAAGTCCTTCTTAACGTTTTTTCATTTTAAAAAATAAATAAATAAAATAAAATCGTGAGGCCAAGGGGTTGGTTGTATGGTTGCGAGTAGCAGTAGTAGGGGTATTTTATACTTCTGAATCTCTCTCAGTGCATTTCATCTTCCTGTACCTTTAATTTCATGTTGATTAATGAAATTTTCTTTGCTGATCAAAAAAAAAAAAAAGAAGCACCTCCTGAGGTACTTATAAATTTAAGCTGAAAATAGTTTAATAAAAGCTATAATCTATCCCTTTAAGTTTTACCAAACACACCAAAATAACTTAATTTAAGCTAAAATGAGCTTTAAGCTGCTTTTAAGTGCTACCAAATGGGGCCGTTGTTTTCAAACCTCACATATGTATGTTGTTTTTCGAACCTCACATATCGTAATAATATTATTATTGATTATAGATGGATGGATAAAGGCAATGATAGAGACCACTAAAAGTGGTGTTCTAAAGCAACCACTGATGATGTGACATTCACTTTTTTAAAAATAAAATAAAAAACAGACACAACAACACTATGGCAGTGGATGTGGATGGGACCTACTGCAACATCATTAGTGGTGGCACTAATTAGTGCTCTCACTAATTTTTCGGATGGATAATCAGCTACACATGTTATATTATAAACAAAAATATAATATTAATAAATAAATAAATACTTTAGACACTTCTAAAAATTATCATTAATGATGTGTTTGACAAGTATTAAATTTTGATACAAAAATACTAAAGATTTCAAAAATTCTATCAAAAGTTTTACCAAATGTCTCACATGGGTATGAGATATACACAACGTGGGTCTCACACCCCTATAAGTAAGAACTTTGATAGAATTTTTGGGGTCTCTAGTATTACTCTTAAGGATGTAGCATTATTGTAATAAATATTAAGATAAATTACAAACACACTTCATGAGATTTACTTAAATTACAAATCAATCCCTATAGTTCTAGAAATTACATTATGCCCATAAGGTTTATAATTTCATAACAAATATGTCATTTTATTAATAAATCATCAAGTTAATTAACAGTTTTTAATAATGTTAAAATTTTATTTTAATTAATAATTTAGATTATTTTATTATTTTATAGATGAACAGTTATAAATTTTACTTTTTTAATTAATTTTATTAAATAAAAAATTCTAAAAGGGAAGTATTTATAATTTTTCAAACCACAGGAGGTAATTTGTATTTTAAACAAATCTCAGAAGTGTATTTATAATTTATCCTAAAAATTAAAATATGTTAAGAGTGGTTTAATTATTTAGAATTGTACCATAGTCGTTAAATATCTTTTTTAATTATAGTCGTTAAATATCTTTACTTTGTGTTGATTTAGATAATCACATCAACACGATTGAAGTAATACCATCTATCAAAAGTGGAATACCATCTATCTTTTTTAATTATAGTCGTTAAATATCTTTACTTTGTGTTGATTTAGATAATCACATCAACACGATTGAAGTAATACCATCTATCAAAAGTGGAATACCATCTATCAAAAGTGGTTTAATGATTTAGAAATATACCATAGTCATTAAAGATATTTGCCATGGGTTGATTTTAGAAAATCGTCTATTTTTTTCGTCAATTGTTTTTATTGATTTGTCAAGTTGGTAATTCAGCCAATCAAACCAACCAAATGTAGGCAACCTTATAGAATTTTAGGTAAATAACAACCAAAAAAAAAGAAAAAAACTTACAATTTTGGCCGACCTTATAACAAAATAAATTCTCAATTTTAAATTTCAATAATTTAAATAATAATATCTTGATTTGTGATTTAAATTGAAAATAAATTAAAATATTAAAATTTAAATTGACAATAAAAAAAAAATTGATAGTTATTTTGATACAAGACCCAAATCTTGAGTTTTTTTTTTTTTAAAATTTACCTATATATATTTTATATATGAACAAAAATCAACCTATTTTCTATTTGTTATAATCATCCAATAACAAATTATTAGATAAATATGATCAATGTAATAACACGTTGTATGAGAGGGTTCAAGAGCGTCATTGGAAAATTCAAAGATTTTTGAAGAAAAATTCAAATTTTCTAGAAAAATAATGAGAGACTTAAATTCTTCAACAGTAACAACTGGGAATACAAAAGCAAACAGATGATGGAGGAAAGAGATTGGGTGAAGAATAAGGCAAAATAGTTAGAGAGAAAATAATGGCAAAGCTCTTCCATAGATCTCCTACTTTCACTCTCAAGGTTGATAATGGAGAAAGAAAATTAGTTATTTCCCAAGATTCATCTCTTTAAAATTCATCACTTGTAAAGCTATGGGTAGGTACTATTTATAGACACCTCATGATGTAGGATGGAGCCCATGTGCAAGACACATGGGGAATATTCTCTGTAACAACTTTGTCCGATGAGGTGACCTCTCCGAGGATGAAGAAAACCCCGAACAGAAGATCAACCTCTCGGCGAACCCTTATTCTTAGCCACACCTAACCAATGATCCCCAATCATCTTAACGGGTCAAGGGCGGTCTTAGAGGACGTCCTACTGTAGAAGGGTCAGGGGTAGTTTAAGAGAACACTCTGCCGCAAATATTGCCAAGTCTCAGGAACCCCCTAGATCATGCCACCTCAACCCGGGTATAAGCTAGTTTAACCGAAAAGTGAATTTATCTTTGATCACTGTCCTCGGGATCAGGTCCTTTGTTCGAACTCTATTACGCCCATGGTTATGGTGCGTAGATCCCAGAAAGCTTTGAGTCGACAAGTGTTCTGGGACTCATTAACGGAGCGATTTCTAGATTGCGATCGAATCTGTTTGAAACCCGAGTGCCTCGAATCTATAGGTTTGCTCAATATCCTTTCGAGTTTGGGCCCGAGTAAGTTTCTAAGTTCGTGGATCCGAACTCTTTCGAGACTTAGAGCAATCTAGCCCATTTGATAGCGATAAATCTGGGCCCACCAATATTGGACTTTTTAATTTGGCCCATTAATTTAGTGGGCTCAAATTAACTCCTCTTACATTTTGTCCTTTGCATGTATGAGAAATTTTAAATTTCTCAAATATGTATATTTCCACTTCTTCGGCCATGCTTTGCATCACGCCCTCGAAAATATTTTGTCCTTATGTGGCTTTTGAATAAGATTGATAACTCATCATAATTTATGGATAAGATTGCCAACTAATATTGATAGAAGGATTTTTTTTTTCTTTTTTCTTTGTGCCATGTTTGGCTAACATACTTTTGTGCCATTAATTTTTTTATTTATTTTTTTCCACTCAAAGTCAAAGGATAACAAGAAATCTATCATTATTGTGAAAAGGCATCCGGGCCACACATTTTTTCCTATAAAGCATTAAAGAATCACAACCTTTAATTCTTTTTCTTTATTCAATCAATTTTTTTTTAACCCACGTAATTTTTGAAGACCACCAAACATCTTTATTCAATAACACTTATATTCATATATAAATATATATATAAAAAGTCAAGGACAAAAAGCCCTTCATCCTTATTTACCTTTTTGACCAAATCATATTCTCAGCATATTCCTTTCTATAAAACAAATTGAGACCCACTGTTTTGGTTCCGTGAAATTCGAAACCCATTTGTTTGTTTTGTAAAATCAACAGCTCAACATCTTCATTTCTGTAACAGTAATGCTAAGTATGATGATAAGTTTTTCATGAAAATGATCATGAAAAATTTATAATTTTTAAATTACATTTAGAATAAAACACCACACACTAATCAAAATAATCTAAAAATTACAAATCTTCCATATTCATTTTCATAAAATTATTTTCATGAACCCTAACATTTCAGCACACCAAAGCTGCGTCTTGCTCATACATCTCATTAAAGACCACTGCCGCTACTATGATTGGTCGACGCCGATACCAGCTCCACTGTGATAGCACTGCTGCTACTTGCTGGACCCGCCGACATCCTGTCCCAGCTCCGTCTGCTGCAGATACAGATTACATCTTCTTTAATGAACCAGAGCTTTGTCTATTTGCTCACTGCCAGCTGCTGTAACTCCGGGAACTGTCATGTGAGTGCGACCAGTCAACTCGTGCGGCCTGTGTGCTTTGCGTCTGACATTTGGTGACTTTCAACATCACCGCCGGCCCAATCTTCTTTAGCGTTTTGACCTAGGGACACCGTTTCTCAGCCCGTCGGCTCATCTTCGGCTTCAATTGCGTTGCTTCTGTGAGCGTCATTCTTAGCCTTAATTCACTCCGATGTTGTCCCTTGCTATCTTTCTTGGTCGGCATCGGCCTTTGTTTGCCCATTTTTGTTTGTGCTAGTTCAACCCCTCCCCAAGCTAGCTTCATATATTTTTGCTTCTCCAAATCTGGTGATTGTTAATTGACTCAAGATAGATATAATTTCTTTATTGTACAACCCATGAATCTTTGTTGTTGACCATTTTTATGAAACCAATTTGAGTTACTAATCTCACATAAGTTGAGTTACTAATGCTTGAATGTTGTTTGAACGTTATAGCCTTGAGAATAGTTGCACTTGATTTTTTAGAGAATATGAGATACTTGTTGAATTTTTCTAATTCCATTGAAGAAACTTGGGTTTTGTTGATCTTATGGACGCTTGAGAAATAAATAGTTGATTCCAAAATTTTGTGTGATCGTTGTAGCTTTATATCGGCTTGAGAGGAACCAGCCTGGAGAGACAAAACCTTGATTGTTGCATTTTCATGAACTTGGTGAGATGAGTAGAATTGTTGTAGCTTAAGTAGATCATTATTATTTGTTGATGTTGCCCCATTATAATAATGCCTGAATCATCGTCTAAAATTAATATTGCTCATCTTATTTATCGGTTTTACTATTTTAAGCAAATGAATTCTTGATCGAAATCTAGGACCCTGGGGCCCTCAGAACCCACACTAACAAAAGTAAGGGTTGTCTCTCAGAAGTTTGAACGGAAGCAAGGCTGTCCCTCAAGAGTCCGAAAGTAGCACGTGTGACGCCTCAAAAGTTGGGAACATCAGATAATATATTAACCATTAAATACAGGGTTTATCTAAGGTAACAAGAGTAGGAAACGTCACTAATGATTCATTTGGATAATAACCAAGCAAAATCCCAGGAAGGTCGGAGGAGTCAAAATAGCCTATCTTCAAAGTCCAACCACCTTAGATAGCAAAGTTACCTTTTCGACAGATCTTGACAAGGTATTAACACAAGGCCTACATGAGTTGACGCAGTATAAGGATATGTTATATATGTTATATATACACAAATTACAAATCATGTCTCAAATACAACATGGGATCTATCACTTACAACCTCAAAACACGTTTACAAACTAGTTTCTAATCCTCTTAGGGTAGCTGTACGTCCTCAAATGCTTCAGCTTTGCCTTCGACCGGTTTAATAGTCTTCAATACCTGACATGAAACGCTATAAGTTTTGAATGCCCAATAAACGCACACACACTCCGTCCATTTTTCCCAATCCAATACACCATCATATTTATAGCAAGCAAGTAGTGAAGCATGATATTCAAGTCAATAACAACAATTTCAATAATAGAATAAAGGAACGTGTCATTCAAATAGATAACAAAGGTTATAATGTTAGTGATTAGTATTCTAAAAATCTCCTAAAGAGATTTCATCCTCCCAACCACAAGAATTGGACACCGGACTATTCGGAACTCCCCCTTTTGCTGTTTTATTACAGAACTAACCTTGGATACTTACCAACGGTTATATACCGCGTAGCGCCAATCGCAGGGCCTCAAAAGGGACATCGAAAAGAAAAAAAGTTTTATCTCCTGAATCCAACCTTATCCTTCCAAAAAAGTTTTATCCTCCTAAATGTCTCATCCGAACCCAACCTTATCTCGCCAATCAAACCATCATAAAGAGTCCGAATACGTCTATTCCATTCTAAGGTTTACGCGATAACCGCTTGCGCAAGCCTTAACCTCCAATTAAGGAGCACATCCCATCAATCCATACATAACACATTATCATCTCTTCATTATTTAAGTGATCAAAAGCCCAATGCCATCCCAATTAAGATTTCCGTTTGGATTAATGTTTTAAGTCAAGTTAGAATAAACTTAACAAGATAGTAATATCCACATAAGCATGAGCATCATTAAAATGAAGAAGATAAGGAACATAACCATAACACATGCAATATCATACTAAGACATGATCACGTACTAATAAGCATATTCATGAACACAATAGCATAAAACACTCATGCAAAACTAAATTTCCAGATTCAATACCATTTAAAGATTAAAATCAAAACGGCTATTTCAGATCTTTCCCGAACCTAGCCTTTATATGGTTCGTATAGAATTTAATCTAGTTTTCAGAACATGTTTCGGAAATGTGACAGCTTTTCTAGATTTTTAGTTATTTAAGAAATGTTCCAGCGCTGTCCAAATTCATCGCCCGTTACGAAAATTGGAGTTTCTCACAAATCGCTCACTCGTTTTCAATGAAACCAATTTTGTTGAAAGCTAACTCCTTAAGGAAGATTTTGACATAAAATGGAGGTCCCAAAGATTTTTATACATGTTTCTATAAATTTCAAAAGTTGGATGAAAAATAGATTTTTTTGGCACAGTTCTTGAAAATAGAAATTTGGTGAGAAAAGAGGTCAGCTAGGGAAAATTTTCCACTTATCTTGTGATGAAAACTTGCTAAATAATATGTATTAAACCCATAAATTTAAGGTGAAAGTGTGTCTTTGGAAATTTTGAGAGTTTGATATGGAAAAAGGTAGTCTTATACCAATTAAGAGAAATACAGGAATGATAGAATCAAGGCTCAACTCCTTTCATTTTTAACACAAGAATACCATTAGAACACATCCAAAAATACCATTTTAAACTTCTAATAACATGTATTTGAAAAAGGAAAATGAAAGAGAGAGTTGTGTTGTGGCTTACTTGATTGCCTAATGAAGTGTTTGCACAATTGTCTCATATTTTCCTCTCTTCTACTACCAAAGTTCACTCTCTTCCTCTTCTTTCTTTCTCTCAACTGAATGTGTAGGTGTGTAAGTGTATGAGATGTGTAACAAGTGGAGGGTGGTAGTGTTTTTATAATAAAATTGGTGTAAAATGTCCAAAATGCCCATTGGTTGGAATGGAATGGAATTGAGATGTATTTAGTTGGAATGTAATGGAATAAAGGATCATTAGGGAGCCTAATTATGTATTAAGGCATGATCTAGTTAGGGTTAGGCTTAAGTAGAACTAAGATAGTTACAAGTACAAGACAACTTTCCTTGATTTGGGGGTACCATGATACTTTTTCTATGATTTAAGGGATTTGTCTCTAAAGTACCTATGATTGTAGCCTAGAGAGGATGATGGTTGGCCATGTGCTAGATTTGGGGAGATTTTTTTGTTGATTTTATATATAGATATGAAGATATTTGTGTATAAAATTATTTATTTAAGAAAGGTACAAATATATATATGTATATATGTGTGTAATGGTACTAGTTTGGGGTCAAAATGTGATTTAAGAAAAATATGTGGGCATTGGGTTTAATTTATGAATTGGAACATTTATTTTAGAGTAGAATTAAATTAAATTGGGGTTAGAGAGTCTAATTCGGTTTGGATTTCTTGTTTCGAACAAAAACGTGATCAACCAACGAACGTGATAAAGACCAGAAAGCCTAGGGTTTCCAAGTGGTAATTTCATATTTAGGGAGTCAATTAAAGTATTAGAAATTATTTCTAAGTTTTCGAAATCGATTAGGGTTTGCGGGTTTTAGTTGGCGCATGTATTTTGATCCTAGAGTTGCAATTAATTAAGAAACTGAGGGATTTCAAGGAAATAATTTAAAAGTAAGGGACTTTTAAGAAATTAAAATTTTTAGAGACCTCACACCCTACTTCGGCAAGAAAGATCCCTTCTGGTAGGCAACCGAGTCTCAAGGGCTATTCTTTGAAAGTCAGAATGAGAGAACATACTTTACTTCAGTAAAAAAGATCCTCAAAGCTAGCACTGATGGAAGCGAGGTATATTCTTCGAAAGTTTGAATAGGAGCATACACTCTACTTCAACAACAAAGATCTTTGAAACTCGTACTAATGGAAGCGAGATCTGTTCTTTGAAAGACTGAGTGGGGGTATACACTCTACTTCAGCAAGAAAGATCTTCGAAGCTCGTACTGATGAAAACAAGGGTTGTTCCTCGGAAGTCCAAATGGAAGCAAGGGTTGTCCTTTGGAAGCTCGGGTGGAAGCACACTCTTTTCTTTGGCAAAAAAGATCCTTTCTGAATGGCAACTGCAAGAAAGATCCCTTTTGGCTGGCAACCGAGTCTACCAAGCTTGTACTAACTATAGCGCCTGACTTTCTTCGCGCGCCCCCCTTTTGGAAAAGGCGCGAATTGGTCGTCCTACAGTTCGGACTCCTGTCATGGTTCTGAATCTAATCTCATAAAGTGCAATGTGAGACTGATAAACACCAAAGAGTCCAAATCTGACAATTGGTTTTGGAAAATCAATTTTGAATAATAATAATAAAAAAAGCGCTAAACATGGACTGCTTTGCCAGATTACAAAGTCGCCACCTAAATATTTTGTTTTGGGAAATTTAGGAAACCCTGACTCGTGCCAAAGGCCACGTGTCCGTTATCACCAAAGTTGCCTCGGCTCGGGAACTTGGGTACGAGAAGGGAAGGTCCTCAAATGAGCACCCTCGCTCGCCCGATCAAAGATCGACCTTTACTAAACATGATATATTGTTTTAAAAAACACATGTGTTCTTATTCCGATCTAACTTTACTATGTGATGCGCACAGCATACAAGTATAGACTTAATCACGAGAATTGGAACAAAACAACTCATGTTTGTTTTTTTTAAAATGGTTTGAAAGTGCTATTCGCAAGTAGGCTAAAGCGCAGATTTGCCACCCTCAAGTGGACTTGAAAACATGATTTTGCCACTCCGCAAAGTGGGCTTAAAACTCACAATCGATGAATTGTCCCAATTCAGGCAATCAAGCCTTCACCCACAGGCATTCATGCAGTTTATCAAATAAGCACATAGCCTCATGGCAAGCATACTAAACATGGCAACGCTCACACTCATGCAAGTATGCTAAAGTGTAAAAGCTTACAGTGTACTCCGAGCCAAAACAAAAGCTAGTTAGAAATCATGCATGATCCTAACTATGCGAGATGCCTAATGCAATGCATGCAATACAAGCATAACATGTTGAGGGTTAAAAATATCAAAACTAGTAAAGAGCATCACACAAGAGACGTGCAACACATAGCCTAAATAACCAAACCAGCTCTGGACTGAGCTCAATCATGCCAAATCAGAGGTCAAAACATGCTGAAATGGTAGCATGAAAAGCAAGAAACTCATGCTCACGTATTGGCTCATAAACAAGGCATAAAGCACAACTCTCAAAAGTTATGGAAGAGTGAAATATGTGAGAGTGTGACTACACTATATACACTAAAATTACATGCTAAATGATGCGAAAACATGCAATCATCACATACACAACATGTTAAGGGCCCCAAAACTCAAAGCTAGTCAAGACCATTTACACTACAACCATGCAAGACAAGCCTCAAAGGACCAAGACTAATTGAAACAGAGTTTAAACATGTTAAAACATGAGCAAAAATGTGTTGGAATGGAGCCAACATATGCTAAAATAAAAGGCTACAACATCAAGCATGTTAAGCTAGTAAGCAAGATTACACTACAAGTGTAAGAAGCAAACAAGAGATGCTCTAACCAGCCAAAAACAAAGTTATAACATGTTAAAATAAGGCCAAAAACATGCTCAAACTAGGCTACAAAAAGGTAGAAATACATGCTCATTTGGTAGGCCATCAACACATGCAAAACAAGACAAAAGGAGAGGGGACCACCCCTTCCCATTTTGGACCTCAAAACCAACTTTCCACCACTGAAATTCCTTTGAGTTTCAGTGGTAGAAAGGCCAAACAAAGGGGGTTACAAAAGCTAAGAGAGGTGGCTCAAAAGGCTTTACAAGCCAAAGAGCCAAGGGAGAAAACCACTCCATAACCAATCAAAACTCAAACCAACATTTTAAAGCCTTAAAATCAGAGTTTTTAAGAAGTTAAAACCAGCCTTAAAATAGCATGCAAAGGTGGTCAAGCACTTAATCAAAAAAAAAAAAGCTTAAAAGGGACAAGTTCTTACCCTTGAAGCACAGCAACAATTCAGCAACAATTCAGAACCAAAACCAAGCCTAAGACCTCAAACCAAGCTTCAATGGACCTCAGCCCCAAAGTGAAGGTGTTTGACTAGGTGTTTTAGTGCAAATATGTGAAGAAAACTTATTTTCAAGCACAATATAACACAATATATATATATATAGAGAGAGATAGATAATTCTAGAGAGAGAGTAAAATTTAGCTCCTAAATTTTCTAAACCTCTCTAAAGGGAGAGGGACCTCCCCTTATATAAAGCAAGCAAGCAAAAAGCTTGCTTCATCCTTCCATACACGTGTATGAAGGATGTAGTTAGTGACCAACAGCTGGCCCAAAAGATCTGAAAAGATCTGAAAAGGGAGGAGAAAATTGGCCGCCGGCCACCTTCCCTAGCCGACCAGCCACTTCAACTGGCCTACAAGGGAGAAAAGTGGCCGGCAAGGCCTTTTTCTCCCCTAGGCAAGGGGCACCAAGGTTTGGCCAAAAAATAAGGCCAAAACACAGGGTGTAAAAAGGCTCAAAGACAAAGCACTTGCCCGAGAACCTCGGACACTCAAAACGAGCACAAACATGCACAATCATCGCGGGCACAAACGATAACGTCTGAGTCTGAATGTTAGTAAAAAATGGGGTGTCTACAGTTGCCCTTCTTTGACAGAACTCGGAAGTCATGAAATGACGGGAGTGAATGTCAAAGCCCAAAGACGACCCATTTTTTACAAGGTCGAAGATTTAGACAAACAGGCAAGGTAACAAAACAGATGCGCCCGCAGGCGGGGACAAAATGCACATGACATGCATAATGCAGAACATAACTTATGATCATATAAAGAGGGCTGTAATGAAACATCTAGATGCAAATGTTATACATAGAAATGCTACAACAAACTCGTACATAAGTAAGTAAACAAACACGCAACGCGTGGGAACTACAAACTGAACTACATTTTATGCAGAACGGATGTAAGAAAATTATGCAATCTTCACTGCGCCTCACGCAGGAAAGGCCAAAAGCGACTGTCGGGTGTACCCGAAGTTTCAAACGAAACACCTCTCAGCGTATTACATGTGGGAGAGGGAAGGAAAACACTTCTCAGCGTATCACACGTGAGAGAGAGAAAGTAAGCACCTTTCAGCGTATCACACGTGAGAGAGGAAAAGAAAACACCTCTCAGCATATCACACGCGAGAGAGGGAAAGTAAGCACCTCTCAGCGTAACACACGCGAGAGAGGGAAAGAAAACACTTCTCAGCGTATCACATGCGAGAGAGGGAAGGAAAACACCTCTCAGCGTATCACACGCGAGAGAGGGAAAGAAAACACCTCTCAGTGTATCACACACGAGAGAGGGAAAGTAAACATCTTTCAGTGTATCACACATGGGAGAGGGAAAGAAAACACCTCTCAGCGTATCACACGCGAGAAAGGGAAAGAAAACACCTCTCAGCGTATCATACGCGAGAGAGGGAACGAAAACACCTCTCAGTGTATCACACGTGAGAAAGGGAAAGTAAACACCTCTCAGTGTATCACACGCGAGAGAGGAAAGGAAAACACCTCTCAGCATATCACACGCGAGAGAGGGAAGGAAAACACCTCTCAGCGTATCACATACGAGAGAGGGAAAATAAGCACCTCTCAGCGTATCACACGTGAGAGAGGGAAGGAAAACACTTCTCAGCGTATCACACGCGAGAGAGGGAAGGAAAACAGACATCGGGCACACGACCCAAACGCTTTTAACAGGGTGTTAGTGTAAACACTGGGCGTACCTGGGTGTTTCTAACTAACGGAATGTCAGTGTAGACATCAGACGTACCTGAACGTCTCTAACCAACGAGATGTCGGTGTAGACACCGGGCGTACCCGAATGTCTCTAACCAATAAGATGAGGGAGAGGAATGGTTTTACCCGGAATTCCTCTAAATGAACCGTACATACAATATCATCTGGTTGCGCCAGGTTCAAATGAACCGTACATACAATATCATGCATACACAAGAAAGAAACTTGATAGATACAAGGCAATACAATGCATGTCTCTCGCGAGACGAATGACAACGATGCATATGCAGTACAAGATGCATATTCAATGCAAGCACGATAATGCATGTTCAATGCAATGATTCAGAATACATGTTCAATGCAACATACATTCTATGTGACAATATGAACAAGTGTAGTATAATGCGACACAGTACGTATTCTATGCAGAATAATAACAGTGCATGATTCAATGCAACGTGCACGGATATTCTATGCAATGATGGCGGTGCATGTTTCTACGCAACAATTCAACATGTGCATCCATCTTGACAACAAAGAAATGTACATCCTGTGCAGCGACAAAGGCATGTATGATAGAGACAACTCAAAGGTAACTTCTGATTTACCTCTCGGAGAGTTACAATATATTAAAAGGATACACCTTGCATGTGTTGACGGGCGATGTGTCTCGCATCGAAGACATGAATTGAAACTCCCGCGGAGAGATTTTGAGCTGAAAATTGAATTTTTCTTGCACTTTCTTAAGGGCCAGGGACTCAAAACAGCCTGAAAACACACAAGGAGTAAACTGGAATTCTGCCGGCCACCCTGGAAGCATGCCGGCCACTTGCCACATCTGCTAACCACTTAAGTGGACGGGCGGCCACAAAAACTGGCCGGTCGGCCAGTTGCAACAAATTCGGGGCAGTTTTGTCCATTTACACAGGAAACTTTAAAAACTCAACTCCCAAACACTTTTTCTCACACCCACAAGGCCGAAAAACCTTCCTCTTTGCTCCTAGACACTTTTCCTCATCAGATCCGTGCCCCACACTCGTTTTCCAATGCCTCTTGCAAAGTTGATTCGCTAAAACTTTTCGGTTCCCTTCATTTTGAACCGATCAAAAGTTATTTTCGGAGCTTCATTCTCCATTTTCACCATTTGAGGTTTGTTTCCCTCAAGTTGATCTTGAGTTTAGCGTCCATTTCTCGGGCTTTGACTTTTTTGACTTTTTCTTTTCCTAAGAGTTGATTTTTGTTGACTTTTGGCACTTTTTGTCCATTTTGCTCATTTTTCACCCTTTTTGCAAATGACCGATGATGCGCCACATGACGGGGGTTCTCCGAGGATGGGAGAGGAGCCCAGGCACATTCTATTGCCGCCGAGAGTCCAGCCATTCGACCCAGCGACGTACCATCTTGAGGTACACGTGCTACCGCTTAGCACGGTGCGCCACTTCACTGGATTTGCACGGCGTGCACCCATAGATCTTCTATTATGGGAACCGGAGTCTCACATATCTCATGATGCGCCGAAGGTACATACTTGTACTCTTATATTTCCCGCAATGTACTTTACATTTCTTGCATAGCTCGTACTTTTGCACTGTATTTCATCTGCTCATTCTGAACACATTCACACTGTATTTCTGCCCATTTTGAACACACATACATACTGTATTTCTGCCCATTCTGACAGGTAGACTCCCGTTTCACCGGCAGATACGGGCCCACCGCGACGAGGGAGTGATACATGGAGCTTCCTGATGGCGTGTGCCAAATTATTGACGAGGCAGGATTTGGCCTATTCTGCGCAGGGCTTTCACGTCTCTTTGCGAGTAGGACCGTCTTAGGCGCATTGGTAGAGAGATGGTGGGACACCATCAAATCCTTCAATTTCTCTACCACGGGGGATATGACCATGACCTCGTACGACTTCGCCATGCTGACAGGCCTTGAGGTAGGAGGTCAGCTGATCCCATATGATTCTGACATAGGCAAGTGGGAGGCTGCTTGGACCTATTTGTTAGGAGCACATCCGCCTATTTACCGCTCATCAGGCTTAGTCCAGTATACTTGGTTCGCTAACCACTTCAGAGAGATGGAGCCCACGACAGTTGAGGAGACAGAGCAGCACGCTCGAGGCTTCCTCATGTTCCTCTTCAGCATTACCTTGTTCGCCGATAGGGGGAACACTGTTGCGCTGTACCTTTTGAGCGCTCTAGTGGACCTATCCCAGGTTCGACACTATGATTGGGGAGGCACTGGCCTTGCTACCCTCTACTGCTATATGCGCTCGACCTCCCGCAGGAGCGAGAATAGAGTAGGCGGCTACTGGCGAGCCTGGGAGGTACGCTTTACATTTCTGTTTTACATTTCTACTGTACTTTCTACTTTGCACTTTCTGTACACCGCACACACTGCACACTAGGGATGACAATTTGAACCTGGCCCGATGGGGACCCGATCCCCCAACCCCGATTAGAATGGTTTTTTCTCAAAAAATACCCCTGTGGGGATGGGGATGGTATTCGAAATTAAATCCCTGATCAGTTTCGGGCCGGGGATGGTGATCAGTGTTCTAGCCTCGGTCCGTCCCCGGCCCCGAATTTTCTTGAAGTAAAATTACCATTTTACCCATATATATATAAACCACCCTTTCACTCACACAGCACTGTGCACCTCACACACTCAACATTGCTTTTCATCTCTCTCTCTCTCTCTCTCTCCGCTGATCTCCATCCTCTCATCACCACCGATCTCCTTCATCTCCCTCCTTCGCCGATCTCCACTCTCCTTCCCCGACGTCCGTCACTATCTCCGACCGCCGATTGAGCCACCACAACTCCACCGTCTCTTTTTCTTCTCCAACGGCGGTAAGGCCAAGTTTGTCAAATCACTGCCACCATTACCACTGTTTGCGGCAGTCTGGCAATGACACCATCCGGCGGTGTATATATATATATTAGATCTGAGCACTTTCCCTCTTTTTCTCTCTCTCGATTTGTTATATATATATATTAGATTTGAGCATCAGATCTCTCTCTCTCTCTCTCTCTCTATGTTGTTGTTGTTGTTGATGATGATGATGATAATGATGATACACAGATCTGTTAGATTTGATTTTTTTATTATTACATTTGAGCTCATTAGATTTGTTAATGGTGATGAACAGATCTGTTATATTTGAATTTTTTTATTATTATTTACATTTGAGCTCATCAGATTTGTTAATAGTGAACAAATCTGTATGATAATGATGAACATATCTCTCTACGTTGTTGTTGTTGATGATAAACAAATCTGTTGTATCTATTTTTTTTTTTTGGCTGGGAATTTTGCGGGGTCGGGGAAACCCGATCCCAGTTAGGGGGCGGGGGCGGGGCGGGGCGGGGGCGGGGGCGGATATAGGTTCCCCGTCGGGGATCGGGGCTGGGAACGGAGGGATTTCCACCATCGGGGATCGGGGACGGGGAGGGTGATCCCCGGCCCCGCCCCGTTGCCATTCCTATTGCACACTGCACACACATAGTTTAATCTTTGCTTTGCACTTGTACTTTCTATACACTGTGTCATACTCTGCTTTCTGCATTTTCTGTATTCTGTATTCTCACTGCCATTGTCTTGCTTTTCGCAGTTGTAGGTATACGCCTACTTCCCAACACTGGCCCCTGAGCTAAAGGTTGAGACGCCGCCCGAGGTACCCTACTCGCATCGGTATGATGGCCGGTGCCAGCTGAGAGCGCGGGAGACCCTGCCATACTTACGCCAATACTTTGACACTGTGAGGACGACTGAGGTAAGTCAAAGCTCACAGTTTTTCCTGTTTTCATCTTCAATTCACTTTGCATATCTACCAGCAACTTATCAGTCTACGCACTTGCTGTCTGCAGATCACATGGTAGCCTTGGGCGGTGATGCCAGAGTTTGCTTGATTTCATTTTGCTGGAGCTCGGGACGCCTCCCGATACCGGATCCTACTCGAGGGACCTGTAAGCCGAGCCTGGTTCTTGGGTGAACGCTTAATGCGCCAGACATTGGGCTTGCCATTACAGTTAGTCCCTTTGCCACTTCTACCATCTATATGGGACACAGAAAGTTTCTCCTCTCAGGAGCTTACTGATGTTATACGAGGCACCAACGCAGATCGATTCATTGGAGAGGGTGACTACACGACCTACATCCAAGCGTACCTCATGCCTCATTTGACAGGTGTTCGTACTCCTACGGGGAGGATAGCTGATATTGCATCGTCGAACAGGGCTCGAGCAGCAGGCGCTCCCTCGATGAGTAGGGCCCGGGCAGCAGATGCCCCTTCGACGAGCAGGGCTCGGGTACCGAGGGGTGAGACTAGAGAGATGCCTTCTACTAGGTAGTGTGTTGGATGGCTTGATCTCCCGATTGAGCTGATGAGCTGGCGGATCTCTGGAGTGCCTTATCAGATTCCGCTTGAGCCTCCATTGTCGGATCATCGATATGTCAGGACACTCAGTGTACCACCGGTACACTTTACAGCTTTCATTCATTTTATTTCCACTCAGATTCTTATTCATTCATGCACTCATGATTTCAACTTGCATTTGTAGCCCTCCACAGAGTATGTCGAGGGGTTACTCCAGGTGATGGCCACATTTGAGAGCATGATCCTGAGGAGAGAGATGATGCTGACCTCCCATGGGATTCTGGTAATTTTCCAGTTTTCTGCATTTATCATATTTCTGCTGATACACCGAAACTGACACTTCATTGCACTGATACACTGCATGCATAGATCACATCTGACACAACACACTGCATGCACATACTGTATCTGATTTCTGCATATACTGTGTATACTGCACTTGCACTTGATGCTTGCTGATAAATTCAAACTACCTTTTTCAGGTCACACCCTTGCAGATAAGACCCTCAAAGCCTCCTCCAGCAGCGGGGAGAGATTCTGGCACACAGCCGAGGGAGAAATCGGGAGCCTGCCGCCCGTGATAACGAGTCCAGCAAGGAGGAGGAGGAGGCGAGTCCCCAGTCAGAGTCATTTACGGTTGGAGGCGATGGCACCGGCTTAGGTTCTATGGGTGGCGACGATGCTGAGGAGGGCTCCGAGGATGGGAGCAGAGGTGACTCTAGTTCCGGTTCTGGCTCAGATTCAGACGGTGGTACTGACAGTGATGGTGCAGAGTCTGCTCAGTCGAGGAAGACGATGAAGAGGGCCTCTCAATCCTGAGCTAGATGGCACCGATTCAAATGGTTTTTGCTTTATTTCTCTTTTTGCTAGTAGTGTTAGCACATTGTACAGCCTTAGGCAGTTTTATTTTCTTTAAAACTTGTATTTTTGTAAAAAGAAACCATGATGGAATGAAAATAGCTTTTTGATTGAAAAAGTATTGCATTTTATATTCTGAGCATCGCACCACACCATTTTACACAAAAACGGAATTTGATGGAAATTGAACATTTATGTATTGCAAAGTCAGGTAGTGAACCGACACGACAAACAAAACAAAACAAAACAAAACAACTTAAAGAACAACTCGATAAGTAAAACAACAATAACTTGATAAACAAATTACAACAAACCTGATAAGCAAGGTTCAATAACTCGATAAACAAATTGCAACAAACTCGATAGGCAAATTGCAACAACTCGATAAACAAATATAACTGTTAAACAGAACAACGATATGCACTCGAAATATAATCAAACTCAGGTTTTTCAGCATCCTCAGCACACAGGAAGGCTAAAGGCTCTCTGCTGGAGACAAGGGGTGGCTGCCGACCACTTTTTATTTCTGCCGGCCACTTATTCTCACTATCGGCCACTTGAAGTGGCCGGTCGGCTAGTAAAGGTGGTCGGTCGGCTACTTGAACTGGCCGGTTAGCCAGTTATTTTGAGAACCTCCAGATTGTTGCCATTTATCCTCCATTCAGTGCCTTATCCTCTATAAAAGCTCCAGCTTCGTAGTTTCTTCATTTCAGCTCCATTTTTGCCCCAAATAGAACCATTCTTTGCCAAAAAACTCTCGACTTGGATTGTGAACTTGGATGGCTCGGAAAAGTTGAACTTCTAGGGTTTCGGGCTAAATGCACTATTCTCGTTGAGCCGCACTCTGCTGTGTTTTCCATTTCTCCACGTCGCGACTAGATGTTGGAATCCAGTTACGCACGTATTTAGCTTTGGCGGACAAGAGTTGTGTCCTACAATTGAAGAATTCCAAGCTTTGATGGAATCTTGGTGCGACGAAGAGGTATTGTCCCAATCTCGTTTTGGCCACATCCAAGCTTTAGGGAGGATGTGCGGGCTCACTTCTCATGATGCTCGATCTTTGGTTCACAACGGGGAATTGGACATCTCCAGCTTAATTCATCAGTTTTCTGACGCCGATGACCGCGTCGACCACTTTTGGCAAAGTTTTCGGCAACATGCCCTCTGCTTGTGTATGTTGGCCTATTTTCTACTTGCCCTTGGCTTCGGAGGGTTTAGCATTCGTTTGATTGAGGTTGCTCATGGCTTGAAAGAGGACAAGAGTTGTATTGGCATGACACTAGTTGAGACTTTGATGGGCTTGGAAGCCTTCCACCGCCGGGAGACAACCAAGTTTGTGGGGAGTCCACTACTGTTGCAGGTAATATTTTCCACCCTTCTCACATGTGTTTCTCACATCACTCGACCTTCATGCTCTGTTTTTCTCTCAAAACCCTTTCTCATTTTTCTCTTCTCGTACACCTCTTTATTCTTTAATCTCTCTTATTTTTCATCCCTCCCCAAGTATGGCTGATGGAGAAATTGAAAATAGTGGACGTTTGTCCCGCGTATTCAGCATGCAGTTATTTCTTCCGCCCTCGACTAGTTAACTTCCTAAACGAGGGATGGTGGTGCACCTGGATGTGCAGTAGGTCTGCTGTTGACATTGCTTGGCGTTGCCCCTGATTTGATCTGCCTGAGATGAGCTACAGGATGTGCTGATAGCCCGGCGTTCAGTTGGTTGGCTTGACACACTGTGTCTTCTACTTCCCATTCCGATTCAGGCGTCAGTTCGACCATGACCAAACTTGCCCAGAAGAAGGGATAGAGTACCCAGCTTCATTTCCAATCCGAGGCTCACAACTAACTCGGTATGCCATAGCATAGAGAACAAGAGAAGTTCTGGCCCCCGTTCCCACTTTCAGTTGTGCCCTTTCTGGCGAATGCGTAGCTTGGCTTGAAGATGAGGCACAAACCGGGCCTACTTTGGCATCAGAAGCTTCCACAAGCTCTGGGAGGGGACGTTGGAGCACCTGACTATGCCCCGAGTTTATTGCTTTAATCTGTAATTTCAAGTTTTCTTTTTGAATGTAATGAAAAACAACTTCAATTTGTATCAAGAGCTGGAGAACTCTATATTGCAATTAATGAAATTGAAGGTTACGGGTACTAAAAATTTGCCGTTTGGTCCAAAAATGGTCTAAGTTGTAAAAAAATTAATTTGAACAAAATCAACTTTTATTAAAACTTTTCAAAACCATTTTCGATATGGATCACAACTGGACACGCCCAGGATCTATCACTGAGATGTACAACCCCGGATCTAGCAACTGGAAAGGTGCCCCTAGTCTGAATAGCACTGCATTGGAGATCACAACCGAGCTTTTGGATGCAGAATAGACAAAGATGACTAACATGATCTCATGGACAAAGTTGATCTTGGAAGTGTTTATGGCTGGACTTCAGAATAAGTTGCCTACGTATCCCGAAGATGGGAATAAAGCCTTACGTAGTTCGATTCTGTTTCACTCGTGTATTAACACTCTCCTTTTGCGCTTTAACTTTTGCCAATGCCGCATTTTTTGGGTTTTCAACCTTGCGAGCTCAATTTTTCTCATTTCAAATTTTTCGTGCTCTAACTTTTGCCTAGGTCGTCCTTTCGGGTTTTCGGTCTAGCGAGTCACTCAGGGATAGTATTTCTTCAACTTGTCCATGTTGATTGGTTGGGAGAACTCTAAGTCATCTAGGTCCATAAGAATGACAGCTCCACCCGACCAGATTGACTTGATGATGTAAGGACCAGTCCAATTAGGTCTGAACTTGCCCCTAGGGTCGTGAATGGGAGCTCGGTTGTCTTTGAGCACCAAATCCCCTTCCTTTAAATTCCTGGACTTAACCTTCTTGTTGAAAGCCCTGGCAATTCTTCGTTGATAACCCTGGACGTGATACAGTGCTTTCAGCCTTCTCTCGTCAAATAGCATGAGTTCTTCGAACCTACTCTGCTGCCAATCTGCCTCAGCTATCTGGCACTCAGCCATTACCCGCAATGATGGAACCTTAACTTCGATAGGCAGAACAACCTCCATCTTATAAACCAAGGAATACGGAGTTGTCCCAGTAGAAGTTCGAATTGATGTTCTGTAGCCCCAAAGAGCAAATGACAGCTTATTGGCCAGTCCCTATAGGTTTCTACCATCTTCTGCAAAATGTGCTTGATGTTCTTGTTGGTAGCCTCAACAGCTCCGTTGGTTTGCGCCCGGTATGTAGATGACTTATGAAAAGTCATGTTGTATTTTTCTAACAAGTCAATCACCTTCTTCTTGAAGTGGGAACCATTATCCGAAATAATCTCATTTGGGACTCCATAGCGACAGATAATGTTGTTTCTGATGAACTTAGTGACTTGTGACGCCTTCAACACCGCATAGGATTGGGCCTCAACCCACTTTGTAAAGTAATCTATCACTACTAGAATACTCATGCCCGTTTGACCCCTTTAGAGTAACTGCCCCGATCACATCAATCCCCCAGACTGAAAATGGCCATGGCGAAGTCATGTTGTACAGCTTCGACGACGGGATGTTCATGCGGTGTGCATGGATCTGGCATTTGTGGCATCGCCGAACAAAGCCAATACAATCCTCCTCCATGGTAGACTAGTAGTAACCCTGTCTGAGAATCTTTCGAGCCAATATTACCCCGTTTATGTACGCTCTACACTCTCCTCCATGGATGGCCTCTATCAGGCGCTTAGACTCTTCAGTATCAACACACAGTTTATGCATCCCAAGATGACCCCGCTTGTACAGTTTACCCCCGCAGACGATGAACTGAGCAGCCATTCTTCGTATTGCCCTCTTATCTTTGGCATTTGCCCCTAGTGGATAAGCCTCCTTTTCCAAGAAGTTCCAAATGTCATGAAACTAGGGGTTTTGATCTTTTACTTCATCTATTGCAGCAATCAGCTCGTAGGCCGGCACATACTGCTGTTCAATGATGATCGGACGCATCCGGACTCCTAGAGGGATGTTTATCATAGAAGATAAGGTTGATAAAGTGTTTGCAAACCGGTTGCTCTCTCTCAACAGATGGGTGAAGGTTAACTTCTCAAACCTGAGAATTAGGACATCCAGAGTTTGGTGATAAATTTTCATCATTTTTTCCTTCACCTTTGTAGACACCCCATTTTTGACTGACCTTAAGACTCAGACGTCACCGATTGAGCGCTTGGTGATGTTGCATATTGCGCTCGTTCTGAGGTTTCAGAGTCTTGGCTGCGAGCCTTGCCTCCGAACTTCCGGACTGTTTCGTGTCTTGCCTCGGTTTGCGAACCAGGCTCCGTTTTCTCTGTTTTCTCTTCCCGAAGGGAGGGAGAGGTCTCGTAGATCATCTCTCAGTGGCCATAGGTTACGTTTCGTGGTCATAGGCCATTTTTCTCGTTTGGAGCCCGGTTTCCCGTTTTTCAGAGCCGACGGCCGTGTGCCTCGGTTCGGGACCGCTTAACCACCTCCGTTTGCCCCGGTTTTTGGTATACACCCCACCACCATCCATTCCAACAACTTGGAGCTGTTTTTCATAGCTTAGGGGCACCATTTCTCAGACCAAGAGCTGCTGGTCCATTGGTCTTCAAGGGTAAGCTTCTTTTTCCTCTTTTTTGTTCCTATCTTGCTCTATATCTAAGCCTTGCTTGCAAGCATTTTTGGGCTCCGACCCAAACTGTAAATAGTAATATTTTGAGCTCCTTTTCATGTTTGATTAAGGACCTTTTGCTGTTTGAGGTCTCCTACTATCACTTGCTTCTTTAACTCTCTTTTAGGCCTATTTTTGCATGGCATTTTAGGCTTATTTGTGAGCTGTTTCATGGCTTGATGTAAACTGTAAAATGTCTTGTTTTGAGCCACTTTTCAACTTTGTTGAAGGGCTCTCTTCGGTTTGAGGCCAGCAGCTACCACTTGCCTCTTTATCTCTCTTTTAGGCCTATTTTTTGGAGGAAATTTGAATTTCATTTCCCCCCCCTTTTTCCTCCACTCCTTTGCCTATATAACCAGCACCCCCAGCTGTGTTTTCAGGGTTACAAAAATTGGTTCTAAGCCTCTTGCATTCAATCCCTCTTCCTTTCTATTCCAAACATTAAAACCCTTTTGTTCTTGGACCATTCCTACACTCTTTACTCTACAACCCATAGCACCCCTCCTCCTCACTCCATTCCAGTAGCTTGAAGGCCATTTCCAGAGCTTAAGAGTCCCCAAACTTGGTCCAAAAGCTGTCAAAGATTGGTTCTTCAAGGGTAAGTCTTCTTTTCCTCTTTTCTTGCTCTATTTTGATCTATATTCTAGCCCCTTGTGATCGTATATTTGGGCTCTGACCCTAACTGAAAATAGTCTTATTTTAAACTCTATTTCATGTTTGATTAAGGGCTTCTCCCTGTTTGAGACTTCTTTTTTACACTTTGTGTTAAAAGCCTCTTTTAGACCTCTTTCTTGCATAGTATTTTAGGCATATTTTTAAACTGTTTTGAGCTTTTCTATAAACTGTGAGTTGCCTTATTTTGAGCCCCTCTTCAACTTTGTTGAAGGACTCTTCACTGTTTGGGACTTCCCTCTATCACTTGCCTCTTTATCCCTCTTTTAGCCCCTTTGTTTGCATGTTTTTTTAGCTCCTTGTGATTGTATTTTTGGGCTCCAACTCGAACTTTAAAGAGTCATATTTTGACTCCCTCTTCATGTTTGATCAAGGGTCCCTTGCTGTTTGAGGCTCCCTTTTTGCTCTTTGTGTTTAAACCTTCTTTTAGACCTATTTTTGCATAGTATTTTAAGCTTACTTGTGCACTGTTTTGGACTTGGTCATAAACTGTAAAGTGAATTATTTTGATCCTCTCTTCAACTTTGTTGAAGGGCTCTTCTTTGTTTGGGGCCAGCTGCTGTCCCTTTGCGTTTAATCTCTATTTTAGGCCTTTTCTTGCATGATAGATTAGCCCTATTTGCATTCGTTTTTGGGACTTGTTATAAACTAGAAATATGCATGTTTTGGGACTGTCTTGCTTCTGTCTGCATACTTCATGATCAAATAATGCATGTTTTGTATAGCTATAGGCCAATGCATATGCCTAGTTTTGTGTTTCGGGTTCATTCCATGCATCGGGTGCCATGTTTCCATGTTTCGGGCCTGTTTTGCATCATATTTCAGCACTGAAATTTGCATATTTGCATACCATGTTTCATGCCTTGCCATGCCTTGTTAGTGTTGCATGCTATGCCTTGGGTTCGGTCCTCGGTTTGCGTGCATGTGTGCACGCATTTCGAGTGTCTCATTTTTCATCTCATGGCTACTAATGTGAGTGTGGCTGAGGTCCACTCATGTTGGTGTAAGTCCATTGTGCATTGAGTATGCCATTTCATTTATAGCATTGCGTATGTTAGGTTGTATGTTAGAGCATTGCGTATGCCTTGTTACATCGTGCATTGTGTACGCCATCTCATAGCATTGTGCATGCTAGGTTGTATATTAGTTGCATTCATGCATGTCATGCATATTGCATTGTGCTTGGGATAGGAGTTAGCCCGAGCACGGGAAACGAGGGACGTTTCGTACTTCGAGTGACGGAACGTGTCTCAATTCCCAGTCACCGACACTCCGGATTATCCATGATGGAGTTTAGGTTTGATTGTGTTTATATGTGCATTCATTTCATATTGAGTCGTGCAATTCGACTCCTCGGCCATCATGCATCGATATGCGTGATTGGTGACACGAGGACCGAGGACTACACTCCTTAAAGAGTAGTCATGCATACATATGTGAAAATACTTTGCCATGCCCCTTTGTTGCTCTCTGTTGCAGTAAATCAGAAATCGACAGCCTTCCGGAGCTTGGCACGCATTCCAAGAACAATTGCAAACAGAGCCAAACCGGGGCATCGCGAGGGATTCTCCGCACAAGGCAACCCGAGCATGCATCATTCATCATTCGGAGCAGATTTGAGGCAGTCCCTGGCTTGCATGCCAATTTATTGTTTTCCTAATTTAATTTGTTAATTAATTAGGGTTTTGTACATATTTGGACTGTAATTATTCATTTGGGACTATATATTATTTATTCGGACCCTCTGCGCGAGGGCAATGTTATAATAAGTGTGCGTGTGTGTGATGTATGTCTTCCAACCCCACGTCTTTCTCCCTTTTATTTACCCGCTTATGATGGTTAGATTATGGCATGTTTCAATTAGCATACAATATGATAGTATGTTTGCATTCATTCATCTGTTTTGCATGCACCGGACTCGGCGCATCATACTAACTGCATTGTATTTTCAATTCCAAGTTGAATACATGTTAGCTGTAGCATTTCATATGCCATGTTTAGAATAGCCGAGCCTGCTATAGTTGCATTTTTGCATGTGTTGCATTAGGCATTTCCGTATAATTAGGATCATGCATGGATTTCTAATTAGCTTCTGTTTTGGCTTGGAGTACTCGATAAGTTTTATGCTTTAGCATCCTTGCATGCGTGTGAGTGACTGCCATGAATAGCATGCTTACCATGAGGCTATATGCTTATGTGATATAATTGCCTGAATGCCTGTGGGTGAAGGTTGGGTTATTTGAATTGGAACAATTCATCAAATGTGTGTTTTAAGCCCACTAGATAGTGGCAAAATCATGTTTTTCTAAGCCCACCCGAGGGTGGCAAATCCACGTCTTAGCCTACTTGCGGGTAGCACCATCAAACCACTTTAAAAAGTAAACATGAAATGTTTTGTTCCAATTCAAACGATCCAGTCTATACTTGTATGCTGTGCGCATCACATAGTAAATCTAGGCTAATAACCGGAATAAGAACGCATAATGTTTTCAAAAATAGATATCATGGTTAGTAGAGGCCGATCTTTGATCGGGCGAGCGGAGGTGCTCACGAAGTGACCTTCCCCAATCATACCCAAGTTCCCGAGCCGAGGCAACTTTGGTGATGACGGACACGTGGCCTTAGGCAAACGAGTCAGGGTTTCCTAAATTTCCCCAAAATAAAACATTTAGGTGGCGACTCTGTATCTGGCAAAGCAGTCCATGTTTGGCACTTCTTTCCAAATCTGTTTTCTCAAAACGATTTGCCGGATTTGGACTCTTTGGTTCAGATTTAGAACCGTGACAATTTGAGAGTCCGAACTGTAGTGAACCCCAAATGAACAGAACGGGACTCATCCTTCCCAGGGCGTTCGGGGACGTCTACAACCTTCCAGTCTCCTTTTACTTAAGATACAACCAAGTTTGAGTCCCCAATGACGTCTAACCTTTTTGCCTCTAGTGAGCTAACAGGTAGTGCCTCAACTTCCTGGTAGCCCATACTAAGGCCAAACAAGCCTTCTCCAGCGGAGTGTAGCGGGTCTCATATTCTAGCATCTTCTTGCTCAGTTAGTAGATAGCCTTCTCCACTTTATCCTCAGATTCTTGCGCAAGAATGCATCCCGTTGTCATGTCGGTCACTGATAGATACAGAATCAACGGTTTCCCCGGCTTTGGCGGCGATAACATAGGTGGGTTCTGTAGATACTGCTTGATCTGTTAGAAAGCAATTTGGCATCGGTCATCCCACTGGAACTTCTTTCATTTTTTCAGGAGACCAAATAGTGGTTCACAAGTCCAGGTTAATTTTGCAATAAACCGTCTTATGAATTACACTTTACCGAGAAAGCCTCGCACCTCCTTTCAGTTCTTGATGGTGACATTTCTAAGATGGCCTTAATCTTGGAAGGATCGACCTCGATGCCCCTCTGTGTGATCAAGAATGCCCAGCATTTTCCCTACTGTAACGCCAAAAGTACATTTCTGAGGATTCAGCCGCAACCGATACTCTCTAATCCATTGGAAAAATTTCTTCAAGGCGGTGTAATGGCTCTCTCTTTCTTTGGACTTGACAATCATGTCGTCCACGTACACCTCAACCTCTTTGTGGATCATATCCTGCAAGATCGTGGTTGCAGCCCGTTGATATGTAGCCCCAGCATTCTTCAAACCGAACGACATCACCTTATAGTAGTGAGTTCCCTACGGGATAGTAAAAACAGTCTTCTTCCTATCTTCGGGTGCCATCAAAATCTGATTGTAGCCTGAAAACCCATCCAGAAACGAGAGCAATGCATGCCCAACAGTAAAGTCCACCAATTCGTCGATATGCGGTAGAGGAAAGTCGTCATTCAGACTGGCTTTGTTCAAATCTCTGAAGTCCACACATAGCCAAATCCTGCCGTCTTTCTTCGGCACCGGAACTATATTGGCCAACCAAGTTGGATACTCAGATACTAATAGGAACCTTGCATTAATCTGCTTGGCGACCTCTTCTTTGATTTTCAGAGCCCAGTCCGGGCAGATCCTTCGGAGCTTCTGCTTAACAGGTCGGGCCTCTGGGTCAAGAGGGATCCGGTGCTGTACAATCTCAGGATCGATTCCAAGCATATCTTCATAGGACCACGCCAAAACATCTTTGAAATCTTTTAATAAAGCGACTAAGTGCTTGCGCTCCTCCGACGACAACGTGGGCCCAATCTGGACCAACCGCGGGTCATTTTCAGTACCAATATTAATTGAGGTGATTTAATCAATCAAGGGTTTTACAAATCTCTCCTGCTCTTGGTTAATCAAATGTTTCAAAACCGGAGGAATTTCTTCCTCGTCGTTTTCATCAAAGTTTTGAAAGTCCTGATTAATGCAATAAACTAAAGGCACGGAAAAGTACTCAGAAGCAACAGCTGTGCCATTCTCATTAATAACATCCAATTCGTCTAATTTTTTTGTTACAACCAACTCAAAGGAAAAAAAAAACGACCTAGACTTAACAACGGCATCCGGGTTATCAACCCCAGGAATATCGGACTTGGACTCAGACGGGCTAGAATCTGATTCCGACTCCACAGGCTCTGTGGAATCAGATTTTGGTTCGCTACTCGACTCAGAACCGCTAGATAAAATGCCTTCCTCGTACTGCCAAACGAGGGAAGGTGCGATGGATGCATCCAGAATACCAGAAGATGGGCCTACAACCATTTGATCCCCAATCATGGAAACTGAGAAGTTATCCCCCAAGCACTCCGGCGCGATATGAGGATCTGAGAGGAGACAAGCCAGCGCTACCCCCATCTCAATTTCTGTGCCCTCGGACTCATCTTCCTTGCACTGCTCAGCCTCCACTGGTGGGTCGGTCTGCTCTTTCGCAACGTCATCCCCTGACAACTGTTAGTCAAAAAAGATTTTGAAACTGGGCAAGCGCTGCTTCTCTGAATTCAGCCATGGCTCTGGAAAGCCGCAAAACGGGAAATCTTTCCCCTCTCGGGCAAAGCGTCCGTTCAGGGTTCCTTGGATAGGTCTGTGCACCAACTCGTAGTTCTTCCCGGTTTGCTTAGCCTTGGCTCTTCCGGCCATTTCCCTTCCTTTCCTTGCCCAATCCTCTTTGGTAGGCAAGTAACCTAAACCAAAGGTATACCGGTTGTGTGGCACTTCGGCCAATGCGGCGACGCCCTTCCAGCCACTCCTTCCTAGTCCCATTCCAGGCATGTGTTGAAGCTTGTTCATGAGGTAAACAGATTGCGCACTGACATACAATCCCTCATCAACAGCCAGGATATCCTGCACTACCCGAGCCTCAACTAAGATGAATCCTGACAAAAAGACACCCTCTATGCCATGTTCAATCTCCAAGACCGGTGTAGAAACCTCTGGCGGCCGATGTATTAAAGAGTTCCCGAAAACTATTGTTACCCCCTTCCCGTGGGGGTACTTCAGCATCTGGTATAAAGTGGAGGAGATAGCTCTCACCTGGTGCAACCACGGCCGCCCCAGTAGTAGATTGAAGATGGCTGGAACATCTAAGACATGAAACTCAATGTCATGCTGCCCCGGGCCAACCTGAGTTTTGATTCGTACCGTCCTCATCACCTCCCGACTGGTGTTATCATAGGCCCGAATAACCTGGGCTGTTGGTGCGAAATCTGCGGGTTTCAACCCGATAGCATATGCCGTTCTTGACGGACATACATTGATTGCAGATCCCGTATCAACCAGGATAACCAGTATCCATTTCTCCTTACATTCCACAGAGATATACAGTGACTTGTTATGCTCAGTGCCCTCAGGTGATAATTCTTTGTATGTGAATGTTAAGGTCGGTGAAACTCCACTCGAGAACACCAATCCCACAAACTGCTCGGGCATTGTATCAATTGAAAGCTTGGCTCTGTCCATGGCTGAAAGAACGGCCTGTCTATGCATCATCGAGGCCATAAGCAATCCCTAGATGAAGATGTCTACTTGAATTTTCTTTAGCTGTTTCAGTACAACTTCATCCTCTAATAGTTTGTCTTTCTGCTTTTCTGCCTCTTTGTCTTTCCCGAGCGCCTCAGGTTGGTCCAAATGTGGGGGTTGAAGTACCGCCCACTTCGGGTCATATGGTCCACTTCTTTGGTGTACTAGGTGTCATCGAGTTGATTCTGACCCCAGTCTTCGTCAGTATGGACAAGACGCAAGTCATCGTCTTTCCACTACATTCCATCGGCAACCGATAAACAACTGTCCGGCTCTGCTGTAGCTGTTCCCGTGCTCACAACACATTCTGCCCCCTCAGGTGCCTTGGCTTTTCTAGCCCTGTCTTCATTCTCAATTCTCTCATGTTCAAACCGCCTTAGCACGGCTTCCTGTTCAGTGTCTGCTGTACACAAACTGCCCAAGTCCCGAGCAAAATTCTCCGCACCGGTGCTCCCCGGCGATTCTTCCTAATTCTCAGCCGTTCCGGCCATTACAAATGTTCCTGTCTTTGACTGACACTGTTCTGATTGAGGCACCTCAACAACATCTGGCTCGTCACTGAGCCACCTTGCATTATTGTCGATTCATTCAGGTCGAACCAATTGATGCTCACATCTCCCGGATCCTACTCGTAAAGAACTGCAGATTAGCAATGTCTTCCTCCAGCTCGGCAAGATTATCTAGCCCCTGACTCTGTCTATCCTCCTGAACAACATATACCTCTGCCCCAGTTGGCAATTCTACCATTGGCTTAGCCTGGTCTGTTGACACAATATAACCGCACGGGTTGTATGCTTCCTCCGTTAAGCTCTCAGATCTCTCAGGTTTCGAACCAACATTCTCGTTCTCCCCCAAGGCCACCCCAGCTTTGTTTTCATCAGTCACCACCATTGGCTTGGACTGGGTTAGAGAGGTGCTCATCATGCACAAATCCGTGCTATCTGGGATGAACACCTCAGGTTTAGATAGGTGGGAGAGAGTGATGTATATGCCAGGGTCATATGGGATGGCCATGGTTTGGATCAGGTTTATCTGCCTGGGTGGAGGAGGGGGATTATTATGCGGTGGAAGAGGGTTTGTGGTGACATTTAGCTCCTCGGGGGGCGGCGCAATCACCTTGTTGTCAATGAGATCTTGGATCTCATGACGTAGTCTGAAGTAGAGGTCGGTGTCGTGACCGTGCTGCTGATGAAAGACGCAGCATTTGGCCGGGTTATGTGTGGGAGGGAGGTTATTTGGTAGTGGGCGTGGTTCTAGAGACTTCAGATGCCCCTTTCTGATTAAAACCCCCAGGGCCTTGAACAAATGCATGTACAGCGGGGAGAAAGTCCTCTGACCCCGAGGTGGATTTTTTGCTGGTTGCAAACTGGTTCCGGATGCACCGGTGAAGGGTGTAACTATTTTTAGCGTGGTGGTGACCATGCCGACATCAGAAGTTCTCGCGGCTGCACTACTACTTGTAGCTGCATTCGAACCGCGTGTAAATGCTCGCTTAGGTTGTTCCTTCTCCTGGTCAATCAGACATTGCCTCATAGCATCTTTAATCTGTACCCTAATCTCATGCAAATCAGCAAAGGTGGGGAGGGGTAAGACGATCATTTTCTGCATCAGCTTGGGTTGCAGGTTGCGTACAACCATCCTTATCTGATCCTTTTCAGGTGGTCGAGTTGTCATCACAAGGGCCTTAGCCCTCCATCGAGTGACAAAGTCAGAAAAACCCTCTTTCGACTCTTGCCTGGTCGCCTTGAGATCACAAGTCATGACCTCGATTTGAGTGTTGTAAGCATACTGGGCAATGAAGGCCTCGGCCATCTCCTCCCAACTTCTTTTCACTGAGTCCTCCAGCTTGGCGTACCAGATGGCCGCAATACCCGACAGTGTCCGATCGAAGAGAGATAGTTTCTGGAGTCTCGTCAAGTCCATCGGGCGCAGAATGTCAGAAGACAGCCTCAAATGAACCATAGGATCCCCTGAGCCGTCAAAGTGATCTATGTGAGGCATCTTGAACCTGTCCGGCAATGTCACCGTCGAATCAGTGTATCCATCCTCTATGTCTGGGTTCGAGTTAACTCTTACTGACTTTCAAAGTAGTAGGATCAGATTCAAATTTGAACGGCGTATCTGTTGGGTTAGCTGGTGCTTTTGAAGTCTGTGGTAGGACTAGTGGTGGGACGGGCCCTATCGGAACGTCCGTATTCTCCTGGACGGTAGTTGTATCCCCGAGTGTTGAAACCCTAGGTGGGGGTAGGGGTGGATGCGAGGCAGATGCTCCGGCTTGTTGTGGTTGCTGCTGTTGTTGAAGCCTAGCAATTAGTTCTGCCTGTTGGGCTACAACCTCTGCCTGACGAGCGGCAACCTCCGCTTGACGAGCAGCATCCAGCTGCATGGCCTGCATGGTCTCTTGGAGTTGACGCATCATGTCCTCTATACTGACTGTAAAGTGCTGATATGACTGAACATGTGTGTATTCCCTTTCTGAGGTGGAAGCAGATATCTCAGCCCAATTACGCACAGGTAAGGTAGATAATGACCGCTGATCTGGTAACCATTGTACTGGTGATCTGTGCCTGGATGACCTCCGTCTCGTAACCGGGGGTAATAAAACAAACACTGGTTTTCCGTCAACTAGATCCTCAGATCGATGAATTCTCCCAACTCTGGTCCAGAGTGCTCGGGGGGTATCTGTCTCATTGGAAGCAATGATGAAAACACTACCTTGCAAAAAGATAAATAAAGCAAAAGAAAAGAACAACAATCAGAAAACGGACAACATTACGGCTTAGATAAAGACAACACACAGTTGATATCATAAGCTGGACAAATTGTACTAAAACACTGATCTCTGCCCCCAAATCACTGCCTCAAATCTGATATCCTCAGGTAAAACTAATACCCTCAAACACTGATGTCCTCAGACATGATACCCAGACTTGCAACTGATACATACATCCCCTGTAGAGATACACCCTAATAGCACATATCAAGCAAATGAGAGCCAAAACACCTTTATGGTGGGGTTGGGTTTCCCTGTCTTATTTTGTCAGGAGCTAACATTTCACTACGCAAGCAAATGGTTTCAAACAACCTACATTTGGGTAAGGAATCTGTCCTGGCTTGGAATGGTCTCTATGGCTTCCGATATGCAACTAGGTCGAATGGTCGAAAAGGGTGCCTCAGCAAGACCACCTAATATACTTCTCACACCTAACACCGAGAAGTGAAAGGTGGATCAAACAGTACGGAGGTGATCCAGATCCAAGGTTTGTGTTCCTATCGTAGCAAAGCCCACAACCGGTCAGCCTTATGGCACGCTTTTCCAAGCAAGTCTCTGGCAAACCGCTCAGGAATAGCAGATGGCAAACACTATGACTTAGGCGCACCAATGCAAATGCAATGAAAAGAAACACAAAAATGTAAATAAAACAACATATCATGAGTTCGAGTCAAGTTCTCTAAATCCCCAGCGGAGTCGCCAGAAACTATAGCGCCCAACTTTCTTCGCGCGCCCCCCTTTCGGAGAAGGCGCGAATTGGTCGTCCTACAGTTCGGACTCCTGTCACGGTTCTGAATCTAATCTCACAAAGTGCAATGTAAGACTGATAAACACCAAAGAGTCGAAATCTGGCAATTGGTTTTGGAAAATCAATTTTGAATAAATAAAAAAAAAACACCAAACATGGACTGCTTTGCCAGATTATAGAGTCATCACCTAAATATTTTATTTAGGGAAATTTAGGAAACCCTGACTTGTGCCAAAGGCCACGTGTCTGTCATCATCAAAGTTGTCTCGGCTCAAGAACTTGGATACGAGAGGGGAAGGTCCTGAAATGAGCACCCCCGCTCACCCGATCAAAGATCGGCCTCTACTAAACATGATATGTTGTTTTAAAAAATACATGTGTTCTTATTCCGATTATTAATCTAATTTTACTATGTGATGCACACAGTATACAAGTATAGACTCAATCACGAGAATTGGAACAAAACAACTCATGTTTGTTTTTTTGAAAACGGTTTGAAAGTGCTACTCGCAAGTAGGCTAAAGTGCGGATTTGCCACCCTCAAGTGGGCTTGAAAACATGATTTTGCCACTCCGCAAAGTGGGCTTAAAACTCACAATCGATGAATTGTTCCAATTCAAGAAATCAAGCCTTCACCCACAGGCATTCATGCAGTTTATCAAATAAGCACATAGCCTCATGGCAAGCATGCTAAACATGGCAACACTCAGACTCATGCTAGTATGCTAAAGCATAAAAGCTTACAGTGTACTCCGAGCCAAAACAAAAGCTAGTTAGAAATTATGCATTATCCTAACTATGCGGGATGCCTAATGCAACGCATGCAATAATGCAACTAAATAGGCTCGGCTATCTAAGATGGCATATGAATGCAACAGTTTGATAACATGTTGTTAAACACGTATTCAAGTAGGTATTGAAATACAATACAGTTTGAATGATACGCCGAGCTCGGTGCATGCAAGACAAATGAATGATGCAAACATGCAATCATAAGGTATGCTAATTGAAATATGCCCTAAAACTAACCATCAAAAGCGGTTAAGTAAAAAGGAGAAAGAAGTGGGATTGGAAGACATGCACACACACACGCACGCTTATTACAACATTGCGCCCTCTCGAAGGAGGGTTCAAATAATTAAGCTAAACTAACTATTACAAACCAACTTATTAACTAACTTAACTAATTAATTATTACAAACCGAATCGAAACTAGCTATGCTAAGCTAATTAGAATATTACAGAGATGAATTAAATTAGCTAAACACTTTAACTAATTAATTATAAAACCGACAAATTAACTAGTTAAGTAAAGTAGTAAAATGGCCTCGAGGGGAGGGAGGCATGCATGGTCGGTATGCTTCGCCCGAAAATGCATTGCCTTGCCATGAGTTGTCTCTGTTTGCACTCGCGGTGATCTCAAGACATCATAGGAACTTCCAGTTTGCATCTACCCCAACATAGGAACACTTTGGACACTTTTCCCTGTAGGTGGCCGGCCGGCCACCTCAACTGGTCGGTAGGCTACCTTAACTAGCCAGCCGACCAGTGCAAGTGGTCGGTAGGCTAGTGCAAGTGGCCGGCCGACCACTTCTCTTTCCAGAATTCTGCCTTTGTTGCAATAGAGAGCAACAGAGCCAAGACAATGTATTTGGCAAGAAATGTGTGTACTACCACCCTCTTTATCATGTCTTAAGCTCAAAGGAGTGTGGTACTTGGCTCTTAAGCCACCAATCAAGCATCTCAACGCATGATGGCCCAAAAACCAAGCTTGTACAAGCTTAGTGAATGCGCACATAAGACTCAAAGTGCCTCCATCCTATCATGCATGATCAAGGGCGATGGCGACCAAGAAATGCGACATGTTTAATCACTTTGAGTATGAAACGTCTCACATTTCTTGTGTTTGGATTAACGTCCAATCCAAACACATACAATGCAACACACATATGTTATCTTGCTCATGTTTTACTCGATCCATTTCTTGTTTACTCATTTACATTACCAAACCATTCCTTAATTGGTTAAGTCTAATGTGCAAGTCCTTTAAGGAGAGGAGGTCAACCAATTGAATGGTTTAAGGCATAGGAGAGACAATGCCTTTGACTAGGAGGAACCCTCAAAAGAGGGTTAAAGCCATTTAAGGACAAGTCTCAATCCCAAGCTTAAACACAATCTTAAGGCCAACCAACTCTCAAATGAAATGGAAAAATGAAGAAATGAGGGAGGTGGTAGAAATTCAGTGCTGAAATGGCATGCTAAATACCTTAAAGCATGCAAGCAATACAAGCATAACATGTTGAGGGTCAAAAATATCAAAACTAGTAAAGAGCATTCCACAAGAGACATGCAATACATAGCCTAAATAACCAAACCAGCTCTGGACAGAGCTTAATCATGCCAAATCAGAGGTCAAAACATGCTGAAATGGTAGCATGAAAAGCAAGAAACTCATGCTCATGTATTGGCTCGTAAAAAAGGCATAAAACACAACTCTCAAAAGCTATGGAAGAGTGAAATATGTGAGAGTGTGACTACACTATATACACTAAAATTACATGCTAAATGATGCGAAAACATGCAATCATCACATACACAACATGTTAAGGGCCCCAAAACTCAAAGCTTACACTACAACCATGCAAGGCAAGCCTCAAAGGACCAAGACCACTCGAAACAGAGTTTAAACATGTTAAAACATGAGCAAAAATGTGCTGGAATAGAGCCAACACATGCCAAAATAAAAGGCTACAACATCAAGCATGCTAAGCTAGTAAGCAACTACAAGTGTAAGAAGCAAACAAGAAATGCTCCAACCAGCCAAAAACAGAGTTATAATATGTTAAAATAAGGCCAAAAACATGCTCAAACTAGGCTACAAAAAGGTAGAAATACATGCTCATTTGGTAAGCCATCAACATATGCAAACAAGACAAGAGGAGAGGGGACCACCCCCTCCCATTTTGGACCTCACAACCAACTTTCCACCACTGAAATTCCTCTGAGTTTCAGTGGTAGAAAGGCCAAACAAAGGGGGTTACAAAAGCTAAGAGAGGTGGCTCAAAAGGCTTTACAATCCAAAGAGCCAAGGGAGAAAACCACCCCCTAACCAATCAAAACTCAAACCAACATTTTAAAGCCTTAAAATAAGAGTTTTTAAGAAGTTAAAACTAGCCTTAAAATAGCAGGCAAAGGTGGTCAAGCACTTAATCAAAAAAAAAAAAAAAAAAAGCTTAAAAGGGACAAGTTCTTACCCTTGAAGCACAACAACAATTCAACAACAATTCTGAACCAAAACCAAGCCTAAGACCTCAAACCAAGCTTCAATGGACCTCAGCCCCAAAGTGAAGGTGTTTGACTAGGTATTTTAGTGCAAATATGTGAAGAAAACTTACTTTTATATAGAGAGAGATAGAGAATTCTAGAAAGAGAGTAAAATTTAACTCCTAAATTTTCTGAACCTCTCTAAAGGGGGAGGGACCTCTCCTTATATAGAGTAAGCAAGCAAAAAGTTTGTTTCATCCCTCCATACACGTTTATGGAGGATGTAGTCAGTGACCAACAATTGGCCCAAAAGATCTGAAAATATCTGAAAAATAAGAAAATTAGCCACCGGCCACTTTAGGTAGCCGGCCGGCCACCTCCCCTAGTCAACCGACCACTTTAAGTGGCCTACAAGGGAGAAAAGTGGCCGGCAAGGCCTTTCCCTCCCCTAGACAAGATGCACCAAGGTTTGGCCAAAAAATAAGGCGAAAACACACAGTGTAAAGAGGCTAAAAAACAAGGCACTTGGCCGAGAACCTCGGACACTCAAAACGAGCGCAAACATGCTCAATCATCGCCCACACAAATGATAACGTTTGAGTCTTAAGGTCAGTAAAAAATGGAGTGTCTACACTAACGAAAGTAAAGATTGTTTCATAGAAGTCTGAGTGAAGGCAAAGTTGTCCCTCGGAAGTTCAAGTGGATGTACACTCTCTTCTTCGGCAATCAATGGAAGTAAAGGCTGTCCTTTGAAGCTCGCAGTGATGGAAGCGAGATCTGTTCTTCAAAAGTTTGAGTGGGAGCACACACTCTACTTTAGCAAGAAAGCTCTTCAAAGCTCACACTGATGGAAGCAAGGGCTATTCTTTGGAAGTCTGAGTGGGAACACACACTCTGCTTCAACAAAAAAGACTCTCGAAGCTTGCACTGACGAAAGTAAGGGGCTATTTTTCGGAAGTTCGAGTGGTAGCACACACTCTACTTCAACAAGAAAGACCCTTGAAGCTTGCATTGATGAAAACAATGGCTGCTCTTCAGAGGTCCGAATGGAAGCACACACTCTACTTCAGCAAGAAAGACCCTCGAAGCTTGCATTGATGGAAGCAATGGCTGCTCTTCAGAGGTTCGAGTGGGAGCACACACTATTTCGACAACTAATGGCCGCTGTCTCTTGGAAATTCGAATGGGAGTCCACTCTACTTCAGCAACTAATGGAAGCAAAGGTTGTCCCTCGGAAGTTCGAGTGGGAGTGCACTTCTACCGTGTCAAGAACGGTCCCTCCAGGTTGGTAAGAAAGTCTACTACTCCTCATTCTTCTTCAAAGGGCAACAAAAATTGAAAACTGTCTTAGGCAACATAACGCAATAAAGATATATAATATAGAGAAACTAATGGAGATACACAATATGGAGGAAACAAATTTCTTCATAACATAAAAAAGATAAAACTTCTAGGACAATGCAGTAAATACAAATTGTTAATGTAATGGATAGACTTCTTCTACAGAATTCTTTTACGGAATGTCGACCCTTGCTCTCAGTCACTAGAGTTGTGAGGTCATTTGGAAAAATTTCACCAGCTGCTTAGGTTGTGGCCGTCATGCGCCACCATAGCCATGCCTTCTAAGATATCCTAGGGCCCTTGTTTTTTGAACTCTAGCTTATCTGTTTTGACTTTCTTTCTAAAGATCTTCTTAAGCGTTTGACACTTTTCTGTAAGACGCCCTAGTGATCAGTGGAAAACATAATAATTAGGGCCCTCGCGATCCTTCTTTGGCAAAAGCCCTTTGATATGAGGCAACTTCAGTTCCCCGTCTACCACCCATTCTTTAATTAAGGCCTTCACTTCCTCAACACTACATGGAAAATGAGTGTCATCTTCGCAGTTTTTCCTCTTCTTCTGACCTCTAAATTCCTCCCCCTGTGACTTTTGGGTAGAAGGCGCAGAAGCCGTAGTAATAGAAGGTCCTCGAGATGTCTTGAAGCTGGTTTTATAACTAGTCTCAAACCCAATCTCCTGAGACTGAGGTATGTTGATGTTCCGAGATGCTTTAATTAGTGCTGAGAATGTGGCTAACTTGTGATTAACAAGAAGCATCTTGTACCCATTCAATGCCCTTTCAACACATATATGGACTAAGTAGCTTTCCTCTACAGCCTCGTGATAGTCCACAGCTTTGTCTTGGAACCTCTTCACATATTCGAGAATGATTTCACTCTCGTATTGTTTTTCCTTACATAGGGTAAGTGTGGTTACCTTCTCAGCCACTTGAAAGAATTTGGCATGGAATTTATTGATCATCTCCTCCCAACTTCGGACAGAGTTTGGGGTCAAGTTAACGTACCAACCATATGCTCGGTTAGTGAGGGACTTGGAGAATTCTCTCAGTCGAAGGACATGATTTGAACCATGAATCCCCAAAGTCTCGATGAACCGAACAACATGTTCTCGAGCATTTCCTTGTTTGCTATCGAATTTGATGAACTTCGACACTATGTACCCCTTCAAGTATGGATAACTCAACATCTCGAAAGGGTATGGTGGCTTGACATCCGGATCGGGCAAAGAGGGTAAAGTCCTCTTGCCTCGTTCGAGATCGAACATGGCTTGCACATCGGCGAGAGTGAGAAATTGTTGAGGGAGAGAACTTGATGGTGGTATTCCTAAAACTTGGCTTGTAGACCCAAAGACCGAGCTTGGAGCGACTTGGCCATTTGGGTGTTGAGAATTCACCATCGGTGAAGACACATGATGATATTGGCTATCGGCACCTATAGACAAGCCATTTGATGGTGGGACATTAAATTGGGTCCTATAAAGTCTATTGCACGCCGTGGCTATACCGGGTTGGACTTGCAAACTCGGTGTTGGAACTAAAGGAGACCCATTCAGTGCATGAGTAGAATTTACAATTAGTGGAACAAAAATAGGCATGGATGAAGCACCATTTTGTAGACAAATTTTTGTAGGCCTTTTTTAAACTTCCACAGTTGCTGGAACACCATTCATCGTGCCGGAAACTCCTCCAACCATCGCTGGACCATGGCTCGATCCTCCAGGTGCGTGATTTTGCGCTCCATGGGCCACAGGTTGACCATGACTTATTCCTCCTAGCACTTGATTTTGCACACAATTTTGGGCAACTTCAAGGAGAATTGGGGGTGGGTATTGATGGTTTTGACCATTCCCAACATCCTCATGAAGTTGTTGATGCTTGCCGGCGCCAATTTGACCTCCATTTGTTATTGGGGGTATGAAATTCAAACCCATCACTAACATGGTGTGGGTGAGATTTTGAAGGGTCGTGAGAATCTTTTGTTAAGTGTGTTGGAGTCCTTAAATGGCTTCAAGAATGAGAGGTGCGTCTTGAACTTGAGTCCTCTCATCACCACCATTGAAAGAGCCTTGTTGATGAACTTCTTCTTCTCTAGCCATCTTCACCGAAGTTGTGTAGATTCTGGATCTTGTTGAGACTATTAACCAATCCGCCTCCTTAGCAGAGTCGCCAAATGTATGAGAGAGTTCAAGAATGTCGTTGGAAAATTTGAAGATCTTCGAAGAAAAATTCGAATTCTCTAGAAAATGATGAGATGCTTAGATACTTCAATAGTCACAACTAAGAACACAAAAGCAAAGAGATGATGAAGATAAAAGATTGGTTAAAGAAGATGGCAAAATAGTTAGAGAGAGAATAATGGCAAGGCTCTCCTATGGATCTCCCACTTTCACTCTCAAGGTTGATAATGGAGAAGGAAAATTAGTTCTTTCCCAAGAGTTATCTCTCCAAAATCTATCCTTTGTAAAGCTATGGATAGGTGTTATTTATAGGTAACTCGTGATGTAGGATGGAGCCCATGTGCAAGGCACATGGGAAATATTTTCTTTAACAACCTTGTCCGAAGAGGTGACCTTTCCAAGGATGAGGAAAACCCTGAAGAGGAGATCAACCTCTCAGCGAACCCTTTTTCTTAGCCACACTTAACCAATGATCTCCAATCATCACAACGGGTTAGGGGTAGTCCCAGAGGACGTCCTGTTGCAGAAGGGTCAGGGGTAGTTCAAGAGAATGCCCTGCCACAAATATTGCCAAGTCGCAGGGACCCCTTAGATCATGCCACCTCGACCAAGGTATAGGCTTAGTTTAACCAAAGCGTGAATTTATCTCCACTCACCGTCCTCGGGATCGGGTCCTTTGTTCAAACTCCATTACGCCCATGGTTCTGGTGTGTAAATCCCGGAAAGCTCCAAGCCCGCAAGTGTTTTGGGACTCATTAACGGAGTGACTTCTAGATTGCGATCGAATCTGTTCGAAGCCTGAGTGCCTCGGATCTCTAGGCTTGCTCAATACCCTCTCGAGTTCGGGCCCGAGTAAATCTCTAAGTTCGTGGATCCGAACTCTTTCGAGGCTTATAGCAATCTGGCCTGTTTGATCGCGATAAATTTAGGCCCACCAATCTTGGACTTTTTAATTGGGTCGATTAATTTAGTAGGTTCAAATTAACTCCTCTTACACACGTCATATAATTATGATAGCTAATTTGCACTTAATGATTTTATGATATAATAGGATACTATGAGTCTTATAAACGGCCTTACATTATTGAAATTTTCATTTTGTGTGTTCATTATAAATGCATGAAACTTTCATTGTGATTTTTTTTATATAAAAAAAATTTAAAATTATATTTTATAAAAAAGTTTTTTAAATACTAAGTTATTTTTGGAGAAACTCCAACACGGGAGACAAATATGCAAATTAAGAATTTTTGCTAATGAAGATTTACTAATTTTGTCTCAAACAAATTATTCATTCTAAAAGACATTTTGTCTATTTTTATTTTGACTCTACAAATGTAGATAGCATGCAGTGCTAGCCAATATGCATATTTCCGCCACTGTGTTGCTTGATCCATGTTAGTTTATATGTTCCAACATATTTATCTTTGTTTCGTTTATTTTTATTGCATTATTAATATTTTATAAATGGAGATTGTTTGTCTTGTGTGATACGAATTTTTTGCAATGCCTACAAAAATCTTTAGCAAATTTGTCTATTTAAAAGAATATAAAAAATAAAGTTAGCCATATCTAATCACTAAAAAATAAAGCAAAAGTTGAAGAAGTTAAAGAAGATTCTATTTTTGAAAATTAGTATCTTATGTTATTAAATCAAATAACATATCATAAATGGTATATTAAAATAACTCTGGTTATAAATAACAAGTTTGTTATGAAAGATACCATTGATCTAGTTGATAGTAGAGCTAATATGAATTACATTAAAAAATGTTTCATTCCTTCTGAATATTTTGAAAAAACCACTCAGTCACTAACTAGAGTTATTTTAATAAACCATTTATGATATGTTATTTGATTTAATAACATAAGATACTGATTTTAGAAGTAGAATCTTCCTTAACTTCTTCAACTTTTGCTTTATTTTTTATTGATTAGATATGGCTGAGATTTGTTGTTTTATTTGGATTAAGTCCAAATTATGCTGGTATTGATGAATTTTAATTCTTTTATTTCTGGTTTAAGAAGATTAACTTATCTACGAAGATCGTTAAGATTTGCAGGAACTTCGGTATTTTCAAGGAGTTAAACTACCATGTTAAGACTGTAATGAGTGGGTTGCATATTATCTTCGAAATATTGTTCTTATGTCTTTTGATACACTTCAAGCATTTTAAGTTTTAATTCTTGATCTTTAATTTGATCAATGAGATTTAAAACAAATTTTTGTTTGTCAGTAAAAACATTAATACTGGGGCCGGTCGAAAGACCATTCATTTCAACAATAGCCTTCAAATAATTAGATTCAGTGTTGAGGTTGTTACGATTGCAACATCTATTGCTACAGCCTTTCTGTTCTGGTTGTCCATAGGAAGAGGTATCACTATTGGAATATAATTCTGCCAGATTATCACTGTCTTTATCAGAACTATCTTCGAAATCAAACGAATTCATCATAAGCTTATAAAGCTAAACTTTTAAACCTTCATCAATATTTAATTCTTTTATTTTTTGCTTAATTCTGCATTTGTTAGCATAGTGGCCGATTTTACCACACTTGTAACATTTTGTTGAGGACTTATCTTTCTTTTGGAAAGTTGTTTTTGCAGAGTTAGTGGTTTGTTTGCCTTTAGTATTCTGATAAGAAGACTTCTTTCTCTTTTTATAATTGGATTTATATTCTTTTACTTTTCTTGATTTTTTTTTTTTGAGTAAGGAATTTTTATGGGACTTTTCCCAAACTAAGCCCCTATACTAATTTATTTCCCAAACTAAGTCTACTTTAGCGAAATTTCCCAAACTAAGCTGAAGGATGTTTACAAAACATGCTTTCAACATTTTTGTGGTCCAAGCAGACAAAATAAACAAAATCATGAAAATGTGTTTACAAAATGCGCGTTTACTAATTATCCCGTCAATTAATAAAACGCAATTGAAAAACGCACAACGTGAAAACGTGTTTTGAAAACACGCTTTCAATAACAAAAAATAATTATATAAAATGATCACTTTTTTACTTTAATTCTTAATTTTTTTTTATTTTAAGGTTTAGAATTTAAGATTTAATTCTTAATTTTTTTTTATTTTAGGGTTTAGGGATAAAATTTATTGTTTAGGGTTTAATTCTTAAAATTTATTTATTTTTATTTTAGGGTTTAGGATTTAAGATTTAGGGTAAAGTGTAATTTATGATGCCAAAAAACATAGTAAGAACATAAAAAAGAAGAAGATAAAACTGTGTCGCTTTAAGCACAATAAAAAACACAATAGGGAGTCACAGCAGTGACCCCGTGGCCAAAAAAAGGGTAAGGCTTAGCGTTAGAGATCACACGCACTCACATTCTTTTCTCTCTCTCTCTCTCTAACATACTTACACCCACATCACTCCACTCTCTCTTTCACACACATCCACACACATTTATAATAAATAAATAAAAATAAAAATAATTAATTTTATTCATTATATTTATTTTAATAAAACATATATAATTTTTAATATATATAAATTTTATTTTTATAAAATTAATACCAATAAAAAGATATCAATCATATTTTTAAAATGAGATCAATATTAAATATATATAATAATAAATAATAATTACTTTGTTTGGTTTGGTTATATTTTCTAAATTATTAGTATCATTTTAAAGATAATCAAACCAAATAGAGTGATTGTTATTTTTTATATACCAATATCAAATATATGTAACAATAATTTATAATAATATATAATAATCAAATCAAATAGAGTGATTTGATTATTATGGCCCATGCTTTTCACATGAACTGGCCCAGCGAATTTCCATGACTATACCATTTTCAAAACTTTAATCCCACTCTAGAGAACTTTATTCCCACTCTAGAGTAGGTGTTTATCTTTATTCCCATTCTTGGGTGAAACGGCTTTTCCACTGCCCTTTTTGTTGAATAAAAAAAGATTTTTTTTTTGCATAAAATCAGCTTTTGAAAAGCCAGTTTTACTTAATTTGTAATTATTTCTCGTTAATTTAAAACGGTTTTGCTAAACTCGTTTTGTGCCAAATATTTTTTGTTTTTAAACTCTTAATTTTGAAGATAAATATTTATATTGAAAATATATTTCAAACATAAAACGGTTATAGGAAAACCGTTTTACAATACGGCTTTAGCAAAGCCGTTTTAAAAAAATGTTTGTTTTTTTGGTTTGTCAGTGTTGTTTTTTGTTGAATACACGTTTTTGCCCTACTCCCCAGCCCAACACACATAGATGAAACCGAAGAGAGAGGAAGAGAGTGCACAACGGAGAAGGGTGATAACTTTTTTGGTTATCACTGTTGAACAGATGAATGAGTTCAGAGATCTTGTTTGTTTCCTTAAATATCTGTTGCCAAGAAATATTTAAATAAAACTTCACACAACATATAGAAAGTATCTAATTTGCTAATTACTACTACGAACGGGGAAACAAAATAAAGGTATGACTATAACACTTATAATACTTCAGAACGACGTAGCTAGTTCAAACATAAGTATCCCACAAAAATAATTTGTGGAAACATTCAACATAACACAATACATAAAATAAAGCGTCAAGTACAATAATTAACAGTTACATAGACAAATATTAGACAAACCTTTCACAAACTTATTGTTGAAAGAGTTATTTTAACGCACACAGTACATAATTATGGATAATCTAATATAGTTTAGTACACAGATATATGCGTAATCCTCGCTCAAATCGGCAATCTCAGAGTTCGAACAATCTGAGAGCTCAGGGTCAGAGAAAAGTGTAGGATCCTCTTTGATAGCCTTAGTAGCCTCAACATTTGGTGCTGTTCCTTTCTTTTTGGCATCCGACTTAAGTATAGATAGTTTCATATCGCGGGCTAACCTACGGTGCATTTGAGAAATCTCACGTCGAAGTCTTTCACATAGTCAATCAACATTATCTGGATCTTCCTTTTGGATCTCAACTGAATGTGCTTACGGCACCTTTAGTCGATTTTCTCGAAATAAATATATTTTCCTGATACTGTCATCTCTTCTATACTGAAATAAATATATATTTTTTCTTTTATTTATCTCTTTGTGTACCGACCCAAATTTTTAATTATTTTGTAAAATATATACTAATATTATTTAATCACAACTGGGAAAATATACGATTTACTTTGTATTATTATGTGTAATTTTGTAAAATAATATAAATATTGAGAATTTAGGGGTCAAAGTATAAGTAAATAACTAAGTTAAATTTATCCATTGTAGAGCTTAGTGATAGCAGTTAAATTAGGGGGGTACGTGGGTGGCTACTTGTCACCTAAAGCTTGCTGAGCAAGCCTTGCATCTTGTATAAAAGGAAGAGTTGGGAACAAGAGGAAGGAAAAAACAAATAAAGAAATGGACAAAAAGTAATGAAAGTTAAGAAGGTTTTAATAGTGGAAAGAAATAGTGAGGTATTAATTTTAATGTGAGTTATATTATACATTGAGTCACCATAATATATTTTACATATGCTTTGAGTTACCATAATTTATTTTCCGTAAATTATGTTTTATATATTATATTAGCATTTTTAATTATGTTATTTATTTATGAACCTCATTTAATATACTAAGGAAAACCCATGGATATAACTGTTTATTAAAATGTGTTTTGGGTAATTATTTTATAGGTACCACCACGGAGGTCCCATGCCTTAGGGGACTTAAATAACCATTGGCTCTCTGATTAGTTACTTTGTGACCCTTTGTCTGTCATGGATTCACTGACCCTCTAAATTTCTAGTGTGGAGCAAAGTGATGTACGAAGCTAAGTGCTACACTATGGTGGAGCCACCTCTAGAGTTCGTACAAGCCACCTCTTGAGTCCATACTTCTATTATGTTATGTTCTGTACTGTGGTTATGATTATTTTGTTTATATGATTTTTGTATTATATGTCAAATAATCTTTGTATTATATACTCTGTATTTTAAAGCTTTGTTTAGCCAGTAATTATCCATGGTGAATTTTATGCTCTTAGTATAATATTTCTCACTCTGCCATGTGCTTATTGCTGTTTACCAATTTTCAGGAAACAATGCAATTCAAAAATAGCTTTTGGAGAGTCTTAGATGCGGGGCTGCAGAATAGATGCACATAGCACTTCATATGTAAATATTGGCCTTTTGGTCAATGAGTTTTGTTATGAAAGTAAAAGTTCCAATGATTATTTCGGTACCCTTACTTAAATATTTTTTTCGCTCGCGTTTATTTATTTGTTCAAGAATTGGCTGTAGGTAACTTCAGTTACTGACCGTCACGATACTTAACCCTTGGGTACGGAGAGCGGGTCGTGACACTTTGTCTATATCATCTACATTAGTTTTAATTATTTTAGTTTTACTAAAAGAGTGGTCAATATAATTCTGTCAAATTTGTAGAGTAGTTAGTGCAGTCTATCTTTTCTAAGGGTAACATTTTGTCAAATTACACAAACCTCCCTTAATGTTTAAAGAGAATTTTGAGAATTACACTGAGCTTCCGTAATGCGTTAATTCTCATAACACTTGGCATCTTTTCATATGTAATTCATTAGTTGTATGTATCATCATGTCTACAAACAATCAACATTAGTTTGGATTGCTTTAGTTTGACTAAAATTGATGTCAATATAATCATGCCAAATTAGTAAGGCTTATTGTAGTTCTCTAAACTTAGAGATGATGGGTGTAATTTACACCTTATTTAATTATTCAATGCGATGGCCATTACATGAAGTAAATTTTTTATTTTCAAAGTAGAAAAAAAAGACATGAGAAAATTTTTAAAGACAAGAATTTAATAAATAATATATTGGGAACATTGGGTTGAGTTTTGTTTTGGAGACGTTGTAATTGTCACTTAAGTTTTCAAACAAATTTGAGACATGCAAATTTTAATGTTTGGCACTGCTTTTAGCTTTAGCTTTATGTTGTGTAATAATAGTAAAATAAATAAATATATAAACAAAACAGATAAAAAATAACCCTCCTTTAACACTAACTCTCAATATTAACAATATTCACAATTTTGCTTATTTGCTTGATTCTTTATCTTTATGGCATGCTCGCTTCGATCATGTAAATATTAGAAAAATAAATGACATTGTAAAATATGAACTAATTTCTAAGCATGATATTGATATAGTAGAAAATTGTTAAGTCTGCATGCAAAGTCATTATTTAATCAAAGATGAGCATGTGAACCAAGCGACTTTCTCTGGCACAAAAGCGTATGCAAGCAAAACAAAGGAGCGCAGTTTTAATATTCTGCTGATTTCAAGTCATTACGTTGCTCACTAAATTCTTGGCCCATACTTTTAATGTTACCGTCATTCTTTGCATGTTAACATTCTTCTTGACATCTAATTCTTCCTTGGAAGAGTTTATTAGTTATAAAATTTATATAAAAATAAAAGGGTTAATTACTTGTCATTGGCCAAGGAAAAACATTGCCCAAACATGAAGAATGCAAGTTGTTCTGTGGTTGGTTGCAACTCAAACACTATGAGGATGTTACTCTGAGTTGCGCCCATCCATATTTGTATATTTTTTTTTCTCTCTGTCTCACTATATATTAATTCTTCCAAAATAAAAATATCACAATAATGATATTATAGTGTCATTTTTTTCATATATAAATCATCTTCATAACTATTTTTATGTTAAAATGAAAAGTTCTTACTAAGTCACATTATTTTATATAAAAATTTATATGAATTTTTGTTTGTATATTTTTTAATCTTCCACCCGCAGCAACTAATGAATCCAATTAAAGGGTTTACAAAAATGCTAGAGATTCCAAAAATTCTACCAAAAGTTCTACCAAATGTCTCACATAAATGTATGACCCACATGGACTCACATTGTGGGGTTCAACACCCATATGAAACATTTGGTAGAAACTTTGGTATAATTTTTAGAGTGTCTAATATTACTCAAGGGTTTATTAAAATAAATGGTTAATCACACCAAACTCTCTTAACTATTAATGGATATCGCTATGTCCCTTAATTTATGAGCTCTTGTATTTTGACGTTCTCAACTTTAAAATATATCAATTCAACCCTTTAGACTACCTCTTAAAAGAATGTATCTGCACAATTTTCATTGTTAAGAGAGTGATAATTAACTAGGTCTTGATTTAATTAATCAATTAATAAACTATCCATAAAGCCATCAGACTCCCCCAACTAATACAGATAAACCTTTGGGATCCTCTCTCTCCCCCCTACCCTTCAATTGCATATTCTCATCTTAGCTGTACCACATCCCTTTCTTAATAGGACATGCCACCTTACCTTCGTTTGACACTACCTCACCTACTTTTGATATGGTTTATCATTGACTTCTAAATAAATTCTATAAAACATAAGGTTGTCAAATCTAGATTTTAATGATGAAACTTATCAATAAATTGTTAATTTTAAGACGTCATATACAAGTACTTAAAAAAAGACCTCGTATGACTTCAAATGAGAAATTATGGAACCGAAATATTTTACAAATCTATTTAAAAATAGTTTCTGAGAATTTACAAATCAATAACCATTGAAGCTAATTTGTTGAGCAAAATGATAAATTTATAATTTGAACAGCTTAAATCTTATAAACTAACACTATTAAATTGGTTGTGAGGTGTAGTTTGTTCAAAATAATAAGAAAAATGTGTGTTTTTTTTCAATTTAAATGTTTTAAATTCTAAAATTACCATTTTTTCATGAAGTTCAGCTTCAATGGTTATTGATTATCACCTTGGCAAAAGATATGCACCACTGGATTGAATTCACATAACCCTAGCCCTAACCCTCTCAACAACCCAATTTGAATTCACAGAAACCTAGCCCTAACCCACATTGGTATCTTCCAAACTTCCTCCCTCACTATTCTACCCACATTCGCATTTTCACAAACAAAATCAACATAAATAAAATTCAAACTCAGAGAGAGAGAGAGAGAGAGAGATAGACAATGCTATACCTGCGAGAGAGACGAGTTCGAAGAGAGGGAGGAAGGTGCAGCGAGCGACAAAGAGAGGGAGAGTCACTGTGAGCGACCCATAGAGAGAGAGAAAGCAGATAGCGACAGAGAGAGGGAGAGTGACTGTGAGCGACCCAGAGAGAGAGAGAGCAGAGAGCGACAGAGAGAGGGAGGAAGGTTGCCTCTAGTTGGGGTTTTGGGGGGAAAAGAAAGAGAGGAGGTAGAAAGCGTGGTTGCAAATGAGAGGGGATGGGCCATTTTATAATGGGTTTCTATTAAAAGCGTGTTTCCAAATCATGCAATCTTACCTAAAAGCGCTAATAGTAACAATGCTTTCTTAAGTAAAGGCATGTTTTCTAACCATGCTTTCATAATTCCACTGCCTGGGCCAAAAACATGTTGAAAGCGTGTTTTGTAAACATGCTTCAGCTTAGTTTGAGAAATTTAGCCGAACTAGACTTAGTTTAGAAAATAAATTAGTATAGGGGCTTAGTTTGGAAAAAGCCCCAATTTTTACATCATAAGCAAATTGGTCACAAAATTCACCTATTGGGATTACATCAAAGCTTTTACAAAAGCTTTTCTTTATATGAACCCTAACCCTACTCATTCATGGTTCATCGAAGTTTACCCCCAATTATGCTAAGTTGGTATTTTTAATTGGTTTTTATATTATATTTAAAATAATATAAAAAATAAAATTAGCCTTGCACAAACGTCACGTCAATAATTATGTCAAAACTGAATGTTTATATAGCATGCCATTAAAATTATAACATTTTTGTCATACATATATAACATTATTCTTTTGAAGGTTGGTTGAGTTAATTTGAATAATTTAATAGAGTAGAGATAGTTGTCACAGCAAACATTATGTAAAGTGACGGAGCAAAATACAAATGTAAATTTAATATACTTTTACCATGTAAAATGCATAAAAATGTTGGAATTACTCTTAGGAAGTTTGTTATTGAACAATTAAAAATAAAAATTCAAAATGTGTTTTTTCATAACAAATATTCGTAGAGTTATATTTAGCACATCTTAATTATTCATTTTGATTAGTATTATCAAATTTTAAAACATGGTTTCAAATTAAAAACAAAATTTTAAAAAACACAATTTTATTTGCCAATTAAATTAAAAAAAGTTAATAATAATTTTAATTTTAAAATGTATTTATAAAGAAAAATGATTGAGAGCTCTAGAAATAGAGCTCTAGAGGAGTTCAAAATGTGTATGTCTGTGTTTTTTTTTTCTTTGCCACATGTGTAGAGCTTAAATATTAAAATTCTCTATCATTAGTGATTATAAATCCACACGGTAAAAAAAGTATTTATCGTTAACATATCACAATTAAGGTTACAAATGAGGCCGAGTTTAGAAAAATATTATAATGTAAAAAAGATTAGCAGGTTGGAAAGCAAATACTTTATCCATGGTAGGCAGAGTTACTCTCATAAAATTTGTGACCTCTAAGAGCATTTTCGACATTTACTATTTTTTTCATCAAATTTGACTAAAAACTTCATCTAATATCGCATCGTCCAACATAAATTTTTGCATTTTTATCAAAACACCAGTTGACTAGGAGGATCTGGCCGGTCAATTGGTTTGGTGTAAATTGACCATAACCTGCATGACAATTTTGCAAGGAAGATGTTGTCCAAGAGGACATCTAGCCCAACGGTCGCTTACAAATTTGATAAAAACGCTCCAGGCATTCTTAGGTTGATGAAAAATTTAAGACAACTTCAATTTGATATTAGTTTTATGTTATGATTAGAGCATCAAAAATTGGAATTTTTTCATCAAATTTAAATTTGATTAAAGCAAATAGCAGGCATTGGAGACACTCTTACATCATGCAAACCATGCTTTTACCGAAAAAAGGTTTGCAATGAGATTGATAGCCTAAATAGAAACTCCCTGTGACACCCCTGTTCTGTATTATACTAATTGGTCCTTAATGTGTATACGATTATGTGTTTGTTATGGTTTTGTATGCCATTATGTGAAAATATGTGGTTTTGAATTTCTATCTGTTCACCGTAGGAATATCTGTTTGATTTTACCGCTTCGGAAATTAAATTAGAGGCCTTATCGGCCACGGAACCCGAAATTGATTACGCCATTGTGATATGCATAATTTTTAGAGCCTACGGTGAAATTTAATTGAAAATTGATTTGGGTTAGATTAAACCGATTAAATTGATGAATTAGAGCCCAACTATTCTATTATTATAATCTTGGCCTTAGTGGATTTTGTTGTCAAGCTTTAAACATTCAATCTCTCTCTCCCTAGTCTCATTTTGACTGATATTAAACTCAAAGAAGAGAAGAGAGGGCCGGTTGTAGAGAGAGAAAGGGAGAGACTTGTGTAATTTGGGCTCAAGACTTGGGAATTTGAAGATCTAGCTCAAGATTTGGCTAGAGCTTGAGTGTTGAAACTCTTAGGTGAGTGAATTCATGGACTCTTGTTTGTAATTTGTAAGTTCAAAGTTGAAAGAATGTTAAAGAACATGGAAGGAGCTGGTTTTGATGAATTTGAAGACTATATATGCATGCATGTATGAATTGTTTTGAATTTGCATATTTGAGCTTGAATCACATGACTCGTGTTGCAATTTTGGTTGAAATCCATGTATTTGACCATCTTTTCATCATATGAGATGAGGATGAAGGTTATATGTCACATGCATGTACAATCCATGGAAGTAGAAGCTTTGAATGCATGAAATGGTTACATTGGTAATGAATTGGTGGAAAATGAGCCATGCATGTAAATAAATTATGAAATTGAGCTTTAATATGTTGTAATTCTATGTTTGTACCATGTTAATACATGATTATGCGAAGTTTGGACCGAAATCATGCATTTAGAGCCTTTGAATGTCAAGATGGAGCTCAAGAACTCAATCTGGAAAACCCAGATTTTCGATGTCCGCTCGAGCGGGTGAAGTGACGCTCGAGCGAATAAATCGAGCTCCCAGCATTTTCTGCAGACATGGTTACCGCTCGAGCGGGGAAGTTGACGCTCGAGCGTGGGAGCTATTTTGACAGGCCTTCCGCTCGAGCGCCCTATTTAACGCTCGAGCGTATTTTTCATGCAACCAGTACTTTTGCAGGCCTTAAGGGTCCGCTCGAGCGGGTAAGTCCACGCTCGAGCGGGGACCCTGTTTTCTGAAATTTCGTTCATACATTCTGTGTTTCGTTTTCCATTCTGTTTCACTTGTAATCACTCTTAGGCATGTGTTAAATGGCGTAAATGAGTTAATGAGATAAGAATAAAGCCTAAAGAGGAATACGTGAACTAAAGAATGGATTGAACTGTTAGTGACCCTCTTGTGTTCATGAAATGTGTAGGGTCAAGCTCCAGGGCAAATCCACAAGCCGATCACTGTGAGTAATATCGATATTTGAATGCTTGTGAATGTCCAATTGTCTACCCCATTTTTAAGCTTTATGAACTGCTAATTGGGATTGTGGACGTAAGTCCGATATGAATGCATAAATGGACCCAAGGTCGTTTTGACATAAATGAATGGGCCGAAGGCCGTTTCGACATAAATGAATGGGCCAAAGGCCGTTTTGACATAAATGAGTGGGCCAAAGGCCGTTTTGATGTAAATGAATGGGCCGAAGGCCATTTTGGCATAAATGAATGGGCCAAAGGCTGTTTTGACATAAATGAATGGGCCAAAGGCCGTTTTGACATAAATGAGTGGGCCAAAGGCCGTTTTGATGTAAATGAATGGGCCGAAGGCCGTTTTGACATAAATGAATGGGCCAAAGGCCGTTTTGACATAAATGAATAGGCCAAAGGCCGTTTTGACATAAATGAGTGAGCCAAAGGCCGTTTTGATGTAAATGAATGGGCCGAAGGCCGTTTTGACATAAATGAATGGGCCAAAGGCCGTTTTGACATAAATGAATGGGCCAAAGGCCGTTTTGACATAAATGAGTGGGCCAAAGGTCGTTTTGATGTAAATGAATGGGCCGAAGGCCGTTTTGACATAAATGAATGGGCCAAAGGCCGTTTTGACATAAATGAATGGGCCAAAGGCCGTTTTGACATAAATGAGTGGGCCAAAGGCCGTTTTGATGTAAATGAATGGGCCAAAGGCCGTTTTGACATAAATGAATGGGCCAAAGGCCGTTTTGACATGAATGAGTGGGCCAAAGGCCGATTTGACGTAGATGCAAATCAGAATGGGCCAAAGGCCAACATGTTTAGAACTACAGTCACTTGACCTAGACTCTGTATAATGTACATATTGTTTATATGACTTCTGTGTTTGATATTATTCACTGGGCTATCGCTCACGCTCATTCATGTGTTTGTAGGTGAGCCAAGGGAAGTCCAAACCCAGCCCCAATGAAGTCTGCTAGGAAAAATCCGAGTTTTGAGGAAGTCAGCCTTGCGTCTCACTCTTGAGACCTGCCCTTGCCTTTTTGTTATGTAATTATATTTTGTCTTGCCGGCAAGCACTTTATGTATATCTGTAATTAGTCTGCCATAGGTTGACTCGTTTTGGATGATCCTGTCTGTAATGGATTTGGTGAAACTGTACTTTTGACGTGGGTTATTAACGTGACTGAATATGGTCTGTTGATGTGCATATAAGCACGGCTCTATGGACAAAGTCTTTAAATTTTGCTTCCCTTTTGGCCCCCTTTACTTTGATGTCTTAAGTCTGTTTTGGTTGAGGCCGTAGGTAATCTTAGGGTTACTGGCCGGTTACGTCCTTAACCCATGGGGGCGGGTTCGGGTCGTGACACTCCCTTTAGGGTGATATGGAGAGGAAGAAAATTCATCTTGCTAATTAAGATGTGGGGTGTAAAATTAAAAAGAATTGAGGACTTGGGATCAACAAAGCCAAAGATCAAAACCTGGCTTTGATCTCTAAATTGGGTTGGAATCTTATCAATTAGAAAGATGATTTGTGGTGTGAAGTTCTGCATAAGAAATATTTAAATAAAACCTCATTCCATTATTGGAAGAGAAGGAGGAATGCTTTCCATTTATGGAGAAGCATCATGAGCACTAAGAAAATTTTAAGGAAGGCTATGGAATGAGAGGTAGGTGATGGTAAGTCTGTGAATGTTTTGAAATATTAGTGATACGGAGACAATGCTTTTGCGAAAACTGTTTCCTTCACCAATCACAATGAAGCTCCTATTATAACTAATGTGAGATAGCTTTTGGGCGAGGATGGCAATTGGGATGAGAGTTCTGTGCATAGGAACCTTCCCTCCCAATTGGCTTATCTGGTCTTGAAAGCTACTCTTCTTGGGAATCTCGACATGGATACTCTTTGTGGGGAGGGTCTCTCGATGGTACCTTCATTGTTTCCTTAGTGCATGAATTCATCTTGAGGAATAGTGACAAGAAGAAGGACTAGAATTGGGTATAGAAGCTCAAATTACCACAAAAACTTAAGGGTTTATTGTGGATTGTGCTTCATAGCAAACTACTTACCAATCAAATGAGAATGAAAAAAGTATTGACTAATGATACTCAATGCACTAGATGCTGTGAGGTCGAGGATATCAATAATTTGTTTAGAGATTGCTATAAGGCCAAAGAAATGTAGCTTACTATTTTTAATAAACATTAGTACCCTGACATAAAGAGGAAACCTTGGATGGTTTGGAACAAGAGTAACGCTGAGAGGGTAATTTATAAATAAATTGAGCCGAGCTAAGGAAAAGTCTTCTTTAAAAGTTGGGCAGAGATAAGAGCTGGTGTAGCTCGGTCTTAAAACTAACGAGCTAGGACCAGGTGAAGTCTGGGCCGAGCTATGAGCCGAGGTGTTTTGGGCTTCACAACTTGGACCTCACCTTTTTTAGCTCGGTCAGAGACTATTGCTATTAGCTCGGTCTATACAGCCAAAACCGAGATAGAAGCGTACAAGGACCGAGCTAGGCGTTGCATATGAAGGCACCAGATTGAGTGTGTCAAAGGGCTAGTGTTAGCTCGGTCATACTGTTATTCCACCGTGGTAGTCATCTCATTTGGCTTGCAGTAATGACTCCTAGGAGGACTCTGCTAAGGAGAGTAGAGTCCTGCTAGGATTGTGTAAACCATCTCATTTGGTTGGTAGTAACTAGGGTGAGTGATTCCTAGGAGGACTTTTAGAAGGAGAGTTGGAATCCTACTAGGATTATGCCACATGGAATCTATAAAAGCTTATGATAGGACCTATGTACATATATCACAATTTTGACTCTCGAATACACAGAGCTCTAGTTTATTGTCTACTTTGTTGACTTAAGCATCAGAGAGGTATCCGGCACACACCCGCCGGTTAGCTCACGTTTGTGTTTTCAGGGAGTAAAGCAACGACGTAAGGAGGAGCGCAAGCTTGATCAACAAGATTATACGAGAAGATTATCTCATGCTCATACAAATACTAAATGTAATAAGCACTTTAATGATGATCTCTCTTGGTATACTATTTTTGTTGTTGCTTTATGGAAAAATTGGAAAAACATAAATGATTTTATGTCTAAGGAAAATCTATGAGTAACAAATAGAGTGCCAAATTCATTTTGGATTACTCTAGAGAAATCCATCAAGCTTTCCTTTACATTGTACCTATCTCTAGACTTTCTTATAGACTAATCACTTGTAGTTTACCACCTGCAGGAAGACTAAGGGTATGTTTGGTTTGGCTTTGTAGAGTGCTTTTGAGAAAAAAATTTCAAAAAACTTGTTTGGTTTGTAATTTTTCTAAAATTACTTTCTCTCTCTTACACATCAATCAATCACTTTTTCTCTCTCCTCTCTCCTTTCTCATTCTCAATCATTTTTTCTCTTATGTACATCTACTCAATTACAACAAAATATTAAATTATTCCAAACTCCCAAACTCCAAAACTACTTTTAAAATACATAACCAAATAAACTAAAAAATTTTCTACACTCTCTCTCCAAAATACTTTTTAAAAACTACTCTCTTAAAACCAAACCAAACATATCCTAAAACTCAACATAGATGGTAGTAGGAAAGTAGGAGGAGATTAAGGATTTTGAGGGTTGATCTGAGATGAAAGAGGAGTATGGGTGTATGGACACTATGGCAGATTGCAACAAGGAACCAGCCGTGAAGTTGGGCTAACAATCATACTTCAAAAAGGCTTAAATAATGTAATCATTAAAACAGATTTAAAACAGATGTAGCTCAGGTAGTGCAATTGATGGAGGAATAAATAGGGGATAAATGCCCTTTTGAGAACTTGGCAGAAAATGCCAAGACGTTGCTTAGAGGATGTAAGTGTACTCTTTAACATGTTTGGAAAATAGGGAACCTATGTGCTGATGTCTTAGTTAAGTTTGGAGCAGAACAAATTGAAGATACAATGGTGGTGAATGAACCACCAATTGAAATTAGAAGTCTCCTTGTTGCAAACATGGTAGGAATATGTCTAAGGAACGGGCTTAGGCCTCGTTTGACAAGTTAACATTTTAATCAAAAAGTAAAAAAGTTATTAAAAAAAGTCAAAAAGCCTATAACTTATAAAAAAGTCAAAAATTATTTTTTCTCTCTACTTTGTGTACATATTTTCGTAAAAAGTCAAAAAATCACCCCAAACATACTAGTTTTTTTTACCTTATATTTTAGCAAAAAAGTCAAAAAATTACTAAAATAATCTGTTCCCAAACGAGGCCTTTGTCTCTTTGTTATTTTTTATTTTCGTTGTAAAAAAAAAAAACCTGTGTTATTTACGCAACAAATCGATTTTAAATGAGTTTAACAAAAGTAAAGGCCGAGTACTTTTATTTTTTATATTACATATAAACTTGTCTTCATTTTTTGATTTACAAAACTTATTATAATTCAATCTGTAAAATTTTTTGTATTGAAGCCATAAATATTTGGTTTTTTTGCCTCGTTTGGGAACATGTTTTTTTAGTCACTTTTTGACTAAAATGTGATTTAAAAAAACTAGTATGTTTAAGATAACTTTTTGACTTTTTACGAAAAGATGTGAAAAAAGTAGAGAAAAAATGAAATATTTGGCCTTTTGGTATGAATTATTGACTTTTTATTTTTTTAGCGACTTTTTGACTAAAAAAATTATTTGCCAAACGAGACCAAATAAACTAAAAATCCAATTGAGAGCTTTAAGTTCATTTTCGATTTATTTTGATAGCAGAAATCATTTATCTTTTAGTTCAAGTTGATAGGATATTAATAGTTATACACTTATAAGTAATATTATACAAACAAAAAATTCATATATAATTTTTATACATAATAATGTGGTTTATTGTGAAACTTTCATTTCAAAACAAAATAAGTTACATCAAGATCGAAATATTTAGAAAGAACAAGTTACCCAAGCCGGATATATTCCTTCCAATGTTTTTCGATTGGATGTTTGGATAATTGATTTATAACATTTGAGTAATAAATTACTAACAAAATTTATATTATAGTGGGTGTTTGAGAAGTGGATTTTTATGTAGGTTTTTTTAGTTATAAGATATAATTGGATAAAATTTTTTTAGTATTTAAGAAGATAGTTGGATTTTTTTGTAGTTAGATATAATGTTTGTGAGAAAAAAAGTGAAATGATTATGAAATTGAATGTGATGTTTTATTTAGATTTATTTTTTTTAATTTTCTAAAAAATTTATCTTTTAGTGAAAAAAAAAATAAAAAATCCCAAAACCAAGTGCCCAAACACCACCGAATGTATTAAAATTTAGATTTTTTATTTCAGGGAAGTTTTTAATAAACCGAATTAGGTCGGTTCGCGCCGCTTTGCTTGTACGCACTCTCTTCTGGCTCAATCCTAGAACCCTCAGATAAGCTCTATCGCCGTCGACCTTGCCACTGTCTCTCTCTCCACGAACCCAAGAATCACCATGTCCATGTTTCTCCGAGCTCTGCCTACTATAACCCTACGTTCCATACCCCTTTCTCTCTCATCTATCCCCCTCTTGTACCTCAACTTGCAAACACTCACTCAACCCAGAATATATCCAAGTAGAACCACTTACTCCGTTTCTGCTTCAGCAGCTCCATCTACTTCATCAGAAACCCTAATTTCTAACCCTAAACAGCCTGCAATACCCTTCAAAGGCTCTCTCGAATGGGTCAGCAGAACCGGGTTTTGCGGTGAATTGTCTGAAAACGACGTCGGTAAACGGGTCAGACTTTGCGGGTGGGTCGCGCTTCACCGGATTCACGGTGGTCTCACTTTCCTCAATCTCAGAGACCACACTGGGATTGTGCAGGTTTGCAAGATGAAAATTCCATTTGATTGTTAACCTTAGGCCTTGTTTGTCTTGAGCTAAAAATATCAACTTTTTTCACTAAAAAAAGTTGCAATTTTTGTAGCAATAACCAAAAGGCATCATTTTTTAGATTTTAAAAAATAAAATAAAAAGCAACTAAAAACAGTGATGATGCGTTAGGGTTTTTTTGGGAGTTCATACAATGATGGTGTTCAGTTTGCTGTAAATATATAATTTATAGCTCATAATGTGTTGTAATTAAGATTAGTCATTGAGTGTGAACTACTTTGATGCTAAATAATTTATCAATTTTGAATTCATATATATGTATTGATTTGATTCTAGCCTATGTTTTTGCTCACAAAACATGAATGTATGAGAATGTGCTTCAATGTGCCGAGGGCATTTTTGATATTAGTGAAACGACGAAGGTTTTTTATTATTATTGTTGGATTAAAGGAAGAATAGTGGCAGTGTCATTTGGATTAATAATTATAAATTGTTGTCTGGTTTCTGGGCCTTCTCTGTAATATTATGTGGATAATGCTTCTGTCTCAAGTTGTTTTTTATGCCACAGAATGTTTGATTAAAATTTGTTGTTTTAGTGCATGCAACTTCATTGACTTATATACTAAATTTGCAAAATTTACCAGTAATTTATCCTAGTTGATGTTGGCATTAATTACTTTCAGGTTACCACACTCCCGGATGAGTTCCCTGATGCACATTCGATTATTAATGACCTGAGGCTCGAGTTTGTGATTACTGTGGAAGGTGTTGTTCGGCCTAGGCCCAGTGAGTCAGTTAATAAGAAAATGAAGACTGGGATGATAGAGGTAAGACAATTTTGCTTTGTTAAAAACACTAAATTGTTGGTTTAACTAATAGAAGAGTATGCTATTTTTCGCATTTGTGTAAGACAAATGGCCTTTTAGTTTTTTATGGACATTCTCTTCCCCTCAGATATGTAGGTAGGGTTAGTTTTGTCTCTGATATTGTAGGCCCATGTTGAGCTTGAAGTTTGATATTCATAGAGAAGCGTGAGTGCAATCAAATAGTTTGTTGGGAAGGTAATAGAGAAATGGACTAAATGGTACTATGATTTAAGACCATAGTTATCAATCTTGCACAGTTGTACCTGTCATTGTATTGTTTTTGCTCGTTTTATGGTACGTATTGGTACCAGTAGGCCTGTCAATCAGGCAGGACTGAAGCAGCCTTGGAAAAACCAAGATCAGTCTGAAGTAGATATAACTTGCCCAAGCTCGAGCTCATTCCGTTACAAAATAAGGCTTCTTTCCCAAAATCAGGTCGTGGTATGCTGCCCAAGTGTGGCCAAGTTCTTTTGATGACCATCAAAGTTTTATGGTGTTTCACCATCCTCAAATTTGTATCAACCTGATGCACTCTCATTGGACTGCTGATTGTAAGTTATCACGAGCTCTGTCAATTCATCAGGTGTTTCTGATTATATCTTCGGAAAATTTGGGATCTAGTACGAAGGATGTATTTCATTTGCTTCTCTTGCTCTCATTATTAGAGATGCATATAGCGTAGATAGAGGAAGAAGATAAATGATTGAATCTGGGTCGTCACTTTTTGGCACGTAGAGTAAACAAAAAATAATAATGCAACCATATTTTGGGGAGGAAGAAGTGAGAGCATCTACATTTGGCCCTCTAACTAACCTTGAATGCATGCTCATACAATAGGCATTATACGCTACATCTCATTGACAAATTGGACTTTTAATTCTAATTTATAGTTAATTCAAATAATTTAATGCTTTGCAACTGGAATGCATCAGTTTTCTACTCTTTTGTCTATCTCAATGTAGCTTGTTATGTTGTTTATTCTACATATGGAATGTGATTTATTTACTTTTTCTACCATTTAGCTAGTCTTTTTGCCAATTTTTTATTTTTTATTTTAACGTTATTCTGGCTGTGCATGGCAGGTTGCTGCAGAGCATGTTCAACTGTTGAATGCTGTGAGATCTAAATTGCCATTTTTGGTTACTACTGCAGATGATGTAAAAGATTCTGTTAAAGAGGAAATCCGTTTAAGGTAGCTAGCTTCAAATTGATCTTATCTAGGTTAAGAAATCCTTTATGTTTGGCATTTGGCCATGGTGAGGTGATCCTTTGCTAAGTTGCCGTTAGTCTAGGACAGAGAAATACATCTTATTTTATAATGCTAATTAAGTTTTTAATTATTTTAATTTATCTTTAGTTACTTCAAGCTTAAAGATCCTTTATCTTCCATCCTCCTTTGAAACTAAGAAATAACATAGAGGTAGTGAACGACCTAATTCCTTCTCATCCTACTGATTGCCTGTTTTTGGTGATACTTATCCAAAGTATAAGAGCATGTTAGTTACTTTTTTCTTTTAGTAGTATGAATTGCTTAGATGCCCCTGCCCCCCAATCTCCTGAAAAATCAGTCCTTTAAAAACTTAATTATTTAACACATATCCTTTTAAATTACTCAAGCAATAATCAAACTTTGAAGTTTGCCTTTCAGCTTTATTATTGTTAGTGTGTCATGGTGCTGCTAGATTCTGTAAGGTTTTTGGTGTTTCGCATTTGCTGAAACCTTGCATTGGGCGGACCATTACTGGTGATGGAATTGATAGTTAGGGAAAATTTACTTTCTGAGGTATCTTTTTTTAGTACAAGATCATTTCTCTCCTCACAAATGTAGACTTTCCTACCAAAATTTCTGTATGGTGCCTCAAATATGCTCAGGTTATGAAGATGATTTTGTTCATTGCGTGCTGAAATTTATAATCTTCTGTCTATAAACGCTTGTAATTCTCCACAGAGTAGAAACTGCAAAAGGACTTCCCCTCACATTGTCTATGTGCGTGTGAATTTTGATGCGTAATTCTCTCATCGATACTGATTGAAAGGCCTCAAATGCATGTTATTAGATATCGTTGCCTTGATTTGCGCCGGCCACAAATGAATTCAAACATAACGTTGCGACATAGTGTGGTGAAACTCATTCGCAGGTACCTAGAGGACGTTCACGGTTTTGTGGAGGTACTGCATTTGGAAATTTGAATTTACCTTTTAACTTCTCTATTGAAAACAATTTTTTCAGTTTGCATTTATGGGCTACATTCATACTTGTTTTTGATCTTGTCCTTTCATGGTTGTAAGGTAGATTGAGACACCAATACTTTCTAGATCTACTCCAGAAGGTGCCCGAGATTATTTGGTCCCTTCAAGAGTTCAGGTATGCCACTTTATTGAGATGTCTAGAGGAATCTGAATGTTACTTGTCACTTGAGTTACTTCATGCCATCATGGCTTGGAGATTTGATTCACTCTAATGCGTATGTTGAAGCCAGGAACCTTCTATGCTTTGCCCCAAAGTCCACAGCTGTTTAAGCAGATGCTAATGGTCTCCGGTTTTGATAAATATTATCAAATAGCGAGGTAGGTCTTTTAGTTAATGGCCGTTTGAAATTTGGTTCGACTGCTCTGCTAGTTGCTTGTGCTAGGTGTGATTTCAGCATTCTGCCAATAAACATTTCAACTTATTAGATCTTTTTTATTTTTTAATTTTTTACCTCATCTTTTGTTCCTTTTCTTTTTTATCGACAGTTTTTTTTGTGTAAAAATGTGATTTTCTTGAATACCAAAATGATGGGTGTACTGATTTCAAGAATGAAAGAGAGTATACAAAAAGATTTGACCTACAAAACAATCCAACTTACTGGGAATAGAAGAATAAACATTTTCCTGTTAGATAGTAGAAGAAGAATCAAAATTAGATTTTCATGGGCAGACATCCTAGCAAAATTATGGTAGAAATTCATTTTGGTTTTCTTCCTTTGCAGATGTTTTCGAGATGAAGATCTTAGGGCAGATAGACAGCCTGAGTTTACACAACTGGATATGGAGATGGCTTTCACTCCTTTGGAGAACATGCTCAGGCTCAATGAAGATTTGATTAGACAGGTTATTAAGTTAGTTGTCAGGTGGTTAAAATTCTAATTAGATTTGGGAAGCACCCTGATAAAAGATCAACAAATAAGATAGAGAAGAGGATGACGAATAAGAGTGAGATAATGAACCAAAAGCAATTTAATGTTCTCCTTCCAGTCACTATCAGTTTGGGAGAACTCGCAGCATAAATTTAAATTAAAGAACTGAGAAATTTTATGATATGCCAGCTTTTTCAGAACATTTTCTTTATGTTTTTATATGGTGTGTAGAGTGAAACCTTGTCATGTCTATTTACAACTTCCAAACCAAACCAAGCCCCATGTCCCACTCAAGTGGGGTTGGCTGCCTGAATCATTTTTCGCTATTATGCTCTGTCTATGGTTATATGCTCAGTTAAATTAATTAAATTCACATCATTTTTTCTATGTCATGCCTATTTATGACATCTAATATAGAAAAATGAATCCAATCAAATTATCGCAAAATACCCTTTGACAGGCCAATAATTTTCGGAGACTAAAAGCTGCTAATGAATTAACCTGACCCAAATTAATTTTATGTGGCATTTGTCAGCATTGTGATATGAAATTTTTGAGGTCTTTGTTTAGGCTGCTGCGTAATCACTAGAATTTTTCTTGGACACTGATAGGCTTGGGTTGGCTTTACTTCAGCTCAGAGTATGTCTGTAGGTGGGATGAAAGAGTTTCAATTGATATATTGCAAGGTTTTCAAAGCTTCAATCCCAAATCTGGCTGCTAAAATCTATAGCATTTACTAAGGAATAGACTATTGAGGCCATAATCTAACTTGATCCAATTTGTACATTTTGTGTACAATGCTAATTTGTCCTAGAAATGACTGAGTCAAATTCTTCTTGAGCAGAGCCCATCTTGGCTTGGCTTATGGCCTGAGCTCACCTTTTGAACCTTAAAATTTTTCCTCAATCTTGATTTGTAGTGAACCAAACTTGTTAGTGCATGAAGTTGGTATGCACACTATTGAGCACCTAGTAGAGTCCAGGCCAGGAGATTGCTTGCACATAGCAGAGCTTGTTGCATCAAGTTATAAATTATATGTTATATAATTCTTTTATTAATTTAGTTTATTTTTATGTTCCTGAAACTTGATTTGATCAATGTCACTATGAGGTTTGATTCGATATGCTTATTGCAGGTTTTTCTGGAGATCAAAGGTATTCAGCTACCCAATCCTTTCCCGAGGCTTACATATGCTGAAGCAATGAGTCAATATGGTTCAGACAGACCAGATGTTCGATTTGATCTTGAATTAAGAGATGTAATAATGCCTCCCTCCCTCTCTCTCTGTCTGGTTTGGGTGGTTTATTATTTATTTATTTATTTATTTATTTGGTGGTGGTGGTGGTGGTGGTGGAAGAAATTGACTTATATGTTCAACATCAGGCTTCTACAGTGTTTCTGATTGGATCCTGAGAAAACTAATGCACTTTGCTGAGTGTTTGTTTTTAACTGCACTACTTTCCAGTTTCATTATCTTAGGTTTCCGATTTTTTATACTGTAGTTGAGCTGCTATCATAAACTTAGGCCTCGTTTGGCAAGAGGCTATTTTAGCCAATTAGTCAAAAAGTTACTAAATTAGCCAAAAAGCCAACAACCTATACCAAAAAGTCAAAGATTCTCTTTTCTCTCTACTTTTTGCACATCTTTTCGTAATTAGCCAAAAAGTCATCCCAAACATACAAGTTTTTTTTACCTACCTTTTTAGCCAAATAGCCAAAAAGTTACTAAATTAGCTTGTTCCCAAACGAGGCCTTAATACACAGTTACCACTTTAAAAAATGAACATGAAATTTATGACAGGCCAACCTTGCTACCAGTACATTATACTTCATTTCACATTTACTGATCCTTTACGTGGTCATGTGATGAAGGTATTTAATCATTAAAATGCTTCATGCCTCCTAGTCTTCTCTGATGAGCCAGTGTAAATGGTTAACCATTTTTGTCCTCTTAATTTTAAGATATGACGTGGGAGGTTTATATAATGTTATTTGTCACTATTCTCCTGCTTTCTTCAGCAAATAATATAGTGACAATAATTGTTATAATAGTTGTCGAATCAGAATACATATCTTGTATTGGCTTCCTGTTTTTATAAAACACATTGTATTGTATCATATATCATAAGATCTTTTTACATCCTCAGAAATGTGTAGAAAAATTAAGTACCTTAAAAATAAGAAAATATCTTACAAGGATGAAGCAGTAGGCAACATATAATTGATTATATGATAAAAAGCATGACTCTTGGAGCTAAAGCCATGCAGAAATCAACACAATACTGTTAATATGAATTGTGAAGATATAAGCTAAATCTTATAAAAGATGTGAAACTTAGTTGCATTATTATATCATGATGTCAACAAAGTATATTTCATAGGAGTTTTAGACTACATAAGTTTGATGCAAAATATTCAAAAACTTCACTACAATGCAAAAATACTAATTACTAATCTTGTGGGCATTTTCCAATGGCATTATATTTTTAGTACCAGAAAAGTAGAAACTCTGTGAAGGTAGCAAAAGCAAAATTAAAAAAAATCTCTTTTCATCTTGACGGACCTTTTGCACAATATCAATTTTGGGAAGTAATGCTTACCATTGAAAATCAAAGCATTTACATATTGTACATATCAAATATCATAGACCATGTTGTGCACCATGTCCCCATGGGTATTTTTACATATACATAACATGCAGATGTGTGATATATATCGACTTTCTATTAAGTGTATTAAATCATGTGTACGGTACTATGTGTCGTAAGATACTGCCAACACTTCCTGTTCTATTTTGGATTTGTATCTAAAAGTAAGTTTTATTTTTTACTTTATTTCCACAAAAATGGAAGTTCCTTGTTGGCTTAATATAGCATCATAACAATATTGAGCATATAGTTGGTGATTTATGATGAAAATTTATTTGATATTCATAAGCAATTTCCTCTTTGTTTTTGCGTTCTTGGAAGAGTTTTCATTCCATTGTTTGTTGTCTTTGTTGGAATTTCAGGTATCTGATATTTTCACAGATTCCTCCTTCAAGGTTTTTACAGATACCCTGGCGAGTAGGGGAATTATAAAAGTTTTATGTGTGCCTTTAGGATCAAAAAGCTATTCAAACACAGCCCTTAAGAAAGGTGATATTTTCAATGAAGCAATCAAATCTGGAGCTAAGGGTTTGCCTTTCCTAAAGGTCTTGGATGATGGTAACAACTGAAAACAGACAATCCTGATATTTGTAAAGAGATTTTATGGTTCACAACTGATGGTCTCATATTTTACTTATAGGGGCCATTGAGGGCATCCCTGCACTGGTATCGAGTTTGGATCCTACAAAAACGGAGCAGTTACTGACACGGTGCTCTGCAGGATCAGGTGATCTTATCTTGTTTGCATTGGGCCACCATGTCTCAGTTAATAAAACCTTAGACTGGCTACGGGTATATGTAGCACATGAGTTGGGCTTGATTGACCAAGTAAGCTCGTAGTATGCCTTCAATTTTGAAAGTTTTAATTCACATTTCCCTCTCGTACTGACTCTCCTTGTTTCTTTTGTTTTCTGGCATGTAGTCCAGGCATTCAATTCTCTGGGTGACTGATTTCCCAATGTTTGAATGGAACAGTTTAGAACAGAGGCTTGAGGTCTGTTTAATGTTTATGCACTTCTACTTCTAGTTTCTTAAATATTATGATTTCTATTCATGGAAGAAGTGGTAGTTGGGTTTTTTCAATGGTATGTTGTGATCTTCTTCTGTGCTTTCTTCTAGGGAATTTAAAACTAAATTTCTCAAGCCATTTGTGATGAAGTAGATTTTTGTTATGACAATTTGTGAAATTTGTTATTGAACTTCTTTCTGTATTCATGAAGAATCTCATGTCTAGTTTTTCTTTTGCAATTCTAGTAAAATGAGTGTTACATGTGTCAATTTCAGTGAACCAAGCCAAACTAATCTAAACCTATGTCCCAATCAAGTGGGATCGGCTACAAGAAAATCTTCAGCGAACTATTTGACAAAAAATGTTCAATCTTTTGCTGCTTTATTTGGGATATTTAGACCTGATGGGTTAACCAGTCAGACTTGTATCGTACATGGGGATAGATTCCTGCTATTATTACCTTGTAATAATTGAGGAATTGCTGTCTACCTTGGATTTGATAAGTAAAATTTGCATGGTATATGGGAAAAGGGTTATTTCTATGATTTGATTTTAGCATTCTTTGGTTACCTGGTATCTATTGTCAGCTGCTAATCTGATGAGGGAATTTTTTTTAGCGCTAACTCCCCCTCTCTCTGAATGATGAGACTAAAGTGCTGACTTATTTTATTCTTGGTAGTAATTAGAGGTCATTGTGCTATTATGTTTTTAGCATCTGCGGTAGTTATGACAAGTCATTTTATGTTCTGGTTCTTCCTTTTTAATTGTTGAGATCATGGTAATTTTGTTCTGTTGCAGGCCTTGCATCACCCTTTCACTGCCCCAAACCCTGAAGATATGAAGGATCTGTCCTCGGCCCGTGCCTTAGCTTATGACATGGTTTACAACGGAGTTGAGGTTTATAAATATGTACTCTATTCTCTGTTAGTTGCAATATTGATCTTTTGCCAATACTTAACATGTGAAATTCAACGGTGCAATACTTAATTGCTGTGGTGCTATCAGATTGGTGGAGGAAGCTTGAGAATTTATAAGCGTGAGATTCAAGAAAAGGTTTTGGAAATTGTAGGCATTTCCCCTGAGCAGGTGAGGAGACACTTAACAAATACTGGTTGGGTTGCTCAATTATTAATTACTAGGGCCGTGTTTTATCTCCTACGTTGTAAATTATTTTTATATTCCCATCTAATGCATTATGTAAGTACCAAATTGGAGAAAGTATCCTCTTGTATGTAGATCTTTTGAATTACCTGATATTAATATTATCATGGTTTTCATACTTCTATGGGCCAAAATTTTCATTGTACTACTAACAACTATCCATATATTTTCATGCATTGACCAATTCTTCAAGATATTGAATCACTGTGGTGTGCACACTACATTGAATTGAAACACATATGTGATGTTGGCACTTTGGAAAATAGTTCCTGGCAAGTTTTGGGTAGATCACTGTGGTTTGCACGCTAATTTCTGATTTTTATTTCTTTTTAGTTAAAATATTTTTGAAATGATAGATACAGCCACATATATTTACCATTTAAAGGTGAGTTCCAATTGGACACCACTTGGAACTTTTGAATTTCCTTAGATTGATGTGTTAATACTTATTGCTCCCAAGGAAAGGAATAGCCGGATGTTAAATCTAGAAACTATTGACCCAAATGTAATATGGGCTCTGTTTTGTCTACAGGCTGAAGCAAAATTTGGCTATCTTTTGGAGGCTTTAGACATGGGTGCTCCTCCACATGGTATGAACTGCTAGCTTATATCTAACATAACAACAAATTACTATCATTTTGGGATAATTTATTCACTGTTGGCCTAGAAGTAAATGTCATGCATAATTTAAACCTGTATTGGTTAGATTGAATCATCATTCTGCACTATTGATGAACACAAGGATTTTTTAATGCTAGGATGTCCAACTACTGCTCATCTGTCTATATTTTTGAGTTCTCTTGAACATTATTTGGACCATGGCCTCAGGCCAACAGTTATCTAATATTGGAATCGTCTAGTCTGGAATTAAGACTGATTCCTTAGAATGAATTTAACTTGACCATACACAACTCCATTGTTTGTCCTTCATTAGAATCCTATTCCATTGTTATGTCAAAGCTTGGTTTTATGGCAGGAATGGTTTTCATGTCAGTTAATCTGTATGTGTGTGATGCAGGAGGAATTGCTTACGGGCTGGATAGATTGGTGATGATGTTGGCTGGTGCAAATTCCATCAGGGATGTTATTGCCTTCCCCAAGACAACAACAGCCCAGTGCGCCCTAACTCGTGCACCCTCCGAGGTGGATCCTCAGCAATTAAAGGATCTTTCATTTAAGACCCAATAGTTTTTCTTATTCATTTTACTTATCCTTTTTTTTTTGGGTGAATACTTATCCTTCTGTTATTGAGGAATTCACATCTGTCGTTTCCTAACTAAAGTAATGATAATTTGGGGTTCAGTAGCCTGGGTACATCCATATTTTGCTCTGTGAGGAATATTTTAATATGTATATTTGGAACGATTTTGGCTACATCCAAAATAATCTTTGTTATTGTAGACTTCTAATAACCTTAAGGTTATGGTTTCAAGTCTTGGGGCCACCACTTTGTGCATTATGCTAAAGGTTAGGTGTGTACTCAATCTTTTCCCTTCCAAACACACATTAATGTGTACTAATTGGGCGTTGTTTTTTTATTGTAGACTTCTAAACTGTGTGTAATTCATATATTCAGATGAAAAAAAGATCTCATTCCTTTTGTTTAACATTGCACTTGGACAAGAGTGAGCTTTGTTATTTGCCTCTGCTTGCTGAAACACTTGTACTCTTGTTGATTTTGGGATTCAAAACAATAATAATAATTATTTTGTAGAAATTGATGTGACATATTGTAACAAAGTATTGGTATTTAAAATAGACTTCCTAAAATTAATTGATAAGAGTAATTTAACTGTCATATTACTCTGTAAACAAAATTTGTAAGGAAAGTTCGTTGTGTAGCATTTCCACAAATCGTTTGCATAGTTGTGTCTAAAAATAATTAAATAATTTTTCTTGTGGACTAGGTTTGGAAGGGTGAGTGGATATTGTTGTTATACATGAAATAAAAAATAAGATTTATTGATGAGAACCAAAGGAAAAGGCCCTTATTAAGGTCGTCAATTCCGCAAATAAAAATTTAAAAAAGAAAAATAAAAAAGAAAAAGAAAGTCAAGCTTTTATAATCACTTGCTATGATATTATGGTTTTTCTCTCAAAAATGAAAAGTTAGGGTATATTATGCCTTCGTTTGGAAAGTGGGTTGATTATTTTGGCTATTTTAGTCTGGGATTTTTTGATTTTTTTTTTAAACTTTTGTGAAAGAAAAAATGAAATAATTATGATTTAAATGTGATATTTTGCCTTGTTAACTTTTTAACTTATTATCTTTTTATGACTAAAATAGTCTCGAACTTACATGCTAAACATAGCCTATATAGCTGGTTTATCTAGTTTGAGTGGAGTTTTATTTTGATTCTTATAGTTTCAATTCGAGTAATTTAAATTTTATATTTCCAATTTTATTATAATGTGAATATTCTTCAGTCAATTATCATTAGAATTTTTGAATGGAAAAAAAATCATGTACAACTCACGTGGGATTTTAGCAATTTCACTTATAGTTACAATTCTAAAAGAAAAATACTATGCAACTCATATGAAATTTTTAGCAATCCCATGTGAGTTGTATATGGTCTTTTTAACAATTTTCACACAAGAATTTATTTATTTATTTTTTACTAGTGGTTCCTATAATTTTTTTAAAAAACAAATTTATTTTGCTTACTCTAGCTTTGCATTTCTATCCAAAATGTTAAGCAAAGTGTCACTTTAGTACTTGTATTATCAATTTGAATATCATATTTTTAGTTTTGTTATAATATTATTCCTCTGTCATGACTGGAGTGACTAGATAAAATTCAAAATAAACTATAGAGACCACTGATATAATTTATTAATTTGTTTTTCTTGTATGAAAATTACTAAAAATCCCACGTAACACGTGATCTGTTTAAGTTCAAAATTATAGCAGTAAATGACGAATGCACTACATTGCTACAAAACTGAAAGTATAAGATTTAAATTTAATATACAGAGTGACATTTCATTTAAACTATAGAGAATAATAGTGTAATTTACTCAAATTATAAAATTTTATATAGAATGATGTGATTGATTTGGTTTAAATAATTCAAAAAAAATATCATGCAAATTAATAAATCTCACTAACTTTTAACAAACTCCAATGAATAAAAAAGGTTAATAAATTTATTAATTTATATAATATTCCTCTTTATGAAATTTTTATTGGTTTGGACTCATTATCAACTTTCTAGACAAAAGAAAAATGTTTACACAAATTTTCATCTTCTCTTCAAAGGATAATAATAGTCAATAGGACTTTAATTACTACAACTAAGCAAATTACATATATTAATGAGTTTTCTAGATTTTGCATTATTGTCAAGCTTTTATTTTACATATTGTTTTAAATTTGTATTTGTTGTCTAGATTAATGGCATGCAGGTATTTTAAATAAAAAATCTAGACATACATTTCATTGGATAAGCATTACATTCAAGAGTAAGCCACAACTGTGCTGCATAAATGCACATATTTAAACATTAATATTGAAAGTTGCTTTGTTTCTCCAACGTCTAAATTTGCTGTCATAAGCCAAAAGCATCTTGATTTTGCATTCCCATCATTAGGATAAGTCTTACATTTTCTTAGATTACACACACTTCATTTTTTCACTTTTACATACAGATTAAAGGAGTGTTTGTTTTTCAATTAATTGGTGTCATTTGAGGCATAATAAAAAAGAGTTATGCTAGATAATTTTAAAATATTATTTTTAAATTTATTTACACTAACATGACAAGGGATTAAGTCTTAGTTGGTTGATTTTAAAATAATTAAAAAATTGACTTGCAACTATTTAGTTGATTTTTAAACAAATTAACAATTGACGTGCAATTATTTGGTTGATTTTAAACAAATTAACAATTGATGTGCAACTGCCTATGTTACTAGGGTGTAAATTTAGGGGATGACCCTTAAAATATCATCTCCTAAATTATCCTTGATAATGTGGATTATTTTGCATGTTAGTTGTTGATTTGTTTAAAAATCAACCAATATTTAACCCCCTACCATGTTAATGTGGGTGAATTTAGAGATCTCTAGCATCACTTCTGTTTATCTCACCAATTTTTTAATTATTTTATATTATCAAATTACATGATAAAATATTATTTGTCATTATTATTTTATTAGTAATTTTTTTTAAATAAGAAATTAATTGTGAGAATTTACATAATGATAAAAAATAGTGATAAAAAATCAATGATATATCAACAAAAAATGAATAGCAAGGCTCTTTCATTATTTATTTGTATTTGTAAATCATCTACCTATTCATCAAGTGTGTAATGATGGTGATGCATTAATGTCACATACCATCCTATAATTATTTTCATTTTCATTTTGAAATTTATCTTGACATTTGAATTTGGTGAGTAATACAATTGATATCCCTCAATATATTTTAATTTAGTCCAACCAAGACAGCAATGAATTCATGACAATCATATAAATCCGGATAGATTTTTTGGTTTTGGGCAAGTAGCATTGCACATAGATTAAATAAAAAGAAATTGAAATCTCTATAACTAGCAAGTAATTAAATAGGTATTATGTTAATATAGACTTAGTTGATTTTTGACATTTTACAAAAAGATATGCAGAAAAACGTATAAAAATAGAGTGAGTGATGTGTTAACTTAAAATGATTTTTAACTACTAACCCAAGTCTCCAAACAAGACCTTAGTGTGTTACAATTTTTTATTTATTGTGATATCACATAAATAATATGAGTGGTGAGCAACTCCTACGACACTCTCTACTTTTTATTAGCTAAAATACGAAAAAAATACACTCTTTATTTTACCTAATTACTTTAGTTATCGTGTTCTCCAACTACACTTTTTATTTTAGCTAATCATTCAAACTAACTTAATTAATTTTTAAAACAAAAAATACTAATTGTTGATATTTTACTAATTTAAATTTGCAATAATAATAAATTTGCCCATACAAGCATACAAAACCTGTAGAATGAGGGGAAAAGAATACAAAATACAAAATAAGTTATTTTGTAATTCATCAAACAGAATTGAAAGAACATATAAAATTACTATATACACATATACATATATAAAATCCCAAATCTAAGACATAAATACATAAAAATCCAAGACATATACATACATATTTGTTTGGAGAGCCTATGGGGCTCTTTATTGTAGCTAGCAAAAAAGGTAGGATGGTAAAGTAGCTAGCCTAATAGCCAGCTTGTTGGAGTCCAAAATTAGAATTATATTAGCTAAAATGCCTAACAAACCTTTTTTAACTAGGCTCTGTTTGATTTCAGGATATAAAGGGTGAGATTGAATATTATATCCTGTGGGGTCCACATATCCCATGTTTGCAATTTTTTTTTAAAAAAAGGATATAATATACTATGGGATTGTATATTCCCAAAAATTAGAGGATATACAATACCATCACCCCCTCATTATATCATATCCCCTTGGTTGGGATATGATTTAAAAAGTCCAATTTGCCCTCTTGTCTATCCAACAAAATATAGTTTAATATAATATAATATAATTTTTGAATTTAATTTAATATAATATAATTATTGAATTGAATTTAATATTATTGAATTTAATTTAATATAATATAATATAATTTAATATAAATTTTGAATTTAATATAATATAATATTATTGAATTGAATTTAATATAATATAATATTATTTAATTTAATTTAATATAAATTTGGAATTTAATATAATGTAATATGATTGAATATAATATAATATAATTTAATATAAATTTTGAATTTAATATAATATAATATAATATTATGAGGGTAATCTTGAAAATTACTTGTTTATATCTCACAATATATTTTGTAAAACAAATATAAATGATATATATCTAGTCTTATATATCAAGTCAATAAATATGAATTGGGGGATATATTATTCAATACATATATCCTATTCATTATATATCCTGATTAAATCTCATATCATATTATATCCTCTATTTTATATCCAGTTAAATAAACATGGCCTTAGAGATTACATATCTTAATATTTCATCCCATATTAACATTTAATGATGAGAGAGAGATAGAGAGAGAGGAGGGATAATGATTGAAAAGTGGGGTCCATTCCACATCATTAGGGATAGATTGAGAATCCTCAATTAGAACACTCAAACATTTTTTTAATAATATCATATAATACTCTCATTAGGAGCTTCTTTTCACTTACCAATAACATTAATAAGGAGATTATAAGAATCATAGATCCACATAATACCATGATATTATGAATAGAATTATATACGTTATGAAAATATTTGAATTATGTTTAATTATGATACGATACAAATGTTATATGATTAATTTTTACTTGTGAAAAAAATAATGTGACATTGCTAATACCATGGAGTCATAGTATTGGTAATTTTACTATTTTGCGAGATTAGAAATGTTATGAGACTATGAATCCCGATTTCATAATTGAAAAATGATAAATTAGATAACACAAAAAAACTCGTGCATTTTATGCGGACCCATAAGATATAGAATCCTAAACTTTTGGTGCGAGATTTCATTCGGCAGTTATAAATTTATTATAATCATTGAATTATATCTCAAGATTTATATATTTCAATTTTTTTATTTTTTATTTTTTATTTTTTACTGCTGCATATGCATCTAAGGAATTGGGAAGAAAATATAATTCAAACAGCTACTTACCAAAAAAAATTTATCAGAAATTATAATTCAAACAACTACTTACCAAAAAGAATTATAATTATAATTATTTTATTTTTATTAATTTTCTCCAGAAATATACCTCATCCAAACACAACTTACCTAAAATTTACTCATCCAAACACCTAGTTACCTAAAATTTGAAAACCAGAGATACTTTGGGTAGCCCCACTAATCCCATGAAACAAACAAGCCCCACAAGGTATGGCCAAGCCTCTTTAAATACCCCTCCGAACCATGTTCCCTGTAACAAAAAAAACATGTTTTAGGACCCACACAATCACACAGCTTCATTCTCTTCCCTGTAACAAAAAAAAAAATGTTTTAGGACACACACAATCACACAGCTTCATTCTCTTCCCTGTAACAAAAAAAACTTCATTCTCTTCCTTCCTTGTGTTAACACTAGCCATGGAGAGAAAAAGCAAAGGCCGCCAAAAGATCACCATGACCAAAATGGAGAACGAGAGCAACCTCCAAGTCACCTTTTCAAAACGGCGATCCGGTCTCTTCAAGAAAGCCAGCGAGCTTTCAATCTTGTGTGGTGCCGAGGTGGGAATCATTGTATTCTCTCCTGGCAAAAAGGCCTACTCTTTTGGCCACCCCACTGTGGATATGATCATCGACAGGTTTCTGTCCCGGGACGCTCCTCTGAACAGTGGAACCCACCAGCTGGTGGAGGCTCACCGGAGTGCCTGTGTCCGGGATCTTAATCTGCAGTTGAACCATGTTCAGGCCCTTCTGGACGTGGAGAAGCAGCGCGGCACAGCCCTAGATCAGCTGAGGATGGCCGAGGGTCAGGGCGAACATCGCTGGTGGGAGGGTTCGGTTGAGGAGATGAATCTGCCACAGCTTCATCAGTTTAAGGCTGCTATGATGCAACTCAGGACCAAGATTGGAATCCGCGCTGATAGGATTCTGCACGAACAGCCTGCCAATTCCTTTGGATTTGGGGTGGGACCGACTTCTTTTGGTGGTGGTGCTGGATTTCATCCAGGGCCGAGTTCTTTTGGAGGTGCTGGATTTCTTGCTGGGCCGAGTTCTTTTGGTGGTGGTGGTGGTAACACTGCTGGTGGTGGTGGTGGGTTTTTTGCTGGGCTTGGTGGTGGTGGTGGTACTTCTTTTGGTGGTGGTGGTGGTGGTGGATTTCTTGATGGGCGGAGTTCTTTTGGTGGTGGTGCAGGTGGCTCGTCATTTCAGGCCGGCCCCAGTTTCGCTGGAGGTGGTGTTGGCTTGACATTTCAGGCGGGCCCGAGTTTTGCTGGAGGTGGTGGTATTGGTGCTTTACCATTTGGTGCAGGGCTGGGCTCTTTTGGAGCTGGTGGTGGTGGCAGCGACAACAATAGTATTGTTCCATTTGATGGTAGGATTCTAGACACCGGTGATTTGAAGGCTCCTTATGGATTTAACCATGGCTATGGTCGTGGTTTTTACTAGAAGCTCATATGACTGATTTATATTAATGTTTTTTTGACATTGTACACAGTTTTTCTTTTTTCTTTTTTTGTCTTGGTGATGTTGAACCCCATATTGGAATAAATTGGCATTTTTATGTGTGTGATTCATATGGGCGTTATGAGTTTACTTTCAATTTCTTGGAAAATATTATATGATTTTTTCCTTCTGAAACTAATTAATTGTTATCTCATTTATCAATTTTCTTTTTACTTTCTCAGACAAAATCTATCTTAGCCAAATAAGTACAAGAAAATAAATTTTCTTTTCTCTTCACTTTCTATAATTTTCATTCTAATGAAATACACCTTTAATTTGAGAAGGAAAAATTATCTTAGCCATCTAGCATTGCTTTCAAATTATCCCTCTTGTTTTTTTTTTTTTTTGGTCTTTTAATCTTATTTTTATATCCCAGTTTTTGGGTCAGAACAAAGAGATGAAAGAAACAAAATGGGTTTCATCAAGAACCCATCCACAGCAAAGCAACAGTGAAATGTCTCTAATTATTGTTAAGATTAATGGTTCTTCAATTTAAAATGATGAAGTGTATTGATCTGTCATTTGTGAATATTGATACTATCCAAACTCCACATAATATTTACAGTAGAGGACTGAATGACAGATAGGAAGATAATGCATTCAATAAAAAAAAATCTGCATTTATTTGTTTATTTATTATTTTGCTAGGTGTATTTGGCTTTTTTTTGAATGGAGATAAACACTCAATATGCAAGGAACCAATCCAATATGTTAAAGACATATGGATTTGTGATTTGATCAATCCAACATATATAGAGTTGAGTCTTTGTTATGTTTTATCTTCAATGATAATCTTATCGCCGCGCAGGGCTGAAAAAAAGGGGTAATTAATCTCAAATTTCATGAAGTTTTATTTGTAAAGTCATTATGATTTCAAAGCGGGAAATGAACTTGAATGCGTTCCTAATAAAATGAATGGAGAATTTAATGTGAGAGATAGTTTGACATTGAGGTATTTAATTTGTGAGAAACTGTGTGGAAATCAAGTCATTTGATGTATTAAAAAATAATTCATAGAAAATATATACAGTTTCATTTTTTTTGTTATTAATTTATATATATTTTGTGTATGGATTGTACGAGGAGATTAAAGAAATATGGCATTCTCAAGTGTCAAATATGAATGTTTTATGAATTTCATATGGGACTGCTTACTTGCATAAAGTTTACTTTTTATGTACCAAAAAGGTTCGTTGAAGGAAAAAATGACGATTTATTGAATACTCTTTTCTTGCAATTACCTGTTGCATTCTATATGTCTTATGAGAAATCATTCTAAAAGTTTCTTTAGAATATCAGAACTCCTTAATCATTTGATTATAGTTTGAAAGGCTAAAATTTTTTTTTTGAATAATTACGGACTTGTATAAATTTTTCCTATTGATTTCAGAACCAAATTGAGTTAATTTTTCATGCACATGAATTGGCAATTCTTTTTTTTTTTTTTTTTTTCCAATGCTGCGATGGCACAATTCATGAATGCAAAATGACTTGTACAGCTAAACAACACCTAGGTCAAGCCGATACATTTATTTATTTATTTTTTGATTGGCAAAAATCAGTTGTTAGTTTTTTTTGATCAGCAAAAAAAAAAAAAAAAAAACTTTATTGATAGCATCAAACATACATATATATGGATAACATCAATAAAGCGGAGGCGTGCAAAAAGCATCAAAGTGAAACCCTTCATCCCAACTATGTTGGCACCAAGGGAAGCACCCAATCAAATGCTAGCTCAACCCAAAAGGGGTGGAGAGAAACCAAACCCAAAAAAACCAGAAAACAAAAAAGCAGAAAACTACTACAGAAAAGTAGATCAGAAACTACACCAGCATCAGCATCCCAACCTGGGACTTGCACCCAGAGTCTCAACACAACCATACCAGCTTCATTTGAGCCTCAACCAGAAGCAACAGCAGCTCAGAGTCTTAGCGTACTTGAACCTTAGCCAAAACCAATTCATAGTGCCTACTTGAACCTTAGCTTAGCTCACGCAGGACTTGACTTGCAGCTTAGCAGCAAGCTCACCTTAGCATACTAGCAGCCCAACCCAGGACTTGCAGCCAGATTCTACCCAGCAGACCACCAGCCATCCACCATCAGACTAACAGATTCTATCCAGCAGACCACCAGCCATCCACCATCAGACCAACAGATTCAAAACCATAGCATTCTAGCAGACCTTAGCATACTAGCAGCCCAGGTTCAAACCAGGACTTGCAACCAGCTTCTGCCCAACAGCAGCCCACCAGCATTTCACCATCAGACCAACAAATCAAAGCAGTACAACTGCAGTCCACCAGAAATCCAACATCAGACCAACAGCAGTCCAAGAGCAGAACAGATCATTGCATCCAGTACTTGCAGCCAGCTTGCCCAACCAGACCAGCAGTAGCACAACATTGCAGTCCAACAGTAGAGCATAATTAACAGCCAGCTTGCCCAATCCTTTCTGAAATGGTTCTGAAATTGGGAAAGCTCTTGGTCTTGATTATGAAGGGAAAGAAGAGGACGTGATAAGCCATTTATATGATATGGAAACTCAAGATTTAGAAAGAGCAAGGACAAGGGATGGTGATGTTAATTAATCTAGCAAATCCAGGGGGTTTAGAGTGTTTAGCAATGTTTAATGAAGATACAATCATGGAATGTGAGAGGGATTGGGCGACCAGAAAAAAAGAGAAAGGTTAAGCAAATTCTTGCTGAAAGAAGAATGGATATTGCTCTACTTCAAGAGGCTAAGAAATCAGAAGTCAATTCAGAGTTGGTTAAGTCTTTATGGCCGGGTGACCACTTTGAGTTCATGTCTGTTGATGCAATTGGTAGAGCTGGAGAACTGCTTTGCATATGGAATCCGGATGTTTTTCAATTGAAGGCTAGCTGCTGCAACCAGAATTTCTTGCTGCTCTCAGATACAATTTTTCATAGTTTTGAGTGTGTTATCATCAATGTATATGGTCCTAATGAGGTGGCAAAAAGAAGAGAGGTGTGGGAGTGTTTAATCAGATTAAAATCCATCTTTCTGGGGCCGTGGTGTTCGTGTGGGGACTTTAATGAAATCAGAACCATTTTAGAAAGGATTGGGTGCTTCAGACGGGATAGAGGGATGAGGGATTTTAATTATATGATTTCTCAATTGGAATTGATGGATATGCCCATGCTAGGAAGGAAGTTCACTTGGTGTAATTCCCAAGATAGAGAGAAATGGAGTAGACTAGATAGATTCTTACTTAACCATGATTGGGTGCAAACCTTCAATTTCAAATTATGGGGTCTTCCTAGACTGCTGTTTGACCATTGTCCCATTATTTTAATGGAGAATGATAGGGACTGGGGCCCTAGGCCGTTTAGGTTTATTAATGCCTGGCTGTTACATCCTAATTTTTTCCCTTTTGGGAAGCAAACCTGGTCAGAGCTTATGGTGGAAGGGTGGGCAGGGTTCAAGTGTCTTATGAAATTTAAAGCTTTGAAACAAGCATTAAAACAGTGGAACACGGAGGTGTTTGGTAAGATTGAAGCTAAGCTTAAAAATGTAGAAGATGAAGCTCATGCTCTTGATCTATTAGCTGAAGAAAGACCACTTCTTGCTCCAGAACAGGGTAGAAGAAAGGAAGTTAGGAGTGAAGTTTGGAGACTCAGTAAAATGTTGGAATGGACTTGGTTGCAGAAATCTAGAAGCAACTGGGCATCTAAAGGCGATAGAAATACTAGGTATTTCCACATTTTGGCTTCTATCAAAAATAGTAGAAACTCTTTGTGTTCAATTCTTGTTAATGGATCATTAATTGAGGAGCCTCTGGGAATTAAGGAAGAAGTTAAGACTCATTTCATGAGGTTATTCTCAGAATTTTGGAGTCACAGACCTAAATTATCTAGTCCTTTTAAGAACATTGGTGGTGCTCAAGTGGTGGAACAATTGGAGGCTGTTTTCACAGAGGAGGAAATCAGAGAGGTACTCAATAGCTGTGAGGGCAATAAGGCCCCTGGGCCTAATGGGTTCAACATGTCTTTTTTCAAGAAGTGTTGGGGCATTGTAAAATATGATGTGCTTCAATTCATGAGAGAATTTCATCAGAATGCAAGCTTGGTCAGAGGGCTTAATAGCTTCTTTATTGCTCTAATCCCAAAATCTGATAGCCCATTTGGTTTGAACGAGTATAGGCCCATTAGTTTGATTGGCTCTTTATACAAGATTCTTGCTAAGGTGCTAGCATACAGGATTAAAGAGGTGATGCCTAGGATAATTAGCGACGTTCAGTATTGTTTGCTAAGCACCAGGTTCAATATTGTTTCAGGCATGGCAGCTGAGTATAGACTGGCTTGCTGCCTTCACTGGAATCTGGGTGAGTTCTTCTGCTGCTAATCTGGTTGCTCATCTGTGCACTGCTGGGCAGTCTTGAGTGTGGTTTTGTTGTTGAAAAGGCTATTGGTGTGGAGTGCTCTAATGTTGTTGCACTAGTGTCTGCTATCTGAAGGCCCAGGTTGTTCTTCTCTTGCCTATGGAGCAATGCAAGAGCTTGGACCATTCCGTGTCCATTATGTGCCTCAGCTCAGGAGATCAGGACAGCATAATGAGCTTAAGGACTTCAAAAGGACCTACTCTCATCCTATGAACTTTAAGGGGCTTGAGGTTGCTGCATAAGGTGGGTTGTGTTTCTGTTCTACATTCTGTTCTGCTGTGGAGTCTGTTGTCCTGCATATGATGCTGCTGCTCTTGGTCCAGATTCTGTATGGAAGCAGATAGCTGCAAGTTTTGGTGGTTGATAAACAAGATTGGTCAGCTGTGGGAAGCTCTTGTTGTGGATAGTTCTTTGGTCAAATTTTTCCTCAGGTCTGGTGGTTCAGTGTTCAGTGTGCATAATGCTGATCTGTGCTAATTCAGTGGTCTTGTCTGAGTGGGTGTGCTGCGGTTGGGTTGGTGTGTTAATCTGAGTTGGAGCAAGCTTGGAAGTGAGAGAGTTTTATCCTTCTTTCTCCTCAAGGATGGATTGGTGAAAAAATAGAAAGGGAACTTCATTATGAAATAATTTTTCTTTCAAAAATGATTATTATCGTTCACAAAGTGTCACATGAAAAATAAAATATTATAAATAGTCAACAATTTTTTTTTTTTTTGTTAAGAACGGGATAAAGATTTGATAAATATGGAAAACGAGCAATTTATCAAATATATTTCTAAGTTCTATTACTTTGTTAGCACGATGTTAACATTATAGGCATTTTCATAGGCTTATAGAATGTTTTCCTTTAAAAAGAAGAAGAAGAGAAACTATTGAAGTTCAGGAGAAAAATTAATAATAGGTGTCATAGAGACGGGTTTTTGATAATGATTTTCAAAACTTTTATACAATTGGTACAATTATATGATGCAATTTTTGTATGATACTTTTTTTCTTTTGAAAAGAAGCCTTTTGCATTTGAGTATGCAAATTGGTTTTGCACTTCTAAGCATTGGGCATAACAACTAAAAAAAATATAATGGAATATTATGTGGTGGTATCATTATTTAATTAACAATTTTACGATGTGGTAGTGAGGCTATATAATTAGATTATTGGGAGACGGGTGGTTCATCCAATCTCATTTGTGAATTTTTTTTATCAAGTAATATTACGTAATATTGCATTGAATGGAATCATTGCTATCTTCAATATTTTTGGTATAAAAAAAGTGACCATACGGACTTTAAAATCTCCAAAACTAGTAACTAATTTAACACACATTGATTCACAACATTTCTTTGGCTAAAAATAATGCTTGTGAACACTAGTTTAGTACATGGTTTGAGTTCAAATGGACCTGAATAAGGACATAATTGGAATTACAGTTACAAAAATACATGAACAAAACCATTATGAGTACCTCTTCACGCTCTTTAACAAGTTAAGTGAGCTTTCTACACAATATTCCATAATCCTAGTGTTGAATTAGCCATGTTCATGTTTTGTGTTGGAACCCTCCTAGCAAAGACCTTGAGGACCAGTTTCCCGAGGCTCAGCTTCCTGAGGCTCACCATGAACAGACAATGCTAGATTGTCGTCATCAGTACTGGTTGTTGTCAGCTCCTTCGGATGCGCTTAATGATGAACAACTTGAACAATTGAGAGTTGCACTGGAGGAGCTGAATAAGTTTATCATTGCGGGAATGATTCAGCTTGGGTTGGAGGTTGAAAATCCCGGGCCATTCCCTGCATCACCAGATAATCAGCCAATCCAGCCCAATCCATAATGTCTCTAATAGATTCAGTCGTGGTCATTGTCCCAATCGATGTTATATGTGTTATTGCTGCTGTCAAATCTAAATTTTTTTTTTTTTTATTGGTTGTCTCGAGTCTTGTTTAGGGATGTCGGTTGTGATTGTAGTTTGTTAGCTATATCATGGCTTCTCCTATGTTCCCTAATTATGTTAGAGTCTTATTAATAATGAATAAAACAGCAGCATTATCGTTAATGGTTCCTTTCTTTTTCTGTAAAATTTGAGAAAAAAATGGGCACCCAATTGTGGATATATGATTGGCAAATCTAATAACAACGTAAAACTATATATATAAAAAAAAAACTTGGTTTTAATTTTACTAGGGGGTAAAAAAGAAGCAAATGTGCTACAAAGCCTTGAAGTGGCTAGCCAAAAGAAGATTAGAGCTTTTCCTTAGGTCTTAAACATATTTAGGGCATGCTAATAGGTTTGAAGCTTGAGCGAAGTTTTGGGTTGTTTCCAAGTTTATAATGTTTTGTGCATAGATCTTTGTTGTAAAAATTTGTGAGATTTTGAAAGAGAAAAATAACAAAAGTTCATATTAATATGAAAAATGTGTTGATAACAATTAATCATATGATAGCTCAATCAAGAAATCAAAACACATGTATTTTATTTATAAATGGTAATTCGAAGTAGATTTGTGGAAGCGGGACACATACGTGGATGGATAGACTGGAATTGAAACAAGAAAAAGGGTAATTTTTTGATAAATGAATAAGAAGCTACTTTTTGTTAAATACATAAATAATACTAGTAAAGTTTTTTTTTTTTTTTTAATCAGCAAAAGAAACTTTATTGATGAAGGTAGCAAACAACTGACATCAACAAAGAAGGAAGTGCAAAAAGTATCAACACTTAACTTAGCGATCCCAACTAGGTTAGCACCGCTAAGGAAGCACAATCATTTGCTAGCACTTGACCCAAGATTGATGAGAAACCAATCAAAAGAGACCAAAAGACAGAGAGAAAAAACAAAAACAGAACAGCACAAGCAGACCAGACCAGACCAGACCTATGACCAAAACAGAACAGCACAAGCACTCCCCACCTAATTTCTGCAGAAACCAGACCTATGACATACAACCTCTCACTTTCAACAGATCCACCATCAGACCACCATTGAAGCAAAAACATCCACAGAACACCAGCAGCACACAGCATGAAGCCACCAGCAAAAAGAGAGGTCAAAAAACCCCCAGACCTGTTGCAAAAAAACCCCCAGCACCAAATCATGACCTTGACCACCAAACAGAAGCAGCAACGACTATGCTGACTTCAGCATAGCATCAAACAACACCAGATAGCAGCAGACCTGAGTGACATAAGCAGAAAATTAGCAAACTATGCAGACTTCAGCAGCAACAAGCTTCAGCACCAAATCAAACAACACCAAAGTATTAGCAGCAAAGTGAACAAAGCCTAAAATTTCAGAAACAGATTTGCAACCTCAGAGACAGCATCAAACAGCAGCAGACCTCCTAAAAAAAACTCATTCCCATAACATTTGTCTACACCCATAGCATGGAAACAACAAAACTACTAATCAAGCCCCACCTGCTGCTGCCAAAACAGAACAAATAGACAGAACACCAACTGGACTTAGTTGTGCCTGAAACTAAGTCAAAGATCTTATAGAATAAATAAAAATTTATTTAAAAAAAAAATAACGGCAGCAAATGATTTAGAAGGCTTAAGAAAAAGAAAAAGAAAATTTATCTGAACACAATTCCAGCAAGTTTCCATGCATTTCAAAGTGTTTTCTTAAAGTCTGCCCAATTTCCTTTGGAGTTCTAAACGTTTTATAAGCCCTTTTTTCCCCAAAAGTTTGAAGAATTCCTAGAAAGTTTTCAATAAAATTATTGATTGCCACATCTTTTCTTTTATTCTATTGTTGTAATGACTTGTTTGTTGCTTATTATGTTTGAAAGTTTTAGAAGTTTTGCCTGGGAATTTTTTTTGAAGATTTCAAAAAGACTTTGTTAAAATTGTCGCAAGATCCATTGATCGGATGATGTAATAGTCTCAATTATTATTTTTCATTAGAAATGATTATTATTAATTTGTTGGTTCCTACATTATCTTTCTTTTAGTTGGTGATCGCCGTTGCTGCATTTATTAGCGGCTTAATTGAATCAACTTATAGGCGTATTTTTTTTTGACCATGTGTAATTAATTTTGATCACATTTTATTCTATTGTTGTCCAGCCTTGTTTGTTGTTCAAAGAAAATCTTATAACATTTTCGTCTTAAATATACGAACATTTGTAGAAAGTTCTCTGTTGAAGTTGCCACAAGGTTGTTTGATCGGATGATGTAACAGTCTCATTTATTTTTTTGTCGTTTATTATTAATTGTTGATGATTGCTGCATTTTTTTCTTTTCTTTTGTGGATTATCGTTGTTGCATTTATTAGAACCCTTTTATTTTAAAGAATGCTTCAAGAAGTTCTATAAAGTTTTTCTTCAAATTTGCCACTTCATTGATCAACTGAAGTAATATGCTTATTTTGTTTTTTGTCGTTTTGTTATTAATTTTGATCATATTTATTCTATTGTTGTCACGTCTTGTTTGTCATTCATTATGTTTGAAAATGTCCTAACCTTTCTGTTTTCGAATTATTCAAAGATTTGTACAAAGTTCTCAATCGAAACTGCCACAAGATCCTTTGATCGGATGATGTAATAGTGTCATTTATTCTTTTGTCGTTTATCATTAACGATTGATTGCTGCATTTACTTTCTTTTATTTTTTAGATTACCGTTGTTGCATTTATTAGAAATACTTTTGTTTTTAAAGAATTAAGAATTTTCTTAAAAAAATCTTTTATCCAAATTTCTTGTTTGTCATTCATTATGTTTGAAAATGTCCTAATCTTTCTGTTTTCGAATTATTCAAAGATTTGTACAAAGTTCTCTATCAAAACTATCACAAGATCCTTTGATCGGATGATGTAATAGTGTCATTTATTCTTTTGTTGTTTATCGTTAATGGTTGATTGCTGCATTTACTTTCTTTTATTTTTTGGATTACCATTGTTGCATTTATTAGAAATACTTTTGTTTTTAAAGAAATAAGAATTTTCTTAAAAAATCTTTTATCCAAATTGCCACAAGATTATTTAAACGGGTGAGGTAATAGGCCCCATTTATTTATTTTTATAATAATTATTGATTAGAGCATTTTTTGGTGGTTGTTGTTGTCGTTGTATTGTCTTCATGCCTTTGTGCTTTTGAAAAAAAAAGATATTTACAAAAAAATTTGTTGACACCAAATTTTTATAAACTTATAGCATATTCCTGATGAGAAATAAAATGACTCGAATTTCAACCAGATTGCAACAAAATATGTTTTCTTACTCAAATCCAAAGATTGAACACCGTCTTATAGTTCATTTTGGAAATCAAATAACCTTAGATAATGATTTTTGGGCTTAAAATAGTTCAAGATGTGAAATATATATATAAATTGAACATACTTCAGTAATTTGAAAAAGCTTTCCAACTATATAAAATACATTTTAATTAGATTTAAAATTAGGAAAGAAAAATTAAAGAAAAGTCCATAAATAATGATAGCAAAAGGTTTTAAAAATATCATCTAAACATAGTTCCCACAAGTTTTTATGCATTTTGGAGTGTTTTCCTATGGTTTCCTGAAATCCCTTTAGATTTCATAAATTTTTCAATAGTGTTAGAAAAACTAATTAAACGTACCAATAAATATACCAATTAAACAAAATATTAGGTGAATCTTATTTCTGTTTCTTGCATTATTGTAAATTTGTTAAAAGTTTTATTTGTTATATATATATATATATATATATATATATATATCAGTAACACTAGGTATTATGAAAGAAATGTAATGAAAAACCTTCATGAAGATTCTCCACCCTTGAATTAATTTGTAGTATTTTATTGCATGTTATGCAATTACTTTTAAATTAATTTTATGAAATTTTTCATAATATTTATTTCATGATGCGTAACATTACTCAATATATATTTTGGTGGAGTTCATTGACTGGTCCCTAAACTACCCTCATTAATTTTCAACAAATTATACATTTCTATACACACACAGATTATGTAAATCTGTGAACGTAATTAATTGAATTCCAGATTGGATTTACATAATCTCTTCTTTACTCACAATAAGAGTTAATGACACTATGGGTCCATTACCATTTATGAAATAATAATAACAAGGACAAAACGGGAACAGCCAGGAAGAATGAGGCTTTGTTTGGAGCTTCTATTGAGGAGCTTAGCTTGGAACAGCTTAAGGAATTGAAAGCTAAATTGATGGAGGTGAGGGAGAGAGTAACCAACAAACTGGTCGAGCTCTTGAAGGAGGCTAATGGTGGTGGTGGCTTTGAGGTGGCTCATGGTTTTTAACCATGGGGAGGGTCCAAATTCCGTTTGAGTTCTCCAAATTTTACAAAAATAATAGGTGCATAGAATTAAAATACAGAAAGTACGTTATCTAGTTGAGATTTTATTTTCAACTATGGAGTGTGCTTTTTTTTAATTCTGAGCAACTAATATTTTTGATTTGTGTGTGTTGCTTGGTTGCTATCGTTAGCTACATCCTTCATTTCATTGTCTTCTTATTGATGATGTTTGTTGGGTGTAATAATAAATGGAAAAGTTCTGTTAATAATAAGATTGGCTTTTTTATGTGTTATATATTGGTATCACTACAAAAAAATTAAGGTTTTAGAAACCAAAATTTAGAGGTAGAATTATTTTTTTGGCACCAAATATTTTTGTTGCGAAAAGTGTCGTAATTATATTTTTAGTAACGAAAATTGGACATTAGTGATAAATTATTATCCTTTTGGGACCAAATTTTTGTCTTAAAAAATAAATCATTTTGAAACCAAATTGTTTTGTCCTTAAAAGTATATTTATTAGTGACATTTTCAAAATTTTATCGCTAAAAAAATTATTTTTGACTTTTCGGGACTACTTTTTGGTGATTATTCTTGTGACGATAGAAATTGGTTCCTAACGCTGTGTTTGGTTGGGGGATTTGGAAAAAGAAAAAGAAAAGATAGGTGAAATGTGAATAAAATATGCCTATATTTCACATAGTTTCACACACCTTTTCCTCTTCTCTTTCCAAATCCCTTCTCAAATCCCCCAACCAATCAGAACGAGCCTATTTGGAAACCATTTCGTTTTCAGTTTATATTTACAAAAATTTAAAAAACTATCATAAAAACTTGTTTAATAATTTTTTTGATTTATAAATGGTTGTCTCAGTTTATAAATTTGAGGAAAAAACGTAAACTCAAAAATGAGTTTACGTTTTCAGTTTTCAATTTTTTTTTTCAATTAATTTTTTTTTCAAATAATTTATTTTCAATTATTTTTTTTTCAATTAATATTTTTTTTCAAATTAATATTTTTTTCAATTAATATTTTTTTTCAATTAATTTTTTTTTCAAATATTTTTTCCCCAATTAATTTTTTTTCAATTATTTTTTTAATTAATTATTTTTCAAATTTTTTTTTTCAAATATTTTTTTTCCAAATTAATTTTTTTTTTCAATTATTTTTTTAATTAATTTGTTTCAATTATAATGTGTGATCCCATTGTCATAAATAATAAAAATAAATATAAATATTTTAGGCCTGAACAAACATATTTTTTAGTTTACATTTATAAATTTTTTTAAATATTTTGTTCAAACCAAACGCGTTTGTAATTTATGTTTTTCTAAAAATAAACAAAAACTAGTTTATAAAATTTTTATAAACATAAACAAAAAACGTAAACGTTATCAAACGCTACCAACATTAATGTCTTTTGTAACAATTTTTTTACTTTTTGGATCTTTATACTACTAAAAATCGAACTTTTTGCGACGGTCTCAAACGTCGCAAAAGGTCCATATATCGTCGCAAAAGACTTTTTGCGACGGAGCAGCGACGGAAAATGGGGGTGGCAGAAAGGGACGTGACAAAAAGTATTTGCAACGGTTACAAACCGTCGCATTCTTGTAGCGACGGCTAATTAATAGTTTTTGCGACGGTTTCGCCTGACACAAAAAAAGGGAAAAAAATGGCATTTTTAGTGACGATGTTGATTGCTGTCGCAAAAAACCTTTTTCAGCGACGATATTTGCCGTCGCAAAAAATATTATTAGTGACGGTCTAAAACGTCGCCAAAAAAGTAATATTAAGTTAATACCGTATTGGCAACAGTTTAAACCGTCACAAAAAATTTATTTGCGACAGTTGAAGCCGTCGCAAAAGATTGGAACTAATATGTATATGCGACAGATTAACCCGTCGCTAATAAAATATAAGGAAATGAGAATTACATTAGCGACGGTTTATTATTGTCGCAATAAAATTATTTTTTATAAAATCATATTTTATTAAATATTTCCTATACAAATTATTAATATTTTTAAAAATACATCCACATCCACATCCACATCCACATCCATATCCATATCCACATCCACATCCACATCCACATCCACATCCACATCCACATCCACATCCAAATTCACATTCAAAAAATCATATACCAAGAATAATATATATACCTTGTAGCAATTGTCAATCAAATATTATTTACAAAAATATATAAAATAACCTCTAACAATACTAATAATTTTTGAAATTCAAGAACTCAAATTTTTAGTATCGACGATAGAAATAAAAAAATAAAAAAATAAAAACAGATATAATGTAGCTTGTTTTGATATCAATAGTAAGCTCCCATATTGATATACGAAGATATCACGTACTCAAAAGGTTTGCATCTGCAAAAAGAAACAAAAAAGAAAAAAAATCATCATTTACAACATAATTATTTTCAAGCTTACAGAAAATGTAAAACATTTGATATTTTTTTCAAAAAATAAATAAATAAATAAGATTGTAAACTCTAATATCGATATGCGAAGATATCATCATGTTCTCAAAAGGGTTGCACCTGCAAAAAAAAAAAAAATCATTTACAATATAATTAATTTCAAGCTTACAGCTGGAGCAGCTAACCTTGTTGCCAATAAAAAAAGAATTTATCAGGAAAAAACACTCGTGTCATTAGAAGCTTGTTAGCCAATAAATAAACAAAATTCTGTATTAATTTCTAAAATAGAAACTTATACAATAGTTGATCAATCGTCCTACATTTCCTTTATTTGTAGCATCAATTACTACTTCCTCGCTGATATTAAATAGCTGCAAAAACATTTCACCATAGTTAACATACCAAAACACACTTGACAAGTGCAATCAAGAACAATAAATATTGGAATAAGAGGTGTTCTGAACAAGCTAGATTAAAAACTAGCTTGGTTTAATCAAAACACTAGTAATGTAAAATCGGAATACTAAAAATAAAGAGTCCCACTCAAATAAACAAAGATTTCATAAATGAATTCAGTTAAGTTTTGAAATCTTCAAAGAGTGGATTGACAATTTGGCAGGTCACAATTTATGATATTCCTTCCAAAAATCTGACTACATTGAACAAGTAACCAACTCAAGTCTGAGTGAATTCTGTCAACAATAAACTAAAAAATAAACTCAACCAAGTGAATTTCTAATGTTCTTCAAACGCCTAATGTTCTTCAAAGCCCATCAACTGGACTAGAAAAAAAAATGGAGTTGGATTAGAACAAAATAATTATTGTTATAATTTACTCAGAAATGCTTTCGCTGCCTCTGAAATTTCCCAAGCAGAAGATCAAACCTCAACAGTTTTCTTTTCCTAGTCATCGACATTTTTTTAGCCTACGGAAACAAAAAGCAAAATGAATTGGAGCGTCTCAATATGGAAATTTTTCATAAAAAAGAAAACACATGTTCTCATCATGTTCGACAAATTGCCCAGGTTAACCCAAGCAGTGGAACTAAGTTCCCCAACTGTCACCCAGGTGACCACATACAGAAGTCAACCATCATCCTTCAACTAATCAATGCCATTCAAACTCAGGGTTTGTGAATATGGAATGACCATAAAGAAATAAAAATGCCTTGATGTGTGCAAATCAAACATAGATAGCAAATGATAGAAGTAACAAGAGAATATACACTCCAGGACGGGTAAAAAATTGAATATAAAAATCTTAAGACCCATTGCTTTATGTCACAGAGAAAACCAGAATGATCAATCATGAAGTTCTATGCTTTTATGCACCAGCTGCATCATAATTCCAAATAGTTGGCATCAGTGATTAATGGTTGAAAGATGCAGAATGAAAAAGATTTATTCTCTACTGTGCAAATAAAAATTGACAAATCAAAGAAAGGAAGAGAGAGTACTACAGGGCTAGCATATTGTGATGCAAAGCACGATAACAAGAAAACAAGATCACACCCACTACAGGAAACAAATTAAGAATTCTATATGAAGCTCACTGGCAACATTGTCTAGCCAATACATGCGGAGAAAATGAAAATGTGAACAATCAGAGCCTTAACTGCTTAGTTGTTTTGGTTCGTGCAGCTTTCACGATTTCTCTGAGGCTAATAGCTTTCTCGACAAGCTTTGGTATTACCCACTTGATTTTACATGTTACCAAAAGCAACAATTTTCCATTGATAATCTTTTACTTTCTGTTAAGCTTCAATTTTCAGTTTGTTTTTTAACAATGCAATCCAAGTCTTCGGCTATAGACTAATAAACCTTCATTTCTCGAGTCCAAATACTTATTAGTACGATTTTATCTATTTTGTGCATCTTGGGATATTTGCTGGTTTTTCTTTGTGAAGAATTCACCATCTGAGCTAGCTGGCATCTACACCTACAACTATCCATCCCTCTTCCCCATTCTTCATCTCATCCACATTTAGATTGCCTACTACAGTTACATATTCAGTTATTGTGGTCCTAATTCATCACATCCACCCTTATCATATGGTTCCAATAAATATTCCAGCTTTGAATGTTCCAAGCATGGGTAAAAAATCACCTCCGCTGCTAGAGGTTGGCAATCTGCTAACTAAAGCTTGCCAAATGTTTATCACAGTTGGACCAATCCATGCATCCCTCAATATGTACCTGATCATAAGTTGGAAAATTAAGACTGTTGTGGCCTAGCGTATAAAAAAGCACTTACCATCCTGTGTAAGATCCTCAAATATTGACATGATGTCAGTCTTGAGATGAGCAGGTTCAACAGTTGCAGCAGACCTCCTCACCATAGGCATGTCATCCTGACACAACTGGCCGTATATTGACCGTAATTCTGTCTTTAACATCTCTGAGGCACTAGGGTAAGCAATATGAAATAGTCCACAAGCAGAGACTCGGGCTGTAAACCATTCACCTGCTGCCAGTCTCTATAGAAGGGAACTTACATAAGAAAAGGAATATATTTCTTTGGTAAGAAGAATAATATATCACGCGGATATAAATCAGAAATACTGTAAGCCATTTATAAACACGGAGCAATCCCATAATTAAAATAAATCCAGAGGAAACCTAAAGGAGCAACATGCATATTTCAAGCTGGCAAAATGTACACTTCCATTTTCCAAAATAACACCAACATGGCATCACGCTGTAGAGTAGCCAATAGTACAGAGAACAACAATGTAACAGGTAGATTTTTTTGTTATGGTAACAATGTAACTGCTTAGTTGTTTCGGTTCGTGCAGCTTTCACAGAATGCTCACACTTTGGCATATTATTGAAGTTCTTGTCCTATCCAACATAAAAGTAACACTAAAAAAAATTACAAAATGCAGGACTATCATGGAGCAAATCAAGCTTACTATAGGAAAACAAAAAAAAAAAGAAAAAAAAGAAATGACTCTAGAGGTATGGAGTTCCAACATACCTTAATAATAGGCTCAGCTGAAGGTGCATAGAGTCCAATAAAACAGTAGCAGCAGTAGGTATACTAGAACCAACCACTGCCCAGCTTTAGGTATACTAGAACCAATCAAGGCGCTATTAAACTCCTTAAGAAGTTCACTAGAAGTAAAAAAAAATTTAATAGCCTCAACAATATCCTTACCCACAACCTCCCAGGAACTCTTAAAGAAACTAGCCGGGTAGCCATTGGGTCCAGGGGCCTTGTTCCCATTAACAGACAGGAAAAACTGTCTTGCTTGAAAAACAGCATGATAATGTGATTTCCTAACAAATCCAAAGCTAAAAGTTCAACCTTTGAGCTAATTTCCTAACCCCAATAAAAATAAAAACTACCTACCTAAATCAGGACTATGGAAAAAAGCATTTGTAAGACCCTTTTTGTTAAGTTAGTTTGAGAAACAATGATTAAGTAGTCATGGCTGTCATTGAATTCCTTCTTGACAAAAACAGAGCTCTAGAATTTAAGAAAATAAAATAGTTCAAAACATGGTCCTAGCCATGTACACACACAGATTTATCAGACACCATGAAGTCAATGGAGATGAAGAGAAACAATGTACTAGCCACAAAACAAAAAGGACAACTAACTTTAAACTAAAAAATGAGAAAGGGAAACAAAATAAAAATATGAGATATTAAAAAATATTTGCAGCTACTTGAACTAGTAAATATGAAACTGCAAAAACTCCATCATATTAACTTCAAATATTTCATTTCCCCTTTTACATTGATAAATTATAACCTATCAATTTGACAGAATAGAACCTCAACGACATTTCAGCTACAAACTCTACTCACATTAATGGTTCTCATAAGTACAGTGTGTTTCACCCATTAATCCCCAAAAAAACAAAACTGTGCATTTGACAAAGAACATGAACAACCAGCAATTCACACAAATAAATAACCCAGAAAACTCAAAATCATCACAATTCTACCAACAACCAAAAAAAGAAAAAAAAGAAGGAAAAAAAAGTGTATTTCTCCCATTAATCCCAAAAAACAAAACTTTGCATTTGACAAAGAACTTTACTTGAACAACTAGCAATTCACACAAATAAATAACCATAACCCAGAAAACTCAAAATCACAGTTAGTACCAACGAATTAACAAATTAAAAACCCAGACATCATCATCATCATCATCAAAAAAAAAAAAAAAAAAAAAACAAATCAATGAGGAAGAATTAGATTTGAAATCTGCAAAACCAGATTTGAAAATTAGTTCCATCAGTTGCTTTCGTTAAAGATAGAATCATTGTCCAAGTTGAAGAGTAATGGGGTTTCTTGCAAGCAAAAATAAAAAATCAGCCTCACTTGAGTCTTCTGTAGCTCGATATACTCTCTCACTAGTCAAAGCATCCAAACCCTTATTCCCATATTCCCTAAAATCAACACCGCTAACACCCCTATTCCATTCAAAAGGCACCCAGAACAACTTCGAGCAACATAGAAAGGCACCCATGAAAACTTTTGATTTCAGATCGAAGAGAAGAGAATAGATGAGATGAGTGTGTACCGTCGATCGTTGCCACCACCGAACCAGTCTTGTTGTACCATCGAACTAGTCTCGCCGCTGAAGAGAGATCACCGTTTGAAACCCTTCCCCTTCAAACCCTGTCTTTACTTTCAATTTAAAAGATTGAAAGTAAACCAAACAAAATTAAGAGAAACCCAGATGTGAAAGTACCTCAGAAATCCAGAGAATGAAGCAGGTGTTCGCGAAGAGGAGCGCAGGTTCAGAAACGTGGGATCCAAAGGATATAGGAGGGAGGGAGGGAGGGAGAGAGGGGGAAAGAGAAGGTTAGAGGCTAATTTATCAAACCTCGTCGCAGGCATCCAGATTTCACAACCGCCTCCTCTCATCGTCGCAGCCCCCGCCAGAGAGATAGAGTGACGACTGGGTGAGAGGGAGGGAGAGACCAGTGAGATTAGGGCTTTTTTTTTTTTTTTTTTTTTTTTTTGATCTCAAGAGATAACAGAGAATTTGGGAGTATCGGGAAAGAGGGAGAGTGGGAGGGGGTTTTGGCGTGAATTTAGGAATTACTATTTGCGACGATATTAAAGCCTGTCGCGAATGAAAGAAAAAAAATAAAATTTTGCGACGGATTGCCAAAAGAGCGTCGCAAAAAAAGAAAAAAAAATTTAAAACCAGAAAAATTTTGCCACGTTTATCTTACCGTCGCATATAACCTTACTTTTTGCCACGGACTAATTTTTTCCGTCGCAAAAACTATAAATGTTGTGATGGCACTTAAACCGTCGCAAAAAGCAATCTTTTGTGACGCACTTAAACCGTCGCAAATTGTTCCGTGTCAAATGCCCCTTTTTCTAGTAGTAAAAACCCTTATATGTTGTAGTGTATTTTAATTTCATTTATGATTTTTTGGTGTATGCATAGAACCCTCTTTCATTGTTTCCTTTGCTTTATTAGATGAATTTGAGAAGAAAACTGTATCCAATCATGCTTGTAATTTAGGAATTTAGTAACATAAATAGCAATATAATAAGAATGATTTATACTTGAGTAACATGGGGGCAACAGCAATAACAAGGTTAGAGCCTCATCTTTAGGTTCACAAACACGAATTCTAATTACAAAATCAGATATAAAATATAAATGAATGAACAAAATTTTAGCCCAGCCTAACATCATATTTAATTTAGTATTCAAAGTTCATTCCTAAACAAAATACAATTCTTACACTAGTCCACGGAACCATTTTATACAGCTTTATTATTATTTTTTAATTTTAGCCCAGCCCAACCATTTAATTTTATTCTTCTTACACTAGTCTACGGAACCATTCATAATTAATTTTTTTACTCTGTACTCTGATCGAGCTCTAAGTTTGTCTATGGCGTATGGTTGAGCTCCGTTGGTGCCTTGGTGATGGGTCTCTTCTTTTGGGTTGGATTAAATTAAGTCGGTAATCGGTTGTATAGTGATGACACCTCAAAACATCTTTTTTTTTTATTCAAAAAAAAAAAGAAAAGGATAAGGACTTAGGTTTATGCATTTTTCTTATTTTTTAAATAAATACCAGGCTGGGCTAGAAACAAAAGTTCCAAATTCAAACCAAAAAATTAAAGGTACTGGCCGGTCCTACCTTTTACACTTATTCCCTTCTTAGTCCTGAGTTTTGCTTTTGTGCACCAACAGGTCTTGAGCCTTTTTTTTTTGGTACCGCTTTACCCCTCCCCTGTTTTGGCGCGTTTTTGTTTGGATTTTCCATCAAAATATTGTGTTGTGAGTATGGGTTTGTGATTTGGATTTCTGTGGAACTTCACGATTTGCTAATGTATTATTGTGGAGCTTTGTGATTTCTGATTTCACGCTTGGTGTATCTTCGCGATTTGTGATTTGCGATTGCGTGCTTGGTGAATCTTCCTATTTGCGATTTCGCGTTTAGTGTATAGTTACATTTTCTGATTTGCGATGTTGTGGAGTTAGGTCAACTGGTATGTTTGATTTTGATTTCAATTTCAATGTTTTGGTTCTTTTTAGTTTGAATTGGTGATTTTGATTTTGTGGGGCTATTGTTGTTATTCTGTTGTTTCTGTTACGATTGAATTTGTGTTTTGATCATGATATTGAAAGCTTTGAGATATGTATATGTAAAGAATTTTAGATTTTTCTTTTTTTTTTTTTGGTTACGAAATTGTTTTGATTGAACACAGGTGCTGGTTTGTTATTTTATACGGTGATAATTTTATCACTGAGTATTTTGGGGGTGTTGTTGGATTAACTTTTTCAACAGTGATAAATTTATCAGTGAGTATGGGAATAGGAGATGAAAAGGTTGCGTAATGTAATGGTAAGATTCAAATCGAGTTACCATGTCTAATAAGTGTAAGCCTTATTCACTGTTTTTGGTCTTTGATGGTGTTAACTGTTAAAGTTATCAGTGTTGGTTTTTGGATGTGTTTGAGTTGGTTGATGATTTTATCACTGTATTTGATTTTGTTTTAGGGTGTTTGAGTTGTTTGCTGAAATATAATTGTTGTTTGTTGTAGGATTTATAGTGATGGAGAATTGTTTGTTTCTTATGTGCAAGTTTAGAGGTGTGATATTGGTTATCAAGTATAATAATGGATTTAATTTGAAGGATTTAGTATATAAATTGTGTACAAAGTGGAGTGAGTTAGTTGGTAGTTCTTTGAATATATCGTATTCAATGCCTGGACATTCTTGTTGTGGTCTACAAAGTGAAAAGGATTTGGAGGTTATGGTTGGACTGACACTTTCTTGTGATATTCATCGTATTGATGTTTTTGTAAAGTATTGTTCTTTGGGTGAAGGTTATATGATTTGTGATGGTGAAGCTAGTAGTAGTAGTAGTAGTGTTGTTTGTGAAACTGATTTTTTGCCTTCATTTTATTCAAATCAACGGAAACCTTTACTCTCCGATGGGTGGGTTAATTGTATGAAAGAAGTGGGACAAAGGTTTGCTCAAGGAGTTGTTAAATTTCGAGATGCGTTATCAAAGTATTCTATTCATTCCAGTTTTGAATTTGATTTTGTTAAGAATGATAAGGATCGTGTCACTGTTCATTGTAAGGGAATGGCTGATTTGGGATGTTTATGGAGCGTGCATGCTAGAGTGGAAAATTATAGTAAAGCTTTGGTATTAAACAATTTGATGATGTTCTTACTTGTGGATCTTCTTTTCGTACGATTAAACATGCTAGGATGATTTCAAGTATGATTGGTGGGCTAATTTCAAGTGATATTCGTAATAAGGCTTTGACATCGGTTAGTGAGGTGGTTTGTGATTTCAAGGACTATTATGGAACAGAAGTTTCTTATCGGCGAGCTTGGATGGGTATTGAAAAAGCAAGGGGTCTTGTTTTTGGTGACTATTCATCATCATTTGACAATCTTCGTTGATATGTTGATGCCGCTAATGATTGTAATCCGGGGAGTGTTTTTGATATGGAATTTGATGTTGATAATAAAGGAAGACATTTCAAATGCTTGTTTTTCGCTTTTGAGACATGTATTCATGGTTTTAAGTATTGTCGGCCTATGTTGATGCTTGATGGAACTTTCTTGAAAGGAAGACACAAAGGTTGTTTATTGGCTGCTACGGCAAAAAATGGTAACCAAGGTATATTCTGTGTCTATTTGTTATTATTATTAAAACAATGATAATTCTATCATTTTTGTTACTGGAGAGTGTTGATTATTGAGTATGGTCAATCTATTAGTGGTAAATTTATGCTGTATACTTTTGTTAAATTTTTATATTTATACAGTGATAAATTTATCTATGGCTGGTGCTATATGTTATATACTTTGTGTTTTGATTTTCTTTTTGTAATTTTTTTTATTTGTTATTGATAACGTGTATATATATTTTGTTTGTAGGTTTATATCCGTTATGTTTTGCTGTTGTTGATAATGAAAGTTATGACAGTTAGCATTGGCTATTGTCAAAGTTATTAGTTATTTTGACTCCGGAGAGGGATATTGCATTTGTTACTGATTGACATGGAAGTTTACTGAAAGCTTTAGCTGAGGTCTTTCCGTTTTCTTCTCATTCTTTTTGTCTAATGCATTTGAAGACAAACTTGAAGACTTATTTGTCAGTGAAGAGTCGTGAATCTAAAGAGTATTTGCTTACTCTTTTTAGTAAATGTGCATATGCTCCTACTATTGAGTTGTTTAATGAGCTATTTGAAGAATTTAAGGGTCGTTGTGGTCGTATTTAGGGGTGTGCGTGGTGCGGTTCGGATGGTTTGAGAGTAAAATTACAAACTGAATGGCGGGTTAGCGGATTAGTGGATTGACAAATTGCGGTTTGGGCGATTTTTGGCGGATTGAACAATATTTTAATTAATTATTATACATTTGCATAATATATAACACTAATTTGTATAATATTTGTCAGATATATAACACAAAGTAATTTTACATAATATGTTTCATATATATAACCACTAATTTGTAATAAATTTCATATCTTAAATCTCTTTCACACTCATTTTTACATTGATATTTCATTGGAAATTAAAAAATATATATGTATTAACTATAGCGGAGCGGTTTGGTTGGCGGATTATAAATTTTAAAGTTTAAACCGCGATTAACGGTTAGAGCGGTGTGGATTGATGTGGATCGGTGCGGTTTTAGAGGATTGGACGGTATTTTGCAAAGCCCTAGTTGTAGTGTTGAGAAGTTTCTTGAGGATTTGCCTAATCAGTGTTGGTGTAACACTTATTTTCAAGGCAAGAGGTATAGTGAAATGTGCACAAATGCTACGGAACCTTTTAATTCATGGATTAGGGATGAACGCCATTTGTTTTCAACTAGTCATGTTGATGCTATATGGATGAAACTAATGGAGCAATTTTCAAGAAGGAGAGAAGTTGGGAATAAGTGGAATCGTATTGTTTGTCCTTTTGCAGAGAAAAAGTTGGAAGAAGTTTTTAATGATACAAAAGTATGGATAGTTAAGAAATGTAGCGATGACATTTATGAAATCGAATTGGATCATTTAGTTATGGTTGATATTGGGAAACGTTCTTGTTCTTGTCGATTGTGAAAAATTGATTTTTTTCCTTGCAAACATGGTTTTTGTGCTATAAAGAAGAGTGAGAAGGATCTGAATTGTTTTCTTGATGATTACTATCGTGTTAGCAGTTATTGTGATTCTTATTCACATTCTATCTATCCAGTTCCTAGTATGTGGAAGCCAAATGTAGTTTTTGATGATGACGTTGTTTTACCTACTCTTTGTAAGAGACCAGCTGGACGTCCAAGAACAGAGAAAATACCTTCTAAGGGCGAAATCAAGAGAATTAGGTGTAATAGGTGTGGAAAGATGAGAACTCATAATCGGAAGACATGTAAAGAAGCTTTGTTTTAGTTGTATTGATTTTAATTGAATTACTTTGTTGAGAGTTGAGAGGTGTTACTTGCATTGAATGATTGAGTATTTTTTGAAAAATGTATCATTTTGGTACTTGCATTGAACTATTGAGGAATTTGTTGAACATAAATTATATTTTTTGTTGATATTTTTACAGGATTAAGTTTCACAGATTTATGTTATTTGATTTGGGTTAAATGTAGTTGCTGTTTTTGGTGTTTTATATAGTGATAAATTTATCACTGGTTGGTTTGGACAAGTTGGTGGATTATTTTTTTGTAAGAATTATAAATTTACCATTGTCTGAAGGAAGCAATCAAGCATTAATGGGGTTCCTGAATTTTGTTATTTTCAATAATGATAAATTTATCACTGATTGTATGGGAAGAGTTGACGGTTTATTACATTTATATCAGTGGTTGATAAATTTATCACTATCATATCCAAGCAAATGTTCTTTTTTTATAGTGATAAATTTATCACTGGCTTAAACTCAACAAAAATCAATTGATGTCATTAGTTATACATGTTTTAGTTTTTCTGTGCCTTGATTAATTCAAACAAGAATACAGCCTTGCTTGTTAGATAATGCATCCCTTAGAAACACAAATAATTTGTGCACTGAATTTACAATGACAGATGCTAGACCTCTTTCCATTTTCTTTCTCTTCACACTGTACCTTATTTACTCTTGGGTTGATTGCTGATAAAAGGAGAAGAAAGAAAATATATATATATGTACACATATATCCTTTTTTGGTCTTTTGTTGTTTGAGTGATTTTATTAAGTGAATGTCTTTTATGAGATTCCAAATGACAGTAGATTTGAGATTCAAAGTTTGAATACGGTTTTTTCCATAAGTCTTTCAGCATTTAAAGGAGTAGATCTTTGTATATTACTTACTTATAGGAAGTAATTTTTGTCTGGAGCTATTTAATTTTTCCAGGAAAAATTTCCACAATACAAAGCTGTAGATCAAATCTCTAGAATACATAATTGCATATCTGCTGTGTTAACTGCTTTGCAAAGCAAAAAATTTTAGATCAACTACCATATTTATCTGGTTTAGCAACAAGTTCTCAGTTTGCATACTGTTTTGTGGTCACTCAAAAGCAAGCTTTGGATGTTTGAGTTATTTAACTGAAGTATCAAATGGTTTTGATTATTCAGAAATAACCAAGGACGGCATGTTCTTACATTCATTCTCAAACTTGGGAATATGTACAAATTGTAACAGTATTTTGATTTCCAGTTTGGACAATGTAATAGTGTTTGTGTTTTAATTTTTAATTTAGGTAAATTTTTTATTATTTTTTGTAGTGTTTTGTTTACTTGAATTGGGGAAAAAGAATGTGTGAGAAAGAGAGAGAGAGAGAGAGAGAGAGAGAGAGAGAGAGAGAGAGAGTTGTTGGTTTTTTTGTTTGAATAGTGGTAAATTTATCAGTGTTCACAGTGATAAATTTGTTGAAACAGTGATAAATTTATCAGTGTAAACAAAACACTATAAAAAAATAAATTTATCAGTATAGTGACTTTAAACCTGTTATTAACCTTTAAATTCGATACAAATAATCAAATTAGAATCAATATTTTGAATGAAATTTGCATAACAAGACTGATATCAAAAGCCAGATCTAGTAACAATATGGCTAAAAAAGACTGAATGTTTCATTGAAGCAAATTTGACATTATAACAACCAAGCACTGTCCATAACTTTGACATTGTAACAACCACGCATTGTAATATTCATTGGAGCAAAGTAAGAACCAAAATCATCAAAATACAGGTAACACTGTAACAACCAAACAAGCAAAATGTATGAAGTCATCAATGTTCCAGATCTGTTGATTATTGCAGAGGCAAGTCATCAATGTTTTCATCAACTATTTGTTGTTGAGCAGCTTGTTGGTCAGTCAAGAAGTTAGTTAACATATCGGCTCTCAATTGATTGCATTCTTCCTTGGAAAAAGTAGGCATTATGTTGTTTTTGGAAACATATTGCCTCATGATATAGCAAACAATGATTCCACAATCAAGCCTGCAAAAATATTTTGAAATCAAAATATTATAATTTGGTTTTATTGCCTTTTTTTTTTTTTTTTATTTTTATAACAGTGTTTTGTTATTGATAAACTTACGATGTGTCTTCTTGTTGTGGGCTGTTGATGATGCTCTCTGTCTCCTGTTGAAATTTATCAGGGTGGATGAGAGTTGGCTTCTCGTCTTTTATGTACTTGTCAGTAATCTCTCTCTACAATATATACATTTGTATAATTGTTCTATTAGAAAGTCAGTTGAAAGAATTAATGAGAAATTATGGATTTAAAGAATGATAAATATATTACTGTATAAATTTTTGATGTATAATTGAGCATGGATTAGGATTGATGTATTGGATGAATGGTAAGTTTGATAGTGAAAACATTTTTACCACTTCATTTGCGGCATTGAAGTGTGGATCTTTAGGCATTGCTCCCCTTGGTCTCAGGAATTGTAGAATTTCCATGAACCTTCTTCAATGTCAAGGACAAGTATTGTCCAATGAAAATTTTGGTGGATTGGGAAGAGAAGGTATCTTGCTTTCATGGCTTCAGGCATCAATTTGTTCAGCATTCTCTTTCTTGCTTCCTCATCTTTTGTTGTCAACAAGTGCTAACAAATATAAATAAAAAAATAATGTTAATTTAACTTTAAGCTTTTTCAAATTAAATAGGTGGCGAGTATGAAACTTTTTGTTACTGTGATCAAAATTTTATCAATCCATATCAAAATTTATCACTGCATTGCAAAATTCATCTATGCTACATATAAAGGGAACACATCTATTGGTGTCTTGAGGCCTTTTTTTCTCCTCCATGCCAAATGGATCTTTATATCCCCTAATATATCTATACTATTCTTCTCTTTCATTCTGTAAATATTCATAGATGATCTGTAATAGGCTATATATCCATACTACTTATTTCAGGTACACTTATGTGAGTGTGCACATCTACTAATATATATATATATATATCATGATTATCTCCATTCCATAGTTGTAATGAAAGATGTCCATCACTTAATAAATTACATCAAACAAGAGCTCTATGAGGCTTCACCACTAACAAAATGAAAGTGAACTATGTCCTGTAACATCATAGCATGTAATCCAGCTATTTCAATTTCAACATCTCAATATTTGTTGAAGTTCTCAATATCATATGTAGTAGTTTCAAAAACCTGAAAAAGTGCCCAGAAATTGTAATCAAAGACTGGGATTTACTCATACTGTGGCACCACAATAACAAGGTCAAAATATACAACAGTGATTACAAAATCTGAGTCAGAAATTTTGGTTTGGTTTGCTTGACTTTTTGTTTCACATGTCAAGATTTGAATTAGGAAACATGGCCAATTGAAGAGGGAAGGTAATGTCATATGTTTGAAACTAGTTACTCAGTTAAGCAAACATAGGTTATACACTGATAAAAAACAAAACATGTGTTGTTCCTCAGTTAAACAAACTAGTTACTTACATGGCAACTTGAAATGAATAAGAATGCTGTTGTTCCTTGTTTTTGTGCAAGCAAGTGTTCTGCATATGCGTCTATTACCTGTGTTGAAAACAAAAAAAAAACAAGAAATTAATATAAATCAAACACTAAAATGTTATTTTAATGAGTTACAAATTGAACTTGCAATGCCTGCCAAATCTTGACCCTTCAATATTTTGTCAATGTTATTAAAGTAGACATAGGTTGCATGGTCAGCTCCTTGCCACACTGGCTGATCCCTGAAAAAAGGGTTATTATTGTTGGAATAATAAATTTATTAATATTTTTGGAATATTTGATACTTATAAATTCAATATGAGTTAATGATAAATAGTCGGCAAAAGTGAACTACAGGAGTCAAGAGAGAAGATTGTTACTTTTTCTTTGTATTCGCCCAATGTGCAATGAGATTTTGCCTTGATTTTTTTGGTAGGATGTTGAAAATTTCGTTTGAAGTTTTCAATTTCTTCATTGTAGGTTGTTCTTGTGTGTGTTATTCTTCCGAGTACTTGTTTGCCTCAGTCAAGGTTGCAATTGTCTCATGGAGTATTGTGTGGGTGATTTTCCGATCACACTGCCCAACTCAGTATTTAGTTGGAGAACACTGGCAGAATAGATGACACCTGGCTAACTTGTAACAGAAAGAGAAGATTCTGGCGATAGTTTCGACCACCCGGGGGCACTCCGACGATCAAGTCAGTATATCTCTCAAAGATAATCAATAATGCTAAACTCAATGTTCAAAGCACAAAATTGCGTACCTTAGACCCACGGGGGTGCCTCTCTTTTATAGTTACCTCAATCCTAATCCCAATAGAAGCCTGACTTCTATGGATTCCTGTTTAGTACTTACTCTGGACTCCTTCAGAGATAAAGATAAACTCCCTAAGAGCTTTATCCTTATCTTGGCTAAGTCTCCTCTTTATTCTAGGACTCTTGTCCCTTATCCGTTTTTCTCGGATTCTGATATCTTCGAAAATAACCTCGGCTTAACCGAGATGACCTCGGCGTCATGACCCTGCCACGTGGCACCTCGGCTAACACGTCGGCGTCACCTTGCCACGTGTCGGTACTCAAAAATATATCCCCACAACTGCCCCCTAGGTTCTATTACCTCGGCATTCTGAGGTGATGGAACCTATATCATTCCGTTTTTCCAGTACGTCGATTTATAGTATCTCAGCCGAGATCATTTATTTTGGCCGACATGTTTTCGTTGGAGAACAAGAACTTCAAGAACCCTTTCACGCGTATGAGCTGTCATACACCATAACTCAACCGTTTTTAAGCACACGTTTCTTTCCTACTGGTTCGTACCTGTGACGCGCCCGTAAGCCGTCTCTCTCTCACGTGCGCCATCTGACGCATACGTTCTTCCAGGCGTATTGATTACTTTTTGTCGCCGTTTTTATTTTTAACAAAACACCTCTTCGATTTTTTCCTTTCACTTTATTCTCATTTCTGGAAAACTTTTTCTCTCTCTAACTTTCTCTTCTCGAGTCCGCCATTGTTCAAGCTTCCTTGCTCTGAAACTGCGCTCTTTCTTCTTCCTGGTGAAGCTTCCGCCGTCTTGTTACCTCTGTAACCATCGTCTAACTTCGGCGATCCCTACACCGGCTTTATTTTTTCTGGTAAGCAACTGTTCCTTCTGATTTCAGTTTGTGATTGTTTTTCTGGAACTTGTTGTTATTACTGCTTCATTCGAATGTTTAATTTGTGAATCTGAATGTGTTTATTCCATGGTTTGGCCCTTGCCCATATCTTGAACACACGCACTGTTTCACCATTTCCCTGTATTTTTGCCACTGATCTTGGCCCTATATTTCTTGTATTCTTTATGCTCTTGATAAACCATCTCTATTCTTGATTCTGAAACTCCGTTCTTGCTTTCTGTTTTTTGTGTCTTTTCCAGATCTGTGCCTTTGATCTTCATCTCCATAGTTTTAGGTTTGGGATTTGTCTGTAGAACCCACAATTTAGGGCAAAACTGAAACATCCCTTACAAATTTCTGCACCAGCCCAAACCTAGGTTTTTTGCCGAGATCCCAATAACCCTATTTGAACCATCTTCTTACTGAAACCCAATACCCTTAGTTATCCCGACATCATGGGTATGTGGCAACATCGGGTAAACACCCCCTTTAAGCTGGAATTTTTTAGGCAAGAGTTTGAAATCCCAGCCGATGTCAACTGAGGTTGGCTGGGGATGATGACTCCATCATGCCTACAGACAACTCCATGCCCTTCCCTGTGGTTGCTTTTATTGAGTGAGGACTTCGGTTTCCACTTGACCCTTTCTTCCGTCAAATCCTTCACTTCTATAAGTTGAACCCAATGCAACTCGCCATCAATTCTTACCGAGTTATTACTGGTACCATAGCTTTAGTCAAACAAGAGAATGCCAGGATTACACTTGCCGATTTCCAGTACTGTTATACCATGTGTCGCCTTAGAAAAGACACGGATTATGTCTATTACCTCAAGCCGAGATCCATCGAATATAAAATCGTAGCCGACCTCCCAGACTCCAACAAGGGAGCTGGAGACGATTACTTTATCGTCTAGGGCAATTGGGAGTTTCAGCCAAACGACGGCCTCCACCTTTATCCCTTAAGCCGAACTGTTTTGGGGGAAGGAGCTGGTAAGGGCCACCCTTCATAAGTTTCTTTTTATCTTCTTACATAAAGTTTTCAATATTCTTGTTCTAATGTCTGTGCTGTTTTTATCTTTGCAGTTCTTCCTCAGCGTCCAAAGAATTTTCACCAATCCTTCTATTCCAGCAAGGATTTGAAAAAACTTCTAAACTTGCCAATTCACAAACGAAAGGCGCCTTTGCTCCTCAACTTTATCCCAACTTATAAGTCAGCCTTGCCCGACGTTCCTAAGAGGAAGAAGAAAAACCTCTCTCCCCCTTCTGCCACAACTCCACAGACCGCATCCACATCTCGGACAGATCAGGGGTCAACCTCTGATCCAGCCGAGCAACCGTAAACTTCAGCTCCATATTTGGTTCCAATATCCCAACGCCGCCATCGACGTCGATCAGTTTCTACTGCCTAGATGGATCGCCCTAAGCCTGTTGCAAAAGATCTTCTGGCCAGCATTTCATCATCTATTGACGATCAACCAGCACAAACCCTTCCTCCACCGAAGCTGAAAAGAATAAAGAAGGCTCAACCCAAGGCTAAGGTAACTCAGGTTGAGTCTGAAGATACCTTGCCTATCTCAAAGTTGGCTGACAGTGACAAACCTCAACCCTTTGCTGGGAAGAGGGGCTCTGAAGCCTAACCATCCGAATCGTCAAAATTAAAGAAGCCGAGGTCATCTTCCGCAACGACCTCGGGGTCTAAGAAGCCTGCTGCCCCCTGGGCCCCTGAAATAACCTTGGAAGATAAGCCAGTCATGGCCAATGATAGTGCATAGGATATCAATGTCGGCGTTGCGCTTAGTATTGCTCTGCTTCTGCCAGGGGATTTGGAGCGAAATACCGGCTTTAGCGAGTACGAGAACTGTGCCTTAATGCTTCAGCATTCTGTCCAAGTATGTGTCTTTCATCTGGCACTTTTTTCCTTATTTTTCATACTTAGAAATTTTTTTATTAACTTTCGCTCTGTTCACTTTCAGGCCATTCAGCATGCTCATTCCTTTTCAATTCAGTCTTTTGAAAACTGGGAGAAGTTGGCCGAGATGAAGAAGGAATTCTTTTCTCATCAAAAGACTAACAAAGGTCTTCAATCAAAGATGAAAAAATTAGAGGACCAAGCCGAGGCTGCAATCAAAGCTCAGACCAATGCCGAAGAGAAGGCTGAGGCTGCTGAGGCTATCAAAAAAGTCGCTGAGTCTCAGAAGAGAGAAGCCGAGGAAAAAATGGTCCAAGTTGAAAAGGAGCTTTAAGAGGCACTGGCCACCAAAGAAGCCGAAATAAAAGACGCCGACGAGAAGGCGTATGCCCAAGGCATGGTCGACGTCACAGATGCCTACGAATAACAGGTGAAGGAGGCATGCAACAAGGGTTTCACCCTTGGTTGGATGTCCCTTCTAAAGAAACTCAATGTCCCAGAGGACTCACCATTGAGGAAAGCTGATGCCATTCCTCTTCCATTCCCTCCAGCTCAACCTCCAAGTCAAGACGTCAGCGAATCTGAGTCTGAGGATGGTGATGAGGAAGAGGATGAGGCTTTGGTAAGAAAATCCAAAGATGCTAATGGGGCCAAGTCCCCTCTTCAGAATGAGTAAGTCCTAGACTTGACTCAGGATGAAGAAGGCGCTGAGGTTAACAAAGACGCTGCTTATGAGAAGGAATCAACCGATGCCACCCTTGCTGATAAGAACCTTGATGACACTCTTGCAGAAATTAACGCCGAGGTCGTGGTGGATAAGGCTGCTGAGATGTCTTCTCAACAACCATCTGATCTTCAAATTCAACCAACTGGTGGAGAGGAGTCTTAGCTTCATGTTTTTCTTTTGCTTACTTGTATTTTGTTTCTTCTTTATCTTTTGGAACAATATAAGCTTTTTGTATGGCCGATGTGCCCTTTTCTCGGTGAATGCTAATACAACTTTTCTTTTCTAAGTGTTTGCACTCTTGTCTTCTCTTCATCGCTTCTGTATGATTCTATACTTAGAATATTCTGCATGTCTTTCACATACTTTTCCTTCTTTGTACAATCTTCTCGGGGTGACACACCTCGAATAGAAAAACTTCCTGGTTTTAATCTTAACTTGTAAATTCTTAACAAGTGTTGAACATCATACTGGTTTAACTCAACTTGTAAATTGTCCACAAATTTCAACAAGTGTTAAACAATGATTTTGGTTTAACTTAACTTGTAAATTGTCCACAAATTTCAACAAGTGTTAAGCAATAATTTCGGTTTAACTTAACTTGTAAATTGTCCACAAATTTCAACAAGTGTTAAACAATGCCTTCGGCTTAACTTAACTTGTAAATTGTCCACAAATTTCAACAAGTGTTAAGCAATAATTTCGATTTAACTTAACTTGTAAATTGTCCACAAATTTCAACAAGTGTTAAACAATGACTTCGGCTTAACTTAAAAGTGTTAAACAATGACTTTGGCTTAACTTAACTTGTAAATTGTCCACAAATTTCAACAAGTGTTAAGCAATGATTTCGGTTTAACTTAACTTATAAATTGTCCACAAATTTCAACAAGTGTTAAACAAATGACTTCGGCTTAACTTCAACTTGTAAATTGTCCACAAATTTCAACAAGTGTTAAGCATATTCTTCTTCTCTTTGCCCCCTAATGTGAACCTGAGTTCTACTTGGGTTCTCATTATGCATGTATTCTAGAGACAATGTCAAGTATCTTGAAAAGAGAACTGCATCTTTATTTATTTACTTCGATAAATGACAAAGGAACAAAGAAATTCTAATGATAGAAAAATTTCAAATTACAAGTGTTCCAAGGTCTTGGCAACTCTTTGCCCTCATTATCTTCAAGTCGATATGCCCCATTACCCAGTACCGAGATGATTTTGTAGGGTCCTTCCTAGTTTGGGCCAAGCTTGCCCTATCTGGGATCCTTCTTATTACTGACGACTTTCCTCAGGACTAGGTGGCCGACTTGAAACTCTCTTGGATTGACCTTCTTGTTATAAGCTTTTGCAAGTTGCTGCTGGTATGCTGCAAGATGGATTGCAGCTTTCTCTCTTCTTTCTTCTAAAAGATCCAGATCTCGGGCTAAGAGTACATCATTAGTCCCGTTTTCTACTCCTTGAGTTCTGATCCCAGGGATGCCGACTTCCAGTGGAATGACTGCTTTTGTACCATAAACCATGGCAAAGGGGGACTCCCCTGTTGATCTTCTCAGCGTAGTTCGATATGCCCAGAGTACATTGGGCAATTTGTCTACCCACTTGCTTTTTGCTGCCTGCAGCCTCTTTTTTATTCCATCCAAAATTACTTTGTTGGATGCTTCTGCTTGTCCATTGCTTTATGGAAAGCTTGGGGTTGAAAAGTAGTTCTTGATCTTGAACTTTGCACAGAAGTTCTTGATTAGCTTGCTGTCAAATTGAGTTCCATTATCTGTAATAATTTCTCTCGGGATCCCAAATCTGGTGATGATGTTTCTCCATATGAAGTTCTTCACATCCACATCTCGGATCTTGGCAAGAGGTTCTGCTTCCATCCATTTTGTGAAGTAATCCGTTGCTACCAGCAAGTACTTTCTTTGTCCAGTTGCTTGGGGTAATTGCCCAACGAGATCCATGCCCCATTGGGCAAATGGCCAAGGACTGGATACGGGGTTCAGGTCAGCAGCTGGCTGGTGTATCAAAGGTGCAAACCTTTGGCATTGTTCACACTTCTTCACGTAGGCTTCTGCATCTTTTTGCATGTAAGGCCACCAATACCCCTGGGTAATGGCCCTGTGAGCTAGCGATCTGCCCCCAGTGTGGCTTCCACAAATTCCTTCATGGATTTCGTATAAAAAATCTTCTACCTGCAAAGGGTGTACGCACCTTAAAAGGGGTCCAGTGAAGGATCTTCTGTAGAGGTGTCCCTCTGCTGGTAGACTGAATCTTGCCAACTTCAATCTGATCTTGTGTGCCTCCTTGCGGTCGTCTGACAGCTTTCTTTCTTTTAGGAACGTAACAATTGCGTCCATCCAGCTTGGTCCCATGTCTACGCACATTGCTTCATGTTCTGTGGTTGCTGGTTCAATGCTTGGGCTCGACAGGTAGTCGATCATTATTGTCCTTGCTTTTCCAGGTTGTACTGCGCTAGCTAGGTTAGCCAACGCATCAGCGTGGCTGTTGTCATCTCGGCTTACCTAAAGTAGTCGGCAGTTCTGAAATAAGGCTGACAGTCTGATGACTTCCTCTGCTTAGTGTAGACACCCCATTTTTGACCGACCTTAAGACTCAGACGTCACCAGTTGAGCACTCGGTGATATTGCATATTGTGCTCGTTCAGAAGTTTCAGAATCTCGGCTGCAAGCCTTGCCTCTGAACTTCCAGACTCTTTCGTGCCTTGCCTCGGTTTGCGAACCAAGTTTTGTTTTCCCTGTTTTCTCTTCCTGAAGGGAGGGAGAGGTCTCATAGACCATCTCTCAGTGGCCGTAGGCTACGTTTCGTGGTCGTAGGACCACCTCTGTTTGCTCTGGTTTTTGGTATACACCTTATTTCCTCCCTTTTCAGGGACACTGGGGTCTGAGAGACCAACTTCGTGGTCAAACGCCACCTCCGGTGCTTAACAGTCAGTTTTCGGGCCCCCGGACCGCGTGTTTTGGCCCCCGAACCTTCGTTTTTCATCGGTTTGGGTTCATTTTTGTTGGAGACCTTATTTTCATGGTTAGGAAGCTTGTAGGAGGGTGGGAGGCCAACAATTGTTCTGAAAAGCCAGCTTTATTTCTTCATTGCTCTCTGACGCCCGTTTTCCTTACTTGAAAGCCAATGTTGACCACCCCAAGGCCACTTTCTTGAACCCTAAACCTCATATTTGTGTTGTACACACCTGGGAGGCCACCAATATTTGGTGGCCAACCAGTAATTGTGCCTGACCCTTTTGACCCCCTTTAAAAAATGGTCTTTTCTCTTTCTCCTGGTTCACTTTTTCTGGGTTTCAATCACATAGTTATGTTGTGCACACATGGGAGGCCACCTTTTTGAGGTGGCCGACTGGCCGGCCACCTGAACCCTCAAAACCTGGCCGGCCATGACCCCCTCACCTAGTTCTTTACAGATATGCCCTCTTTTTCCCCCCAGATCCTGTATCCGAGGGGGACTCTTTTGGGGGCGGGGGGAATTTGAATTTGATTTCCCTCCCATTTCTCCATTCCTTTGCCTATATAACCAGCTACCCCAGCTGCATTTCAGAGGTTTACAAAATTTTGTTTGGAGCTCTTGCATTAAATCTCCCTCTCTCTCTATTCCAACCCTCCAAACACCCTTAGTCCTACACCATTTACCCTACACCTTATAGCACAAGGCCTCCATCCTCCATTCCAGCAACTTGAGGCTGCTTTCCAGAGGTGAAGAGCTCCCAAAATTGGTCCAAGAGCTGCTGGTCCATTGGTCTACAAGGGTGAGTCCCATTTTCCCTCTTTTGTGCCTTATTTTGCTTTGTATCTAAGCCATACTTGATAGCATTTTTGGGCTCCGACCCAAACTTTAAATAGTCATATTTTGAGCCCCTTTTCATGTTTGATCAAGGACCTCTTGCTGTTTGAGGTCCCCTACTACCACTTGCTTCTTTATCTCTCTTTTAGGCCAATTTTTGCATAGTATTTTAGGCCTATTTTTGAGTTGTTTTGGACTTTGCCATAAATTGTAAAATATCTTTTTTTGAGCCCCTATTCAACATTGTTGAAGGGCTCTCCTCTGTTTGAGGCCTCCTGCTATCACTTGCTTCTTTATCTCTCTTTTAGGCCAATTTTTGCATAGTATTTTAGGCTTATTTGTGAGCTGTTTTGGACTTTTCCATAAACTGCGAAATATCTTGTTTTGAGCCCCTCTTCAACATTGTTGAAGGGCTCTCCTCTTTTTGAGGTCCCCTACTACCACTTGTCTCTTTACCCCTCTTTTAGGCCTTTTCTTGCATGATAGTTTGGCCTTATTTGTGATTATTTTCGTGGCTTGATGTAAACTGTAAAGTGCCTTTTTTTGAGCCCCTATTCAACTTTGTTGAAGGTCTCTTTGCCATTTGCGTCCAGCTGCTGTCCCTTGTGTTTAATCTCTCTTTTAAGGCCATTTTTGCATGATAGATTAGCCCTATTTGTGTTCATTTTTGAGACTTGTTATAAACTGAAAATATGCATGTTTTGGGACTGTCTTGCCTCTGTATTCATGCTTCATGATCAAATAATGCATGCTTTGTATAGCTGTAAGTCATTTCATGTGCCTAGTTTCGAGTTTCGGGGTTCATTCCATGCATTGGGTGCCATGTTTTAATGTTTCGGGGCTGTTTTGTATCATATTTCAGCCCTCAAATTCACATTTTTGCATACCATATTCCATGCCTTGCCATGCTTTGGTAGAGTGGCATTTGTTGCCTTAGGTTCGGTCCTCGGGTTACGTGCCTGTGTGCACGCATTTCGATTGTCTCATTTTCATCTAATGGCTATTGATGTGAGTGTGGCTGAGGTCCACTCATGTTGGTGTAAGTCCATTATGCATTGCGTATGCCATTTCATTTCATAGCATTGCGTATGCAAGGTTGTATGTTAGAGCATTGTGTATGCCTTGTTACATCGCGCACTGTGTATGCCATTTCATAGCATTGTGTATGCTAGGTTGCATGTTAGAATTGCATTCATGCATGTCATGCATATTGCATTGTGTTTGGGATAGGAGTTAGCCCGAGCACGGGAAACGAGGGACGTTTCGTACTTCGAGTGACGGAACGTGTCTCAATTCCCAGTCACCGACACTCCGGATTATCCATGATGGGGTTTAGGTCTTGTTGTGTTTATATGTGCATTCATTTCATATCGAGTCGTGCAATTTGACTCCTCGGCCATCATGCATCGATATACGTGATTGGTGGCACGAGGATCGAGGACTACACTCTCTGAAGAGTAGTCATGCATACATATGTGAAAATACTTTGCCATGCCCCTTTGTTGCTCTCTGTTGCAGCAAATCAGAAATTGACAGCCTTCCGGAGCTTGGCACGCATCCCAAGAACAATTGCAAACAGAGGCAAACCGGGGCATCGCAAGGGATTTTTCGACAAAGGCAACTGGAGCATGCATCATTCATCATCCGGAGCAGATTTGAGGCAGTCCCTGGCTTGCATGCCAATTTATTGCTTTCCTAATTTAATTTGTTAATTAATTAGGATTTTGTATTTATTCGGATTGTAATTATTTATTTGGGACTGTATTATTTATTCGGACCCTCTGCGTGAGGGCAATGTTGTAATAAGTGTGCGTGTGTATGATGTATGTCTTCCAACCCCACGTCTTTCTCCCTTTTATTTACCCGCTTATGATGGTTAGATTAGGGCATGTTTCAATTAGCATACAGTATGATAGCATGTTTGCATTCATTTCATCTGTCTTGCATGCACCAGGCTCGGTGCATCATACTAACTGCATTGTATTTTCAATTCCAAGTTGAATACATGTTAGCTGTAGCATTTCATATGCTATGTCTAGAATAGCTGAGCCTGCTATAGTTGCACTTTTGCAAGTGTTGCATTAGGCATTTCTGTATAATTAGGATCATGCATGGATTTCTAATTAGCTTCTGTTTTGGCTTGGAGTACTCGGTAAGTTTTATGCTTTAGCATCCTTGCATGCGTGTGAGTGACTGCCATGATAGCATGCTTACCATGAGGCTAATTGCTTATGTGATATATCTGCCTGAATGCCTGTGGGTGAAGGTTGGGTTATTTGGATTGGAACAATTCGTTGACTGTGAGTTTTTTTTAAGCCCACTAGATAGTGGCAAAATCATGTTTTTCTAAGCCCACCCGAGGGTGGCAAATCCACGTCTTAGTCTACTTGCGGGTAGCACCATCAAACCATTTTCAAAATAAACAAACATGAAACATTTTGTTCCAATTTAGGCGATCCAGTCTATACTTGTATGCTGTGCGCATCACATAGTAAATCTAGGCTAATAACCGGAATAAGAATGCATAATGTTTTCAAAAATAGATATCATGGTTAGTAGAGGCCGATCTTTGATCGGGCGAACGGGGGTGCTCACGAAGTGACCTTCCCCAATCGTACCCAAGTTCCCGAGCCGAGGCAACTTTGGTGATGACGGACACGTGGCCTTAGGCAAATGAGTCAGGGTTTCCTAAATTTCCCTAAAATAAAACATTTAGGTGGCGACTTTGTATCTGGCAAAGCAGTCCATGTTTGGCACTTCTTTCAAAAAATCAATTTTCTCAAAACGATTTGCCGGATTTGGACTCTTTGGTTCAGATTAAGAACCGTGACAATTCGAGAGTCCGAGCTGTAGTGACCCCAATACGAACAGAACGGGACTCATCCTCCTGGGGCGTTCGGGGACGTCTACAGTTTCTGGCGACTCCGCTGGGGAGTTAGAGAACTTGACTTGAACTCATGATATCTTGTTTTGATTACACTTATGTGTTTCTTTGCATTGTATTTGCATTGGTGCACCTAGGACACCGTGTTTGCCATCTGGTATTCCTGAACGGTTTGCCGGAGGCTTGTCTTGTCAAGGCATGACCATAAGGTTGATCGGTTATGGGCTCTGCCAGTATGGGAACACAAACCCTGGTTTTATCGGGGCACCCTTTTTGACCATTCGACCTAGTGCATATTCGGAATCCATAGTGACCATTCCAAGCTAGGACAGGTTGCTTACCCGATTTAGGTTGTTTGAAACCGCTGCATGCGTAGTGAAACCCTAGCTCCTGACAAAATAGGACAGGGAAACCCTACCCCAACATAGGGGTGTTTTGGCTTTCACTTGTTTGCTATGTGCTTTTAGAGTGCGTCTCTATAGGAATGCATGTATCAGTCTACAAGTTTGGACATCAGGCCTGCGGGCACCAGTTTAGTAGTTTGGGCATCAGGCCTGCGGGCACCAGTTCAGTACTTTGGGATTCAGTTCACCTGAGGGTATTAGTTTACGGGCAGAATTTTGTAGGAGGCACAGTCATTCAGCTCTGCTCATATGGGTTATCGTGAAATCTGGCTGAAATGCTGCATGTTTTCTCTTTTACTAGGTAGTCTGGGAACCATAGCTTCAGAGGGCTCCAATATCCCCCGGGTACACCGAACTTGTGTTGATAGACTTTTTCGGGTCAGAGATTCAGTTCAAAGGCAATCAGTGTTCCTTTACCAGAGGCAGGGTGAAAAGGTTGGTCAGGCACAGACCACCAGTACAGCAGCTACCAGCTCAGTGGTCTTTGAACAGCCAGGTTGAGATTTCTGAGCTTACTGCAGACATAGGTATACCAGTTGCTCAGTTAGATCAGGACAATATGTCGGGTTTGGAAGAGATGGTGCGCCAACTCCAGGATAGTATGAAAGCCATGCAGCAAGATGCTGTCCGTCAAGCGGAATTCACCAAGCAACAGGCCGTGGTCATGGCCCAACAGGCAGAGACAATTGCCAGGTTAGAGCAGCAAACTGGAGTATCTACTTCACACCAGGCTCCCCCCCACCAAGAGTTCCCATACTCGGGGAGGCAACCCACGTCCAGGATGATACGGACATTCCAGACGGGCCAGCTTTGCCCCCGGTGCTACCCCAGCTGTCTAAAACACCCACCAACCTGCCAGACTCCCCCTTTGAGTTCGAGATGGACCCCACAGCATTGAAAGTGAGCAAGCTTGAGGAATTGTTCAAAAAGTCTCAAGGGGCCTGCTCTATTCCTGATATAGAGGATGGTTATACCGACTCAGTGGTGACCTTGCCGGAGTGGTTTAAAATGCCGCATATCGATCGATTTGACGGCTCTGAAGACCCAATGGTGCACCTCCAACTGTTTTATGATATCTTGAGGCCAATGGGTTTGACCACAGCCCAGAAATTGTCACTATTCGGCCGAACCCTATCTGGGATAGCCGCAATCTGGTATGCAAAATTGGAGAACTCTGTGAAACAGAACTGGGAAGGGCTGGCTGAGGCCTTTATTGCTCAATACTCCTACAACACACAGATCGAGGTCACGACTTGTGATCTCGAAGTCACCCGCCAAGAGCCAAAGGAGGGTTTCTCAGAGTTCGTGACAAGATGGAGAGCAAAGGCCTCAATGATGACTACAAGGCCTTCCGACAAAGATCAGATCAGGATGATTGTTCAGAATCTGCATGGCAAGTTGCTGCAAAAGATGGTCGTTCTATCTCTGTTTACCTTTCCAGCCCTTTATGAAATGGGGGTTCAAATCGAGGATGCCATCAGACAAGGGATCTTTGCAGAAGATAATGAGCCTTCGAAGAGGAATGTTGCTCGTAGTTCCAATGCTACTACTGATGGTAGAACAGCTGCGAAATGCTCAGAAGTAGACACTATCTCCACTTCCTTCAATGACCAAAAACCAACCACTTCAACTCGGCTCCAAGCCCAAAAATTCCATCCTCTTTACATGAGTCTCTCCCAAGCTTTGAAAAAGCTGCAAGAAGAAAGGCACCTAGAACTCTTAGAACCCCAACCCCTTTCAAATCCTCTTCCACCAAGATATGACCCAGCTAAATACTGTGCCTATCATCAACAACACGGTCATGATATGAACTGTTGCATCCGCCTCCGTCATAAGATTCAGGATCTTATTGACGAAGAGACCCTAGCTCCACCAAAAGGACCTTAGGTTAGTACTGATTCATCACCTCCCCGTCTCAACCTCATTCATACACTACCATCCACCTTCGACCCCAGCATATACATCACCCCAGCCCATCTACCCAAGCCTGAGGTGTTCATTCTAGAAAGCATGGACTTATGCATGATGGATGCACCTGGACCCCAATCATCTAAAACCCGTGAGCCCACTACTTCTGAGCTGAAGAGAATGATCGAAGATCTTCAGAGAACTGTGACAAATTTGGCCTCCGGGACATCAGCTCCATCATCAACCACATCACATACCAGGGAGTTCATGTCAAAAAGCTCTCCAGTCTTGGAACAGGCTGTATTTGAGGAATGTCAATCCCTTGGCAAAGTAGAGGCGAGTGGAAAGAACAAGATAGGGGCGGACATGGATCCCCATGAACATCTTCTGTTGGCTGTTAAGGCTTTGAAAGCCGAGGGACTGAACAAAGGGCAAGTGCTCGCAGTTGTTGCAAAAATTGTGGACGACATTTTCGCCACTCAAGTTGGGGGCAGTTTGAATCAAGGGGCAAGCCGGAAGAAGGGTCGTTGTATCAAAAACGTTCCTTTCAGCTATAATCCTGCACTCAGAAGAGATCAGCAAACCAGGCCAGCACCTGCTAATCCCTCTGCTGGTGCGCCCAGCAAAAATCCACAAACCTTGAAGTACCAACCCCGAGGTCGGAGGGTCTTCCATGCCCTCTATATGCCTTTGTCCAAAGCTCTCCAAATCCTTATTGGACAAGGCCATCTCAAACCCCTTGAGCCTCGGCCTCTCCCGAACCCTCTTCCAGTTACACATGATGCTACCCAGTACTGCGCGTACCATCAGCAAACTGGCCATACTACCGACAACTGTTTTCGTCTTCGCCACGAAGTACAGGATCTGTTTGACAACGAGGTCATCCTCCCGCCGAGCTCAGCAAAGTCTATCGGCACTGGATCGATGAACTCGGGGGATAATGTGATGTGATCAGGGGATGAACCAGCTGCAGGTGGTGCTCGATTAACTCCAGACGTGGGAATGGCACGCACTGTTCTGAGCAATATGCAAACACCAGTTTTTGTGCTTTCTGACTTGGGTATTAAGTCAATCTTGTTGTTTTGTATAGAGTCAGTCTTTTTGTTTTGGGTCTGTCTTGGTGTATCGAGTCAGTCCTGTTTTGTTGGAGTCGAGTGATTTCGGGGGTGTTACCTCGGACATCACTTGCTTGTTTTGTGTTTGTCTTTTCGTTTTCTTTTGAGTCTATTTCTGCCTTGGAGCTAGTTGTGCCAACAGATTCTGATTGAAATAGCAGTGATTTTCGCACTCTTGTGTTTGCTTCTGCCGTGTGCTAGTTGTGCCGGAATTTGAATGAAATGGCAGTGCATTCCACCTGCTCTCTTGTGCCTTGAAATTATTGCATTGACCTAAGTTTTTCAAAACTTTTTTTTTGAACACTGCGGTGAAAACGAAAAGGAAGGAATTCCTCGGGTTTTGCAAAAATTTGATCAATTAAGAGAAAGAAAGGCATGCTAAGCCCTTAATGAATGAAATCATGCTTGTTAGTGTGAGTACTGGGAAGGATCCTGGCTTGATCCAGATTGGTTCTACATTGTCTTCAGCGCAAGCGACTAGTCGCCTTCTTAAAAGATTTCAAAAAATGTTTTGCGCGGTCCTGCGAAGACCTGTGTGGAATCGCTCTTGAGATTGTGCAGCCTAGGATCGCTCTCAGCCTCGAGACTCGACCCCTTGCTTTCAAACCTCGAACTCGGACTCAGAAAGTTCAAAGGTCAACCATAATGTGAGGCCTGCATGGCCAGATTCGAAGCAGCCCTCGAACTAGGGGCAAGAAAAGTCAGATCAAGAAGATCAAGTGTTTTCAAAGGAAGCTTGTGAAGCTAGATCAAAAGCCCTCAAACTAGGGGCAAAACTGTCAGAGGTGCTCGAAGAGTCAAAAAAAAAATTGGGATGTTTCTCAAGCTAACAAAGATTGGCAAGAATGCCAAATCCCAGAGGGGAAGAGAGAAGAAAGTATTGCTAAAGAAAAATTGAGTTCCGATCTACAACACTAGGGGCAAATTCAGCCTCCACGGGATGGACTCCTGTATCGTCAGCGAACAGCAGCCACTCTCTTGGATTCAGACAGATTCGAGATCTCAGAACCATTTGACATGGACCAAGCTACACTTTTACCCTTGAGAGGCTCGTTGGGCCGAAAACCCGGAAGGGCGACACAGGCAAAAGTTAGAGCAAGAAAAAGAACAAAAAAAAAGAAGAAGAAAAATGCAAAGAACAAAAAAAGAAATGAAGAAAAAGAAATGAAAAATTCTGAAAAAGAATGAACAAAGTAGAAAAGAAATGAAAAGAATTGAAAAGGAAAGAAAAATAGAGCTCGCAAGGTTGAAAACCCGGAAGGGCGGCCTTGGCAAAAGTTAGAGCGCAAAAGGAGAGGTTAATACCCGAGTGTACCTTAACCCCGAACTACGTAAGGCTTGATTCCCATGTTTGGGATACGTAGGCAACTTCATTCTGAAGTCCAGCCGTAAAACACTTCAAATTGACTGTGCCCATGTAATGGTTTTGATCATCTTCACTTTCTCTGTATCCGAGAATTTGGTTGTGTTCATCACTCTGAGGACTGACTACAAGGCGCTGCGGGGCCATTCAGACAAGGGGCAACTTTCCGTTGCCATGCAATGCGCTGTGGTGCCGTTCAAACAAGGGGCAACTTTCCGTTGCCATTCAATGCGCTGCAGTGCCGTTCAAACAAGGGGCGACTGTCCGTTGCCATGCAGCTCCCCTCAAGCAAGGAGCAATTTTCCTTCGAATCTGAGGTTGTGCATCTCGAGAGTGGGTTCTATGCTTATTGAGCAGTGGTCGTTTGAAAAAATAGTTTTTGAGAATTTTTACTAAGGTTGACTGATCTTCTCTCGAAAACTGTTCCATTTTTCCAAAACTGGACCTTTTTCTTGGACCCAAAAAAAGAAAAATTTCAGTGCTCATAACCTAACTTGCATGATTTTGAATCAGAAAATCGAACAAGCGTGTTAATCTAACTCTCATTTTGGTTAAAATTGTTTTAGTAGAAAGCCAAAAACAAAAAATGGTCAAAATGATGAACTAGGGGCACAGTTGAGTCAGGTGTTCTGTCTTTTCCCCATTGTCAACATACATGCCAGAAAGGGCACCATAATTGCCAAGAAGGGCATCATACCTGCCGGAAAAGGGCACCACTGAAGCTAACCGCAAAAGGGCTGAAAGCTCTATCACCCTCCAAGCAGCGAGGTATCAAGCTAAGTGTGAAGCACGAATTGGAATGGATCAAGATATTCCACTTCCTCACCTGGATAGATCTGATCACGTCCAAACTCCCCAGCAAAGCATCATCAACCGATGTCAGCTGCAGATTTGCTACACACCCAGTTGTAGCACAACCCCTCTGTGGGAGAAACTCACTGTTGTGAACAAGAATAAGAATCTGGTAGAATGCCAGGGGCAAGAGCCCACAACTTCCTGCTTACCCATCAACCACCCAGGGGAGGGATTTAAAATGAGAGATTGAAGAATAGAGAGGTGTGCGCTGAGAGAAAAAGTGAGGAAAAGGGATTTTTCAGAAAAATAGAGCCTGAGGGCTGAGTGATGTGAGAATCACAAATGAGAAATGGTGGGAAACAATGCCCGGAGAAACTGGCTCCTCGCGAATTGAGAGGTCTCTCGTCTTTGTAACACGTCTGTGTGTCGTGTCCTTCGTTTTGTTTGTCTCGATTCTTGCTTTGAGTCATTCGAGTGTGTCTCGATGCGTTTAGGTTGTTTACCCTTTGTTTTCCATTGTTGAGTCGTTTTGGCTGTGGTCAGTTATAGGCTCAATACCCGGTTGAGAACCCTTTTCTCATTTCAATTTCAAAAATCGTTTTGTGCTCAGAGTGCCGTGTCGTTCTCCACATTTGTGCAAATCAGGATTGGTTCTTTCATAAAGCCGCGGGATTCAACCCAGGTCATGTGAAAACAGTAAAACCAGGACCCATCAGAAGCTATGAAAGTTCTGGGCTACAAAGCAAAAGAAAAGAGGGAAAATGTCGGGCATCCGAGATTGTTTCAACTTCGGCAAGTTTCGTCATTGCATCCTGTATGTTCAGAATGAGCAGTGTCTTGTATGAGCTGTGTGCCGAATAAATAAAACATTGTGTTATGGGCTGTGAGTTCAGAATGAGTTGTGTTCAGAATGGACCGTGTGTTCAGAATCAACAGTGTCCTGCGTGAGCCGTATGTTCCAAAATAAGTAGAATATTGTGTTATGAGCTGCGTGTTCAGAATAAGCAGTATGCCGATACAAGCTGTGTGTTCAAAGTGAACAGAATACTGTGTTGACTGTTTCACTATTTCAAGCCAGAATGGCGATCAGAAGTGCTCTCTCTGAGTACTATTCCCTGCGAGAGTAAAACAGTTTACCGCCATTCACTCCATGAGGTGCTTTCTAAAGTGCCACTTTGTTTGTTTATTGCATTCCTTAAACATCACGCTCCGCATTGCTTGCAACATGTATCGTATCATCACACTTATTGCATTTATTTACATCTTGTGTTATCTCTTATTGTTTATCCTTTTACGCTGAGCAGCGTTTAGGATCGTTGTCCCCCGAGACTCAACTTAGGTTGCGTGGAACACGCTCCCGAGTTGTTTACCTTTTCTCACGGTTTCAACGTGGTTAGAGTGTTCTTTTCCTCACACGATTTCAGCATGTTTGGAATTTATCCCAGGTTGCGTTGTAGACGCGCTGGGCGGGTTGTCTTTGGACCTCCTCTCACGATCTCACCGTGATTGGAGCCTCTCCTTCCTCACACAATTTCGGCCTGTTTGGAATTTATCTCAGGTTTCATTGTGTGTGCACCTGAGCGGTTGTTTTCGGACCTCTTCTCACGGTTTCAGCGTGTTTGGAATTTATCCCAGGTTGCATTGTAGACGCGCTGGGCGGGTTTTCTTTGGACTTCCTCTCACGATTTCAGCGTGATGGGAGCCTCCCATTCCTCACACAATTTCAGCGTGTTTGGAATTTATCTCAGGTTGCGTTGTGCGCGCACCTGGGCGATTGTTGTTTGGACCTCCTCTCACGATTTCAGCGTGGTTTGAGTGTCCCGTTCTTTATGCGATTTCAGCGTGTTTGGAATTTATCCCAAGTTGCGTTGTAGACGCGCTGGGCGGGTTGTTTTTGGACCTCCTCTCACGATTTCGGCGTGGTTAGAGTGTTCCATTCCTCACACGATTTCAGCGTGTTTGGATTTTATCTCAGGTTGCGTTGTGCGCGCACTTGAGCGGTTGTTTTCGGACTTCTTCTCACGGTTTCAGCATGGTTAGAGTGTTCTTTTCCTCACACGATTTCAGCATGTTTGGAATTTATCCCAGGTTGCGTTGTAGACGCGCTGGGCGGGTTGTCTTTGGACCTCCTCTCATGATTTCAGCGTGATTGGAGCCTCCCCTTCCTTACACAATTTCAGCGTGTTTGGAATTTATCTCAGGTTGCGTTGTGCGCGCACCTGGGCGGTTGTTGTTTGGACCTCCTCTCACGATTTCAGCGTGGTTTGAGTGTCCCGTTCCTTATGCGATTTCAGTGTGTTTGGAATTTATCCCAGGTTGCGTTGTAGACGCGCTGGGCGGGTTGTTTTTGGACCTCCTCTCACGATTTCGGCATGGTTTGAGTGTCCTGTTCCTCACACGATTTCAGCGTGTTTGGATTTTATCTCTGGTTGCGTTGTGTGCGCACTTGAGTAATTGTTTTCGGACCTCTTCTCACGTTTTTAGCATGGTTAGAGTGTTCCGTTCCTCACACGATTTCAACGTATTTGGAATTTATCCCAGGTTGCGTTGTAGATGCACTGGGCGGGTTGTTTTTGGAGCCTCCCCTTCCTCACACGATTTCAGCGTGTTTGGAATTTATCTTAGGTTGCATGGAATGCGCTCCTGATTGATTTTCTTTGTTCTTCCTCCACTCACGAGTCCAGCGTGGTTGGCGCGTGTTCACCCTTTGCATCTATTGCATCACATCTATTATATCGTATCTATTTTACTGTCTGGTCTAGGAGACCTTAAATCCTCCAGTCTAAGGAGACCTTAAATCCTGCATCTTTATTCGCAATATCTTGTACACTCCCGGGTCTAGGAGACCTTAAATCCTCTAAAGGTGCAATTCCTTTGATGTTTGTCGTGCCCGAACGACTTCCAGTGGTCTGGTATAGCCACCTGCCTGTGTTAGCAGTGAGTTCCTAGGAGATCAACTGAGACGGTGGAAACTAGAGTTCGAATGGCTCTTGCCTAGAACGCAAAGGTTCGGGATTTCCGAGACTAAAGTCTGGTTTAAATACCCAGAGGTATATCCTCGGCTTAAAATCTGTATGGCAGCCCCATAGATTGAGATAGCATGTGTATGCGCCTCAATTCTGGATACTGAACCAATCTAGTCTGTCACCCTGTTGGAGAATAAGGAAAGCTGCGACCATAGTCAGGGAGAAAAGTAGTACCTGTGGCTCAATCAAGAAGAAGCGAGAGATCCCCAGCAGCATGAGGCACGATATTGCATGTATGGTTCATTCGAGGCTGGTGCGACCAGACGAACCGTGCAGGTATTGTATTTTCTCCGTGTGAGACGTGGCGAGAATTGAATAATTCTCCGTATTCTTAACTGCATGAAATGTGGTTATTGCTTTGCATTCTTGCTTAAAATTGTTACATCTATTGTGAATATGTGCTTCATTACAGCTTACTGCATTTGCATCATCATGGAGTACCTTCGGCTTCTTGCATTGTCGGTTGCATTTTGCCCCTGCCTGTGGGCATGCCTGCGAGCACATTTCTGTTTGTCTTGCCTGTTTGTCTAAGTTTTCGGCCTTGTCAAAAATGGGTCGTCTCTGGGCTTTGACATTCACTCTCGTCACTCATGACTTCCGAGTTCTGTCAAAGAGGGGCAACTGTAGACACCCCATTTTTGACTGACCTTAAGACTCAGACGTCACCAGTTGAGCGCTCGGTGATATTGCATATTGTGCTCGTTCAGAAGTTTCAGAGTCCTGGCTGCAAGCCTTGCCTCTGGACTTCCGGACTCTTTCGTGCCTTGCCTCGGTTTACGAACCAGGTTTTGTTTTCCCTGTTTGCGAACCAGGGAGAGGCCTCGTAGATCATCTCTCAGTGACCGTAGGCTACGTTTCGTGGTCGTAGGCCATTTTTCCCGTTTGGAGCCCGGTTTTCGATTTTTCGGAGCCGATGGCCGTGTGCCTCGGTTCGGGACCGCCTAACCACCTCCGTTTGCTTCAGTTTTTGGTATGCACCTTATTTCCTCCCTTTTGAGGGACACTGGGGTCCGAGAGACTAACTTCGTGGTCAAATGCCACCTCCGGTGCTTAACAGTCAGTTTTCGGGCCCCTGGATCGCGTGTTTTGGCCCCCGAACCTTCGTTTTGCATCGGTTTGGGTTCATTTTTGTTGGAGACCTTATTTTCATGGTTAGGAAGCTTGTAGGAGGGTGGGAGGCCAGCAATTGTTCTGAAAAGCCAGCTTTATTTCTTTATCGCTCTCCGACACCCGCTTTCCTCACTTGAAAGCCAATGTTGACCACCCCGGGGCCACTTTCTTGAACCCTAAACCCCATATTTGTGTTGTACACACCTGGGAGGCCACCAATATTTGGTGGCCGACCAGTAATTGTGCCTGACCCTTTTGACCCCCTCTAAAAAATGGTCTTTTCTCTCTCCTGGTTCACTTTTTCTGGGTTTCAATCACATAGTTGTGTTGTGCACACATGGGAGGCCACCTTTTGGAGGTGGCCGACCAGTAATTGTGCTTGCCCCTTTTGACCCTTGGTCGGTCGGCCAGGGGAGATGGCCGGCCGGCCACCTGAACCCTCAAAACCTGGCCGGCCATGACCCCCTCACCTGGTTCCTTACAGATATGTCCTCTTTTTCCCCCAGATCCTATATCTGAGGGGGACTCTTTTGGGGGGGGGGGAATTTGAATTTGATTTCCCCCCATTCCTCCATTCCTTTGCCTATATAACCAGCACCCCCAGCTGCATTTCAGAGGGTTACAAAATTTTGTTTGGAGCTCTTGCATTAAATCTCCCTCTCTCTCTATTCCAACCCTCCAAATACCCTTAGTCCTACACCATTTACCCTACACCTCATAGCACAAGGCCTCCATCCTCCATTCCAGTAACTTGAGGCTGCTTTCCAGAGGTGAAGAGCTCCCAAAATTGGTCCAAGAGCTGTTGGTCCATTGGTCTGCAAGGGGTGAGTCCCATTTTTCCTCTTTTGTGCCTTATTTTGCTTTGTATCTAAGCCATACTTGATAGCATTTTTGGGCTCCGACCCAAACTTTAAATAGTCATATTTTGAGCCCCTTTTCATGGTTGATCAAGGACCTCCTGCTGTTTGAGGTCCCCTACTACCACTTGCTTTTTTATCTCTCTTTTAGGCCAATTATTGCATAGTATTTTAGGCCTATTTTTGAGTTGTTTTGGACTTTTCCGTAAACTGTAAAATATCTTGTTTTGAGCCCCTATTCAACATTGTTGAAGGGCTCTCCTCTTTTTGAGGCCTCCTGCTATCACTTGCTTCTTTATCTCTCTTTTAGGCCAATTTTTGCATAGTATTTTAGGCTTATTTGTGAGCTGTTTTGGACTTTTCCATAAACTGCGAAATATCTTGTTTTGAGCCCCTCTTCAACATTGTTGAAGGGCTCTCCTCTTTTTGAGGTCCCCTACTACCACTTGTCTCTTTACCCCTCTTTTAGGCCTTTTCTTGCATGATAGTTTGGCCTTATTTGTGATTATTTTCGTGGCTTGATGTAAACTGTAAAGTGCCTTTTTTTGAGACCCTCTTCAACTTTGTTGAAGGGCTCTTTGCCATTTGGGTCCAGCTTCTGTCCCTTGTGTTTAATCTCTCTTTTAAGGCCATTTTTGCATGATAGATTAGCCCTATTTGTGTTCATTTTTGAGACTTGTTATAAACTGGAAATATGAATGTTTTGGGACTGTCTTTCCTATGTATTCACGCTTCATGATCAAATAATGTATGCTTTGTATAGCTGTAAGTCATTCCATGTGCCTAGTTTCAAGTTTCGGGGGTTCATTCCATGCATCGGGTGCCATGTTTCCATGTTTCGGGGCTGTTTTGTATCATATTTCAGCCCTGAAATTTGCATGTTTGCATACCATATTCCATGCCTTGTCATGCTTTGGTAGAGTGGCATTTGTTGCCTTAGGTTCGGTCCTCGAGTTGCTTGCCCGTGTGCACGCATTTCGATTGTCTCATTTTCATCTAATGGCTACTGATGTGAGTGTGGCTGAGGTCCACTCATGTTGGTGTAAGTCCATTATGCATTGCGTATGCCATTTCATTTCATAGCATTGCGTATGCAAGGTTGTATGTTAGAGCATTGTGTATGCCTTGTTACATCGCGCATTGTGTATGCCATTTCATAGCATTGTGTATGCTAGGTTGCATGTTAGAATTGCATTCATGCATGTCATGCATATTGCATTGTGTTTGGGATAGGAGTTAGCCCGAGCATGGGAAACGAGGGATGTTTCGTACTTTGAGTGAAGGAACGTGTCTCAATTCCCTGTCACCGACACTCCGGATTATCCATGATGGGGTTTAGGTCTTGTTGTGTTTATATGTGCATTCACTTCATATCGAGTCGTGCAATTCGACTCCTCGACTATCATGCATCAATATGCGTGATTGGTGGCACGAGGATTGAGGACTACACTCCCCGAAGAGTAGTCATGCATACATATGTGAAAATACTTTGCCATGCCCCTTTGTTGCCCTCTGTTACAGCAAATCAGAAATCGACAGCCTTCCGGAGCTTGGCACGCATCCCAAGAACAATTGCAAACAGAGGCAAACCGGGGCATCGCAACGAATTTTCTGACAAAGGCAACCGAAGCATGCATCATTCATCATCCGGAGCAGATTTGAGGTAGTCCCTGGCTTGCATGCCAATTTATTGCTTTCCTAATTTAATTTGTTAATTAATTAGGATTTTGTATTTATTCGGACTGTAATTATTTATTTGGGACTGTATTATTTATTTGGACCCTCTGCGTGAGGGCAATGTTGTAATAAGTGTGCGTGTGTGTGATGTATGTCTTCCAACCCCACGTCTTTCTCCCTTTTATTTACCCGCTTATGATGGTTAGATTAGGGCATGTTTCAATTAGCATACAGTATGATAGCATGTTTGCATTCATTTCATCTGTCTTGCATGCACCGGGCTCGGTGCATCATACTAACTGCATTGTATTTTCAATTCCAAGTTGAATACATGTTAGCTGTAGCATTTCATATGCCATGTCTAGAATAGCCGAGCCTGCTATAGTTGTACTTTTGCATGTGTTGTATTAGGCATTTTTGTATAATTAGGATCATGCATGGATTTCTAATTAGTTTCTGTTTTGGCTTGGAGTACTCGGTAAGTTTTATGCTTTAGCATCCTTGCATGCGTGTGAGTGACTGCCATGATAGCATGCTTACCATGAGGCTAATTGCTTATGTGATATATCTGCCTGAATGCCTGTGGGTGAAGGTTGGGTTATTTGGATTGGAACAATTCGTTGACTGTGAGTTTTTTTTAAGCCCACTAGATAGTGGCAAAATCATGTTTTTCTAAGCCCACCCGAGGGTGGCAAATCCACGTCTTAGCCTACTTGCGGGTAGCACCATCAAACCATTTTCAAAATAAACAAACATGAAACGTTTTGTTCCAATTTAGGCGATCCAGTCTATACTTGTATGCTGTGCGCATCACATAGTAAATCTAGGCTAATAACCGGAATAAGAACGCATAATGTTTTCAAAAATAGATATCATGGTTAGTAGAGGCTGATCTTTGATCGGGCGAGCGGGGGTGCTCACGAAGTGACCTTCCCCAATCGTACCCAAGTTCCCGAGCCGAGGCAACTTTGGTGATGATGGACACGTGGCCTTAGGCAAACGAGTCAGGGTTTCCTAAATTTCCCCAAAATAAAACATTTAGGTGGCGACTCTGTATCTGGCAAAGCAGTCCATGTTTGGCACTTCTTTCAAAAAATCTATTTTCTCAAAATAATTTTCCGGATTTGGACTCTTTGGTTCAGATTAAGAACCGTGACAATTCGAGAGTCCGAGCTGTAGTGACCCCAATACGAACGGAATGGGACTCATCCTCCCGGGGCGTTCGGGGACGTCTACACGAAGGCCGACATTCGTTCATCTCGGGCTGCAAACTCACCTGTAGTCTGGTTAACTATTAGTTGTGAATCATAAAAAACTATTACCTCATCTGCTTGCACTGTTGCGGCCAACTTCAGTCCTGCAATGAGTGCTTCATACTCTGCTTCATTGTTTGAGGCCTTAAACCCCAAACGAATTGACTGTTCTAGTACCTGCCCATCTGGGGATATCAATACTACTCCTGGCCCCGCTCCTTGTCGGTTTGAACTCCCATCAACAAACAGTTGAAAGGAGTCGCCGATGTAAATGCTGCAGGGTCTGAGTTTGTCCTTTTTCCTTTGTTCTTTTGCCTTTGGCTGTGCTTCTCCTTGCTTGGTTGGACATCGCTTATCCTGGCTCAACGGAGCCCGATGTTCGATGGACTTTAGTGTGAACTTGGCCACGATGTCGGCCAGAACTTGGCCTTTGATTGCTGTCCTTGGCCTGTACTCCAGGTCAAACTGGCCTAGGGTGACTGCCCACCTGGCTATTCTTCCTGTCAGGTCTCCTTGTTGCAGTAAGGACTTCAAGGGGTGTTCTGTTAGCACCACAATTTTATGGGCCTGAAAGTAATGGCTCAATTTCTTTGAAGCCATTAATAAAGCTAGTGCCAATTTCTCTAAGGGTAGATACCTCGTTTCTGCATCGGTTAGGGTTTTGCTTACATAGTAAACAGCCCTTTGCTCCCCTTTTTCTTCTCGGATTAGTACTGCACTTATTGCATGTTCTGAAACGGCTAAGTACAGAAACAGCTCCTTCCCTGGTTCTGGATTTGAAAGAACTGGAGCTGTGGTTAAGTACTTCTTCAGGTCGGCCAAAGCGGCTTCGCATTCTTCTATCCACAAGAAGTCTGTGGCTTTCTTTACCAAGTTGAAGAAAGGTCTGCACTTATCTGAGCTTCTGCTGATGAATCTGTTTAGGGCTGCGGCCCTTCCAGTTAGCATCTGCACCTGTTTTGCTGACGTCGGGCTCTTCAATTCTAGGATGGCTTTGATTTGATTTGGGTTGGCCTCGATGCCCTTTCTAGTCACCAGGTATCCTAAAAACTTACCAGATCCAACTCCAAATGCACACTTCGATGCATTGAGTCGGAGCCGATATGTTTTTAGGATTTCAAAGACTGTTTTTAGGTCGGTAAGATGACCCTCAGGCTCCTTGGTCTTAACGACCATGTCGTTGATGTAGACTTCTACTGTTCGGCCAATCAGGTGTTTGAACATTTTGGCTACCAGCCTTTGGTAAGTTGCTCCTACGTTTTTCAACCCAAAAGGCATTACTCTGTAACAGTACAGGCATTTTGGGGTGATGAATGCTGTCTTCTCTTCATCTGGAGGGTACATGGCTATCTGGTGATACCCTTTGTAGGCATCTAGAAAGCTCATTCTTCCATGCCTTGAAGTGGCATCTACTAGCTGGTCAATCTTGGGTAGAGGAAAGCTGTCTTTGGGACAGGCTTTGTTGAGGCTGGTGAAGTCCACGCAGACCCTCCATTTACCGTTCTTCTTCTTTACCACCACTGTATTGGATAGCCATGTTGGGTAGTATACTTCTCTAATGGCCCTGGCCTCCAGAAGTCTATCTACTTCTTCCTCTACTGCTTCGACGTGCATCAACGTCGGTCTTCTGGCTCGTTGAATTACAGGTTTGGCCGACCTGTCAACATTCAGTTTGTGGCGAGTGACCATGGGGTCAATGCCAGGCATTTCGTAAGGTGTCCAAGCGAACACTTCAATATTTGCTCTCAAAAAAGTTTCCAACTCTTTTTTCTCTTCTTCGGCTAAGCCCGAGCCGAGAAGAAAGAAGCGTTCTTCATCCCCATCCTGGACGAGGATTTTCTTTAGTGTCTCTTCGCTCTTCTCGACTGGCTTTTTGCCGACGTCTTCTAGGACTTCCACACCCTCATCTTCAATTTCTGCCTTCTCTGGCTCTCGTACGCTGCAAGTAGATTTTATTGCTGCCATGGAGCAATTCTTCGCCTGCAGTTGATCACCTCTGACTTTCTCTATCCCATGCTCTGTTGGGAATCGCAATAGTTGATGTAATGTTGAGGGAACTGCCTCCATTGCATGCAACCATGGCCTTCCCAAGATGATGTTGTAAGGGGAGGGTGTGTCGATGATGGTGAATTCTGTCTTGATCTTCCTAGTGCCAGCCTGCACCTCCAAGTTTACTGTTCCCAGAGGCCATGTCGGCGTTCCATTGAACCCAACCATTGGGCCATTGGATTGTTCCATATCATCTAGGTGAAGGCCAAGCTCCTTGTAACATTGGATGTACATGATGTCGCAAGAGCTGCCTTGATCAATCAGGATGCGTTTCACTTGGCACTCCCCAACCTGGAGGGATACTACCAAGGCATCATTATGCGGGTGCTGGACCATCTCTAGGTCGGCTTCAGTGAAGGATATCATTGGTCCTTGGCACTCTTCTGCCCGATGTCTTTTCTCCCCGACTCGGTAGACATGTTGCAGGTGCTTCACTTTCTGGGTCTTTTATCGGATTTCGTTTTCATTGACCTTCGAGTGGATTATGTTGATTATCTGAGGTCCTCCTGCCTACGGCTGCTGTGCTGGGAGAGGTGGGGCTGCTGGTGCCTGGGGCAATCTTGCCTGTTCTTCCCTTGTCCTGGTCTCATTGACAAGGTCTCTCAGATGTCCTTGTCTCACCAGGTCTTCCAAATATGTTTTCAGGGCTCTACAATCCTGAGTTGTATGCCCATCTTCGTTGTGGTAGGCACAATGCCTGCCAATGTTTCTTCCCATGAACTCTCTTGGAGTCCTCTCTGGCATTTTGAAATAGGGTTGGTTCCGAATTTGATCCAGGACTTTAGGAATTGGGATTCAGAACACAGTTGTTACCACTTGTGTAGCCCTCAGTTCTGCCTCTTGCCGATTCGTTCCATTGTTACCTCGGCCTCGCTTCGGTGAGCCGTTTTCTTTCTCTTGTTTTATCTCCTTAGTTCCTGATGTGTCTTCTTCAGCTCTGGCGTACTTCTCGATTCTTGCCATGAGCTCCTCCATACTTTTTGGCAATGTCTTTGCCAAAGACTTTCGTAGTGGACAGTTGTCTTTCAAGCCGTTCTTGAAAGATACGACTGCTACCTCTTGATTACATTCGGGTATTCGATTGAATACCTCATAATATCTTTTTGCATAGGCCCTAAGGCCTTCATCCTTGCTGATCTTCAGTGCTATTAATGCGTCCACCCTTAATGGCTGCAGCTTGTTTGTCACAAACCTGGCCACAAACATCTCGGCCAGGCCTTCCCAAGTCTTCACGCTTCCCTTCGGTAGTTTGTGGAACCAATCTGATGCAATCTCCTTGAAGGATGAGGGGAACACTTTGCAGAGCAACGGCTCGTTCCCATTATACAATGCCATTGAGTTCAACTATAGTCCAACGTGGAAGTTGGGGTCTGACTTTCCATCGTATATTTGAAACCTCGGCATACTGAATCTCTTCAGCGTCTCAAACTTGTCTAATTCCACCGAGAATGGTGTCCTCGGCTTATCTGGGGAGGTTACCTCGGCGTAGGCATTCTGTTGCTTTCTTTTGAGGTAATCTCTTAAGTCTTCTTTGCTCCGCCTAGGAGCTCAGCTATCTTTCGACTTCAGTCTTTTCGGTATACTACTCTCGGCCTCGTGGTGAGCCCTTTTCGATCCTTCTCCATGAGTTGTGTCGAAGCACAGTGCCTGCCCCTGAACATGTCGATGTCCTTTGGGGTCTGCTTCCTTTGTGCGATGCGTCCTCCGTAATCCTTTTCTTCTTGATTCTCTTTGTCCGTCCTCCCTAGAAGGTTGGTGGGAGTATCTTTCATCTTCGTTGTGCTGAGGGGCTACGGGGATTGTTTTCTGTCCTCCCTTCTGGGTATTGGCTGCTGGAATCGGTGTGTCGTGCAACGGGTATGGTGGCTACATGATGTTATTTTGCATCATGAAATTGACGACCGACTGTAGGTCTGCCAATTTGTTTGCCATCTCTTTTACCTCTTCATCCCTCCGTAGGCACCTATCATTCCAAACCTGGAGGTCGTCTTCGTTGTAGTACCTGTTTTGATCAGGTTTCTTTGGTGTGTCGCTAGTTTGGCCGACGTCTTTAGCTCCGTGATTTTGTTCATGAGTTTCTGCGTTCTACCTTTCTCCTTCGCCATTAAGGTCAATAGGTCTCCCACTCCCAGTAGGATTGTCGTCCCCAATCTTTTCCTTCTGTCCGTTACTGGCCATCTATTCTACTTTCATTCCCACAGACGGCGCCAAATTGTGTGGGTGATTTTCCGATCACACTGCCTAACTCAGTATTCAGCTGGAGAACACTGGCAGAATAGATGACACCTAGCTAACCTGTAACAGAAAGAGAAGATTCCGGCGGTGGTTTCGACCACCCGGGGGCACTCCGACGATTAAGTCAGTATATCTCTCAAAGATAATCAATAATGCTAAACTCAATGTTCAAAACACAAAATTGCGTACCTTAGACCCACGGGGGTGCCTCTCTTTTATAGTTACCTCAATCCTAATCCCAATAGAAGCCTGACTTCTATGGATTCCTGTTTAGTACTTACTCTGGACTCCTTCAGAGATAAAGATAAACTCCCTAAGAGCTTTATCCTTATCTTGGCTAAGTCTCCTATTTATTCTAGGACTCTTGTCCCTTATCTATTTTTCTCAGATTCCGATATCCTCAGAAATAACCTCGGCTTAACCGAGATAACCTCGGCGTCATGACCCTGTCACGTGGCACCTCGGCTGACACGTCGGCGTCATACGTTCTTTGTATTTGCCCAATGTGCAATGAGATTTTGCCTTGATTTTTTTGGTAGGATGTTGAAAATTTCGTTTGAAGTTTTCAATTTCTTCATTGCAGGCCGTTCTTGTGTGTGTTATTCTTCCAAGTACTTGTTTGCCTCAGTCAAGGTTACAATTCTCTCATGGAGTATCTTGATTTCTTCATCTTTCCTTTGCATTTGATTTTTTGTAGTTTTCTACTGATCTTGCATTTCTTTGTTCAGCTTCTTGAGTTGCTGCTGCAGGTTATCATTTACAGTTTGAAGGATGTTCCTTTCTATTTGTAACCTTTCCATTTTGAGCATATCGTCTTCTATCTTTTGAAAAACAATTACTTCTACCAGATTTGGATCCACTTCAGGTTCTTTGTCAACTTTGTTTCCTTCACTCTTTTGTGATTCAAAGGGTACTGTTTTCCTTTTCTTTTTAGGGCATATTTTGTATGGAATTGGTTCCCATGTTTCATGTTTGGATTTGTCTTCAATCAATGTTTGTTCTTCTTTTTCAGAATTTTTAGTCTGATTTTGTTGCTGAAAATCTGCATCTTCATCTTCGTCTTCATCTTCATCCTCAATTTCTCTTAGCAACATTCGGTATATTTTTTTCTCTTCATCTGTGTGCTTCAAATTGTTCTCCTACATAGATGAAAATTAAAAAAATGAATGATATGATACAAATTTCAGAGATAAATTTCTCACAGCAAATTTTATCACTCAATTAGGAAAATTAAACAAATCTGTGATTGTTATAGCAAATTTTATCACTGAACTAGGCATAGTAAGCAAATCTGTCATTGCATAGCAAATTTTATCACTAAATTAGCAAAGTAAGCAAATAAAGTAAATATAAGACAAAATGTCTAATTCAATTCATTTTTACGGATAAATTTATCAATACAGAAACCTAATCAATTATAGTCGAATATAAAGTAACACAAATAAAGTAAATATGAAACAAAAGTCATGCATAGTAGACAAATAGAAAAACATTCATTGCATAAAAGAATTTATCACTCAATTAGGTATACTAAGAGAAATTTGTCACTCAATTAGGCAAATTAAATAAATTTATCAGTGTGAACAAAAATTTATCACTGCATAAGAAAATCTATCATTTGTTTAAACAAAACAAAGGCTAGCATTGCATACCACAACATCTTTTAGATCTTGCAAGGATGAACTTGCCAATTGCTGTCCCAAACGTGTGATGTTCCATTTAGCAAGTCTTAGGATTGCATTATTGGCATTGGGTTTGATGGTGCTTTTGTGTTCGCATATCCAATACTGTTGAAGATAAAAAAATTGTTATAAACAAGTATTTAGTAAACATAAATATTATAGTTCATAAGTTATAAGTGAGGTATTTACTTACCAATATGACGATCACACATCCAGACACTTTATCAATTTGGTTGATGTTTCTTTCTATTGATTTTGTGAGCTGTTGCTTTGTTGTGTCGCACCAATCATAAGACTTCATTTTGTCAATATCCTCAAGATATTTCATGAACCCCCAACCAATTGTAGTGCCAGTACCAGGATATAACAACAACAAGCAAATCGAAAGGCACACAAGCCTCACAACATCTTCTCTATCTTCCTTCTTGTTGTTTCTCAGAAGTTTGGTTATCAACTTTTGGATTGAAGCACTTGTCATTCTATTCTCTCTTATTTTCCTTCTTTTTACCAAATCTATGTCATCTTTTTTTTCATATACAAGATTCATCTTCTTTTGTCCACATGCAATCCCAAAAATTAACTTGAAATCATTTTTTTTCAACTTCAGCTTCTTCTCTCCAATTTGAAATGTGGTTCCATCCATTTGGTATGTTTGCAAGATTTTAGCAACCACATCATCATATTTCATTGAATCTGCTTTTTGCACCTTCTTCTTTGACAAAATGTTAACTAGAAGGAAGAAGGGAGTCTTTTTCAATATTTAGAAATGCTTATTTTCAAGTTTCGTGGTATTGAAGAATCTGATGAGGGACAGCATGTTTGAGAGGTACACATACTTTGCTTCACGGTCATGAATTTGATAATTTCTTGTTTTTCTTTCCTCTATTTTCTTCTTGCCTTTTGGTTTGTGCTGCTTTGGCTCTTGTTTGTTTTGTTGGGGCTTGGTTCTTGTTTCTGCTTGTTTTTGTTATTGGTGTTTGGTTATTCTTTCTTTTTGTTCTCCCATTTTTTGAGCTTCATTTGCAGGTTCATCCTTCTGCTGTCTCTGTGTTTTCTTCCTTTGTTGTTGTTTGCTTGTTGTTTCTCTTGTTGCTTTTTTGTCTCTTTGTTATCTTTCTCTTCTTGCTTTTGTGTTTTTGCAGTTAAAGATCTTCTTTCTGGCATAGATAATGTCATGAGAGAGTTCATAACATCTATATAAAAGAAGGATATCAATGAAGTAGGCAACCATGCAAAATTTATGGATATACGACAAATTTTATCATTTAATTAAGCAAAGAAACACTGACAAAACTTGAATATATTCATAATTCCTCGGTATTCATTTTGTTAGCTAGCAAACAAAATAATTCAAACAATCAAAGAAGAATAAAAAGAATTATGATAAAATTTATTACGTAATTAAGCAAACAAAGCTTATACAGTGAAGAGTTCTAATAATGACCAGCAAAACAGACTACTCAATTGGGGTTGGGTCAGATGCATGTGGCAACAGTTGGAAAGGAATTCATTGCACCAATTCACGTGTGACATCTATATAAGTTGCTATTATGTTTTACCTTTAATGCATTGTTGTTGTTTCCTTATTCTTTCTTTTGCTTCTGTTTTTTTTTCCAGCTTCATTTGTAGCGTCATGCTTCTGCTGTCTCTGTCTTTTGTTCCTTTCTTGCTGTTTGCTTGTTGTTTTTGTTCTTGCAGTTTCCTTTTTGTTATCTTGTTGCTTTTTTGGCTTCTTGTTGTCTTCCTTTTCTTGCTTTTGTCTTTTTGCAGTTAAATATCTTCTTCTGGCATAAATAATGTCATGAGAGAGCTCACAACATCTATATAAAAGAAGGATATCAATGAAGTAGGGCAACCATTCAAAATTTATGGATATACGACAAAATTTATCATTTAATTAAGCAAAGAAACACTGATAAAACTTGAATATATTCATAATTCCTCTGTATTCATTTTGTTAGCTAGCAAACAAAATAATTCAAACAATCAAAGAAGAATAAAAAGAATTATGATAAAATTTATTATGTAATTAAGCAAACAAAGCTTATACAGTGAAGAGTTCTAATAATGACCAGCAAAACAGACCCCTCAATTGGGGTTGGGTTAGATGCATGTGGCAACAGTTGGGAAGGAATTCATTGCACCAATTCACGTGTGACATCTATATAAGTCGCTATTGTGTTTTACCTTTAATGCATTGTTGTTGTTTCCTTATTCTTTCTTTTGCTTCTGCTTTTTTTTTTCAGCTTCATTTGCAGCGTCATGTTTCTGCTGTCTCTGTCTTTTGTTCCTTTATTGCTGTTTGCTTGTTGTTTCTGTTCTTGCAGTTTCCTTTTTGTTATCTTGTTGTTTTTTTGTCTTCTTGTTGTCTTCCTTTTCTTGCTTTTGTCTTTTTGCAGTTAAATATCTTCTTTCTGGCATAGATAATGTCATGAGAAAGCTCACAACATCTATATAAAAGAAGGACATCAATGAAGTAGGCAAACCATGCAAAATTTATGGATATACGACAAAATTTATCATTTAATTAAGCAAAGAAACACTGATAAAACTTGAATATATTCATAATTCCTCTGTATTCATTTTGTTAGCTAGCAAACAAAATAATTCAAACAATCAAAGAAGAATAAGAAGAATTATGACAAAATTTATTACGTAATTAAGCAAACAAAGCTTATACAGTGAAGAGTTCTAATAATGACCAACAAAACAGACCATTCAATTGGGTTGGGTCAAATACACGTGGCAACAGTTGGGAAGGAATTCATTGCACCAATTCACGTGTGACATCTATATAAGTCGCTATTGTGTTTTACCTTTAATGCATTGTTGTTGTTTCCTTATTCTTTCTTTTGCTTCTGCTTGTTTTTCAACTTCATTTGCAATTTCATGCTTCTACTGTCTCTGTCTTTTGTTCATTTCTTGCTGTTTGCTTGTCGTTTCTGTTCTTGCGGTTTCCTTTTCGTTATCTTGTTGCTTTTTTGTCTCATTGTTGTCTTCCTTTTCTCGTTTTTGTCTTTTTACAGTAAAAGATCTTGTTTCTGGCCTAGATAATCTCTTACGAGAACTCGCAACATCTATATGAAAGAGGTATATCAATGAATTAGGTAAATCATGCAAAATTCATGGATATACAACAAAATTTATCATTTAATTAAGCAAAGAAACACTGATAAAACTTGAATATATTCATAATTCCTCTAGATTCATTTTGTTAGCTAGCAAACAAAATAATTCAAACAATCAAATAAGAATAAGAAGAATTATGAAAATTAAGCAAATTTATCACTGAGGCAAATTCGGCGATAAAAAAGAAAAAGAAGAAAAATAGAGTGAGGCAAATTCTTCCCCAAAACAGATCAAATTTGTTTAAGTTGGTGAGTCTATTGACTATTGTGTCAATCATCTTCTGCCTACATCAATTTTTTTCAAATGTATCCCTACATAGAAATGGAGATGAATGTGTAAGTGATAAACTTATCAGTTGGTTTGGTATGTGAACCAAACTTATTAGTTGGTTTGATAAAATTATCAGTTGTATATTTATTTATGTATGTATTGTTACTATTATCTATACTATCTATACTATTATATTATGTAATCCCCTATATTGGTTTGTTGAAGCTTTTGCCATGTGGCATTTACATAATTAAAAAAAAAAAAGCTACTCAAATTTTACTTGATGTCAGTCACTCTCTTATAAGAACAAATATTTATAGAACCACACCCTATAGTATGGTCTAATTATCAAATCTGTAAATTGGTTTGAGTTCTACAATAGAAAAAGGTTTATCAGGGGAGATGCCTTGATTTGATGCACTTCTACTATAAGGTAAAAGTATTGCAAGGCTTCTATTTGTAGGCTACATCAACAGCATGATTTGAATATTTAAGTTTGATAAAGATCATTGAGTTATTTTTTTCTATTTACAATTGGTATCTCAATTGTTAGTACATTTGTATATAGTTTAAGCTATTTCTTTTAGTGGAATTTTAGTATGAAAATTTGCTCAAACAACCATTATCCAATAAAAAAGAAAAAGAAATAATATCAATTATAAAAATGTTACCAAAAGAGGGGTGTAGTTTATAATCGATCAAATATTAAACAAAAATAACACAAAAAATTAATCCATAGGGTGTAAAAAAATTGCAATTTTTGAGAAATTGGACATAGTGAAATAACCAAATAAAAAATAAAATAAAATATATCAAAAGAAGGATGCAAGTTATTATCAATCAAATATTAAACAAAAGTCACATGAAATTTAATCTATAAAAAATTACACACATGTAGTGTGTGCACCCTTCTAGTTACAGTGAACATATAGCGATCCCGGTTTTCCCTCCATTGCTTATTGTATTCCGGACTTGGGATTCCGTCATGGTTGTTGTTGTCGTTATCTTGTTTCCGTCTTTCAAATTCTTTGTATTTGAGTTTTGGGATGTGTTGGGCAGGTTTGAAACAGGTTGGATGTGATTTGAAATAAATAGTTGCTGCCCAGATTTTGGTTTCTTCGCTCGAGCGAGGCTTTTGTCGCTCGAGCGAGCTTTGGGTTTTAGTTCCTTCACTCGAGCCAGGGTTCCTTTGCTCGAGCGAGATTTGAGTGGTGTGTCTCTTGGATCGAGCGAGAACTCTTGTGCTCGAGTGTGCGTCTGCGTCTTTTTTTGACCTGAAGGTTGTGTTTTTTCGCTCGAACGAGCTTTCCTTCGCTTGAGCGAGCGAAGTCTATGTTTTGAGTTTCTTCACTCGAGCGAGCACTCTTGCACTCGAGCGTGCTTCTGGGTTGCAAACCTGAAGCTTCGTATTATTCGCTCGAGCGACGCTTCTTGCGCTCGAGCGAGGTTTTGTTGTGTCTGGTCGCTCGAGCGACCACTTCTTCGCTCGAGCGAGCCTCGAGTATATCAGTTCACAGCAGCGTGTTTTTGCACACTTTTTCACTCCCTTCTTCCTTCAAACCCTAGATCCGACACACTCTCTCTCTACACACGTCTTCTCTCTACGAAGACACTTGGTTCTTGGGTGTCTCTACCCTAGCCTCTTTGAAGAAAAGGTAGAGCTTGGTGTGGGCTTTGTGTTGATCCGAAAAAGTTGGGCTTTGGAACACTTTGAGTTTCTCCTCATCTTCTTCTTTGAGCTTCTACTTTAAGGTAGGGATTTCTTGAGTTATATATACTAGTTTTGCTATTTGTTGTTGATTTAAAAGTGTTCTTGAGTTTTGTGTTGATTTTATTGATTTTGATTCAAAATGTAGAGAGAGTTTTGAATGTGGCTTTACATCTCAACCTTTTCTTTTATCTTGAGGGTTTTCTTCTATTAAACTCATGAAAAATGGTGTGGTGGAGTTCCTCTTAGAAAATGACGATAGTTTGTTAATTATGAAAACCCTAGAAATTTGGGGATTTTTGGTAAAATGGAAAATGTCTTTGAAATTACTTATTTTCTTGTGTTAAAAGGATAATGAGAGGTGTTTCATCAATGTTTAACAAGATGGCAATTTTCTTGATGTACGAGAAGGAGGTGCTATTTAAATATTTTTGCTAATGCTCGAATAAGCAAGCTTGCGTATGATAAATTGTTGAATATCATAAATAGTGGAAAAAAAATTGTAAACATCGGGAAGTTATATTTGGAATATGTCCCTTGTAGCCATGGAGAGACTAATTTGTTAGGACATGTGAAAAGAGAGTTGTGGTAACATGTTGATGACACATGTTAATCTTGTGGATGAACATTGAAAGGAGAATATGAGAATGTAAATGTTGGCATTGTTGTAGAGATGTTCAAAATGGAGAAATGTTATGAGGTATGGAAAAGATTATTGCATTGCATACTACTTCATTTATCATTGTGCATTGTGAATCTAAATTGAAGAGATTTACATCATGACGAAAAATGTTATTGTGATGGGAACTAATGGAAATGTGTATGGGGTAAAAATGTTGGTAAGTCTGGATAGGGGGTGTAGATGGATTTGATAAGTTGGCCTGAGTGTCTAGGGTGAAAGACCCGAAAGTCGCGCGGATAGCTGTAGAGCCTTCCGGTTAGCACCGGTAAAAATGACAGTTGGGTAGTGCTTGTTGAGCCTACTTACAGACACCAGCCTAGGAATTACCATTGTCATATTTACCGCCCCTATTGAATTAATATTGGAAGTTTGAAATTGATGAAATCACATGATAATATTGAGAACACGGTGATCTTGAAACAATGCATTGAAATGAATATTTTTCCTCATTGATTAACCTCGGCATAGCATTGCATTTACATTTACTTTTGTGTTGAGGAAAAAACATAACTATATATACTTTGTGAGAATTCTCTACTGGGCTTTATGCTCACCCCTATGGGATTTGGTGTAGGTAAAGATGTCGTAATCCCGCTGAGCTAAGGGTGTGGATGTATTTTGGTGAAGAGTAGTCTTGCTCTTATTTTTGTGTGATATTTTGTAAGCCAATGGCTAATATGTTTGGGTCCGAGAGACCATTTTATGTAACCGGGCTACTGCCTTGGAAGATGTAAGCCCTTCAGGGAATTTTATTGTTTTGAGATTAGATGCCTCACATGCTATAGATTCAAGTGATTCATTTATCGTTGAATGTTTATTCGCATGTGAACTTTTGTATAAACTCTCTCATTTTCTATGTAAAGATGGATGGTTCATTGTCATGGCCTAGTGGATGTTATTTAATGTGGGTTGATCATGTTGGTTTATTTTCGGGGCGTTACAGAACAACTCACTTTAATCTCTTGAACCCACTCCCTACTTTAATCTCTTGAACCGACTCCCTCCTTTTTTGTTAACTGAATTTTTTTATATGAAAAATGAAAAAAAAAAAATTTTTAAAATGAACCTAATTTTGAACTTGAAAACCCACACCCTTATCACTTGATCAACAAACATTTCACACATTCGCAAGTTTTATTTTCCGAAAATGCCCTAATATTGTTGAAATTTGCAAGTTGTAATTGAACCATATCTAGGGTTTTTGAAAATGTGTTTGACTAGGGAGAGAAATAAGGGTTTCAGTTGCTTATGTTTTACATGCATGTTTTGTCGGATTTTTTGTTCGAAGCGACTGATTTGGTGTTCGAATCGCCTGAGTTGTATTCATTGTTCCGCCTGAGAATGGAAGGGTTTCGCTGACGGTGGAGAATGAGAAAGACAGGGCTTGAATCGCGTGACTCACGCTTTTATTTCTCCTGTCTGGCAAATATATTGTGCTACAATAGTACCTTTTTTTTAATTTTTTTTTATCGATGATAATTTTATCAATGGCAAATACCTTGGTACAATAGCAAGATATTTCGAGTTTTGTAATTCATTTTCAATTTAAATTGTTCAACATTTCAGTTTAGAAAATGATTCAGTGTTCTCATATTCATATTCAGATGAAATATAAACATATTATATTTGGTATTGAAATGAAATATTTGTAAAACTTATTACAAAAAAATTAAATTAGGTATCAACTTAAAATTAATAATACCTGATTCTTAAATATTAGCATTTTGCATTGTAAAATTATAGTATGATCTTTCAACATTCTTGAGCTCATGTGTAACTAACTACAAATAAATTTTTTTAATTTTTTCTTTTTACGAATATATTCTAAACCTATTATTAACCTTTAAATTCGACACAAATAATTAGATTATAATCAATTTTTTTGAATGAAATTTGCATAAAACAAGATTGATATCAAAACCCAGATCTGGTAACAATATGGCTAAGAAAGATTGAATGTTTCATTGAAACAAATTAAGAATCAAAATGATCAAAACAATATAATACTGTTTGTGTTTTAATTTTTAATTTAGGTAAATTCTTTATTATTTTTTATAGTGTTTTGTTTACTTGAATTGGGAAAAAAGAATGTGAGAGAGAGAGAGAGAGAGAGAGATATGTTACAATAGTACTTTTTCTTTTTTCTTTTTTATCAGTGGCAAATATCTTGCTACAATAGCAAGATATTTTGAGATTTACAATTCATTTTCAGTTTAAATTGTTCAAAATTTCAGTCTAGGAAATGCTTCAGTGTTCTCATGTTTAGATGAAATATAATATATGAGAACATTCTTGAGCATTCTTGAGCATTTTATAAATATGAGAACACTCTTGAGTATTCTTGAGCATTTTAATAATACCTAATTCTTAAATATTAGTATTTTGCATTGTAAAATTATAATATGATTTTTCAACATTCTTGAGCTCATGTGTAACTAACTACAAATAATTTTTTTTTTACAAATTTATTCTAACTGTACTTATATCTTATTTTTTTAAAATTTTACAATGATCAAAACAATGTAATAGTCTTTGTATTTTAATTTTCAATTTAGGTAAATTTTTTTATTATTTTTTATAGTGCTTTGTTTAATTGAGTTGGGAAAAAAAGAATGAGAGAGAGAGAGAGAGAGTGGGGTGCTGATTTTTTTGTTTGAACAGTGATAAATTTATCAATGTTCATAGTGATAAATTTGTCGAAACAGTGATAAATTTGTCGAAACAGTGATAAATTTATCAGTGTAAACAAAATACTATAAAAAAATAAATTTATCAGTATAGTGATTTCAAACATGTTATTAACCTTTAAATTTGACACAAATAATCAGATTATAATCAATTTTTTAAATGAAATTTGCATAAAACCAGACTGATAGCAAAAGCCAGATCTTGTAACAATATGGATAAAAAAGACTAAATGTTTCATTGAAGCAAATTAAGAACCAAAATGATCAAAACAATGTAATAGTGTTTGTGTTTTAATTTTCAATTTAGGTAAATTTTTTATTATTTTTTATAGTGATTTGTTTAATTGAGTGGGAAAAAAGAATGAGAGAGAGAGAGAGAGAGAGAGAGAGAGATGCTGGTTTTTTTGTTTGAACAGTGATAAATTTATCAGTGTTCAAAGTGATAAATTTGTTGAAACAGTGATAAATTTACCAGTGTATACAAAACACTATAAAAAAATAAATTTATCAGTATAGTGATTCCAAACCTGTTATTAACCTTTAAATTTGACACAAATAATCAGATTGTCACGACCCCATTCCGCCCCTAGTAGAATGGTGCCATGATGGCCAGTAATCCGAGATTACCAAAGGCCAACTCACAAAGTTCACACAATCAGAGTACATATATATGTGGGGCTTACATGTGCGGAAGCGATAAATTTAAATCTAAATACTCCATAAGAGCTGTGCATAGATCAAATGAAATGACATACAACTTAACATGGCTTTACAACTTGGATACAAATAAAACAAAGTACATATTATATCTTGATCAAAAGGCTTCTCAAACCGACATATACAAAAGACATGAAATACAAAGCTAAGAAGCATAATCTTCAAGATGCTAGCAAAACATCAATCCAAAGCATCTTGCAAAACACATCTAGGCGTCACCGCCTTCTTTCTCGTCACCTACATATATATATAAGGAGAGGGTGAACTTGGATACTCAGTGAATGATATTAGTAATAAATGTTTGAATGAATGATATCCGAGATCTTCATTAAAACAATACATATCATAGCTTGTAGAAAATCAAGGGATGAATCAAGTTCATCTATCAAGTCTTTCAAAGCTTCAAGGGATGCTCACTAGCATCAATATAATACAAGGGATGACATTCCTGACAAAACAAGGGAATAATCGACTCGGAATCGATTAGACAAACCCACCTGCACAAGGCCGTCAGTGGCAAGGGAGATATCTCAAACAAGGGTGCTAGTTGCATTATAGTCCCCTAGCACTAAGGACTTTCCAAGAATGTCATCAAAACAAGATAATGCTTGATACAAAACTAGGGATAGTCATTCATACTGGAACAAACACTTTTCCAAAATGAAATAAGCAAAGCTTTTATCAAAACATTAGAACATAGCTTTATTAAAAATACCACTCACATAGCTCTTCGAGTGTGGGGATTACAAGCAAGGATCCAAGGCCTACAAGTACATAAAAATTCCCATTGAATGCATTTCAAGAAGACAAGAAGAGATGCTCAAAGATGGATATGAAATGCATTCCTAAAACAAGCTTTGCATGAGTGTAAATGATCTCGGCATTTCTTTCAAAACTAAGTCAAGACAAAGCAAAACAAGTGCTGGGAGTTAAAACACCGTTTCTTATCTCGGGAAAACATGCTAGGTACCAACCAGGTCTTGGCCGAGGTCCCACACCTCTTGGCCGAGGTGTGGTCTCGATGACCACATTCAGGGAGACAGAGTCTAGAAATTCTGGGTTTCTTTTGAAGAACATGAATGCTAAAATCATAACTTCTTTATTCAAAATCTGAGATTTCATGAGATGAGTTTGAAAACATGGACCTGGGTACCCATACTTGAAGATCTTATGAAAACAAACACAAGAACATCATTTTCTCTTACTAAAACAAGCTTTAAATCAATGCATGGCTCATGAATAATGCTAGATCATGCAATGTGATTAGATGAACATGGAGAACAACAAGAGCATATCAAGATTCTAACCTCAAAACACGGATCTAACGGCTCAAGGTGTGAAGATCAAGCTTGGAAATCTATTCTCACTCTAAGAACTTCTCTTCCTCTTCCTAGAGCTTCTCTCTCTTCAAAGGCAAGGATATGACAAAATGATATGTTTTCTCTACTGCCGGCTGACTTAACCCTCTGCTGGGACACGTGGCAACGGCTGGTTGGCTCTCCTAAAAAAGGTGACTGACTGACAAGACAAGAGCATGACAAAGTGTGTACAACAAGCAAGATGACAAGGGTACTCTAACAAGGTAAGGACCTCGGGTCAAGACATAGGCTTCGGCAAGTAAGGTCTTAATGATCTCGGCTAGAAAGGATAACACTTGGCCCAGTTGTGCCACACCTCGGCCTAGATGTGCCACACCTCGGTCTAGGTCATACTAGTCCAGGAACAAGATCACTAGGTGCAAGGGTCAAAGATCTAGGATGTCTAGATGATAACATCTCGGCCTAGGTGATGCACACCTCGGCCTAGATGATGACATCTCGGCCAATATGCCAGGGTGAAGGTGGAGGTCAACCAAAGTGGCTTCAAGATGGTCCTAGGTGTAAGAGGTTCAAAGGCGTGACCTAGGCTTAAGATGACCTCGGCTTAACACATACTAAGCAAGGAACAAAGCATGCAGCAGCACTTAGGCAAAACAAATCAAGGTCTGCAAAATGCAAGTTTAATCAAGACAAAGATCATGTAAATGCATGTGAGTATGACTAAGATTAAGTGAGGGTTGTTACACAGATTATAATCAATTTTTTGAATGAAATTTGCATAAAACAAGACCAAATAGTGTTTGTATTTTAATTTTCAATTTAGGTAAATTTTTTATTATTTTTTATAGTGTTTTGTTTACATGAGTTGGGAAAAAAGAATAAGAGAGAGAGAGAGAGAAAGAGAGAGACAGAGAGATGTTGGTTTTTTTGTTTGAACAATGATAAATTTATCAGTGATAAATTTGTTGAAACAGTGATAAATTTATCAGTGTAAACAAAACACTATAATTTTTTTTTATCAGTATAGTAATTCCAAACCTGCTATTAATCTTTAAATTTGACACAAATAATCAGATTATAATCAATTTTTTGAATGAAACTAGCATAAAACAAGACCTAATAGAGTTTGTGTTTTAATTTTCAATTTAGGTAAATTTTTTTATTATTTTTTATAGTGTTTTGTTTACATGAGTTGGGAAAAGAGAGAGAGAGAGAGAGAGAGAGAGAGAGAGAGAGAGAGAGAGAGAGATGCTGATTTTTTTGTTTGAATAATGATAAATTTATCAGTGTTCACAGTGATAAATTTATCAGTGTAAACAAAACACTATAAAAAAATAAATTTATCAGTATAGTGATTCCAAACCTGTTATTAATCTTTAAATTTGACACAAATAATCAGATTATAATCAATTTTTTGAATGAAACTTGCATAAAACAAGACCTAATAGTGTTTGTGTTTTAATTTTCAATTTAGGTAAATTTTTTATTATTTTTTATAGTGTTTTGTTTACATGAGTTGGGAAAAAAGAATGAGAGAGAGAGAGAGAGAGAGAGAGAGAGAGAGAGATGCTAGTTTTTTTGTTTGAACAGTGATAAATTTATCAGTGTTCATAGTGATAAATTTATCAGTGTAAACAAAATATTATAAAAAAATAAATTTATCAGTATAGTGATTCCAAACCTGTTATTGTGGGTGTTTGGTAAAAATTAATTTCAACTTAAAGCAGCTTTTAGCTTAAATTAAGCTGTTATGGTGTGTTTGGTACAACTTATGAGGATAGCTTATGGCTTAATTTAAGCCAAATTTCAGCTTAAATTCGAAGCAACTCAAAGGGAGCTTATGAATTTAGCTTATGCGCGCAGCTGATCACTCTTGGGCCAAAATGACTTAAATGTCCTTCCCATTTGAATCTAATTACAAGTGTGCCAGGTATATTAACCAAAATCACTCATTTTTTCTCTTTCACACAAACGGCCCAGGCGATTTCTGGCGAACCCAGGCAATTCCCAGCGAACCCAGGCGATTCCCGGCGAACAGTTGTTCTTCTCCCTCTCTCTCTCTCTCTCTCTCCGGCGAAGCTCTGTTATCTCTCTGTCTGAACCATCGCGATCTTTCAACGCCGTCGTCGCCGTCGCCATCACGATCGCGAAGCTCCGCCTGAAGTTCTGTCTGAACCATCGCGAAGCCCTAGTTCATCGCGATCTCTCAACGCCGTCGTCGCCATCGCGAAGCTCTGTCTGAACCATCGCGAAGCTGTCGTTGATCTGTCTGAACCATCGTGAAGCCGCCATCGCGATCTGTCAAACCGCCGTCGATCTGTGCTACCGGGGCTAGAGTTTTCAAACCCTAGAAAATAAATTGAAAAAAAAGAGAAAAAAATCAATATTAATGTTAATTAAAAAAGAAAAAATTACTTTTCAGAATTAATATTTACTTTTCAAAGTAAAATGAAAAACAATTTATTTCAAAGAAAAAATAAAATAATTGTAATGAATTTTTTTTAATAAAAACAGAATTAATTTAAATTGATATTACAACATTACATTGAATTAATACAAAATTAATTGAAATAAAATAATATGCAATGACATCACAACATTAATTGAAATAAATTGATACAACATTACAGAATTAATTGAAATAAATTGATATTACAACATTAATTAAAATAATATGTAATGACATCACAGATTTAATTGTAATAATTAAACTAAATTAAACGAAATAAATTGAAAACAAAATAATAAAAATAATATTGAACAAAATAAATTGAAATAAAAATAAAAAAATAAATTAAACAAAATAATAATTAAAATAAATTGTGCAATTTATATCCAGTAAATAAATTACACAATTTAATTGTAATGAAAAAGAATAATAAATTAAAGAAATAACAATTGTTATATTATTAATTGTAATAAAAATTGTTGATTATTAATATTATTTGATACTAATAAAAATTAATTATTAATATTAATTGATACTAATTAATAATTTTAGTAGTAATTCCGACTAATTAAGCCATTAATTGATACTAATTAATAATTTTAGTATTAATTGATACTAATTAAGAAATTAATTGATACTAATTAATTTATAATGGAAAACAATTATTACAATAATACTACTATTACATTTTTATCAAGTGTATCAATTTTTTTATATTAGTTTATACTAATTAATACTATTATATTAACTTTTATTACTGAAATAATTTTTTAAAATTAAAATTGAAAAAAAATGACAAAATTATCATTTTTATATCATATAAGGGCAAAAAAGTCAATTATACAGAAAAAGCTATTTTACAGCTTATTTACCAAACACTATTCTGCAACTTAAATTTATAATCCCACAGCTACACCAAATAGGTTACCAACTTATGCTCACAGCTGTAAGCTATAATCTGTTAAGTTATAATCTATAATCACTTTCACACAGTTCTACCAAATAGGGCTATTAACCTTTAAATTTGACACAAATAATCAGATTATAATCAATTTTTTGAATGAAACTTGCATAAAACAAGACCTAATAGTGTTTGTATTTTAATTTTCAATTTAGGTAAATTTTTTATTATTTTTTTATAGTGTTTTGTTTACATGAGTTGGGAAAAAAGAATGAGAGAGAGAGAGAGAGATGCTGGTTTTTTTGTTTGAACAGTGATAAATTTATCAGTGTTCATAGTGACAAGACTGATATCAAAAGCCAGATCTGGTAACAATATGGATAAAAAAGACTGAATGTTTCATTGAAGCAAATTAAGAACCAAAATGATAAAAACAATGTAATAGTGTTTGTGTTTTAATTTTTAATTTAGGTAAAGTTTTTATTATTTTTTATAGTGTTTTGTTTAAGCAAATCCGTCATTGTTACAACAAATCCATCATTGTTTAATTGAGTTGGGAAAAAAGAATGAGAGAGAGAGGTGCTGGTTTTTTTGTTTGAACAGTGATAAATTTTTCAGCGTTCACAGTGATAAATTTGTTGAAACAAGGATAAATTTATCAGTGTAAACAAAATACTATAAGAAAATAAATTTATCAGTATAGTGACTCTAAACTTGTTATTAAGCTTTAAATTTGACACAAATAATCAAATCATAATCAATTTTTTGAATGAAATTTGCATAAAACAAGACCTATATCAAAAGCCAGATCTGGTAACAACATGGTTAAAAAAGACTGAATGTTTCATAGAAACAAGTTTGACATTGTAACAACCAAGCATTGTAATATTCATTGAAGCAAAGTAAGAACCAAAATGATTATAATCTTTGTCCCAAATTATTCAAGCATCGCTGTCATTGTCTATTATGTCCCAAAACTCCTTGTCTTCAAGTACCGTTTCTATTGCCTCATCAATGATTTGCTGGGTGTCTGTCTGTTGGTTAGTCAACAAAGCATCTATGATATCTGTTCTGATTTGCTGGCACTACTCCTTTGTTAAGTTGGGAAAGATGTCTTTGTTACAGACATATTCTCTCATGAGGTAACAAACTATGACGCCACAATCAAGTCTACGATGACATTGGAAAAACAAAGTTAGTAGTCATCAATGATAATTTTATCAATGTAATGTGTTTTGGTTTTCAGAAACTTACGAAAGATCAACTTGTTGGGGACAATTCATTGTAATTTCTGTTTCTTCATGAAACTTGTTACCTTTAATGAGTTTAGGATTGTGATGTTGAAGGTATTTTTCAATAACCTTTCTCTGTAAAATTTATTAATAATTAATTGGTGTTTGACAAATAAATTCATAATAAAATTTAATGTAGACAAGGGGAATGGATGATATCGTAATTAATTGGTGTTTTACCACTTTGTTTGCCTCATTTAAGTGGTTATCTATTTCTGTGCTTGGTCTCATTGAATTGTAAAACTTCCATGAGCCATTTTCAGGACCGAGTATCAACAACGTCCAATGCTTTTCATTGAAAATTGGGAAAAGAAGATATCTTTCCTTGACAGCTTTTAACATCATTTTTTTTTCAAAAATTGATTTGTTTTTGCCTTATCCTTTGTGGTGAACAAATACTGTGTTTTGCAAATATATTAGTTTTGATTACAATGTAATTCACTAATGGTAATTTTAGCACTATAACACTGGATGGATGAGAACTTATGCACTTGATATAGACAAGAGGAATGGATGATATCGTAATGAAATATATATATATATATATATATAATTTACTTACATGGCATGATGTAGAAATATATATGTTGTTCCTGCTTGCGAGCTCAGGCTGAACTTTGGTTTCGGTTGCTCTTCTGTCATTAAGATTTCCTTGTAGGCATTTATTGCCTGTTTTAAAAACAAAAGCAAACAAGGTTAATAAGAGAATTATTATTTTGTATTACAATTGATATATGCACAAATAGGGATTTGATTTTACATTTCCAGAAAGTTCTTCGCATTTGACTATTTTGTCAATATCATCCAAGTACAAATAGCTGCCTGCTTCCTTTCCTTGTAAGATTGGATAACTGCAAATGTGAAAACAAAATTTATCACTGTATACCAAAATTTATTGCTCAATTAATGAAAGAAAAGTTAGGGGAACACATTGAGCATCAAATTTTACTTGATGTATCAAATCCCAACAATGAACTGAAGTACAGAACATAAACACAAATGCCTAAATAATTTGATACCATAGATGAGACACCATGAAGATTAGCAAAATATATCACTCCACCAAACAAATTAAGTAAAATTTATCACTATGTAGCAAATTTTATCACTGTATATCAAAATTTATCAATGAATGAAGTAAACAAAAGTTATACATTGATAAATGCATGATTATATACTAAAATTTAGATTCCAAATTTGGAAGTTTTAGGACCAAATCATGTTCTTACCTGTTGGTTTTTGTTGCCCAAAGATTAGTGAGTTTCATCTTTGATTTCTTTGGCAATTTGTGAAACACTGGATAGAAAGTGTCTATAGCGATCTCGGTTTTCCTTTCCTTTGATTAGTGCATTCCGGACTTGGTTTCGTAGTTATGTTGTTGTCTTATTTTCATTTCCATCCTTTACTCTTTGTATTTGAGTCTTGGATTGTGTTGGGCAGGTTTGGAACAGGTTGGTTGTGCTTTGAAACCAAAAAGTGATGCCCAGAATTTGGCCTTCACGCTCGAGCGGGAGTTTTGATGCTCGAGCGTAAAATTCCATCTCCTAGTATTTTTTCTCCGTAGGTCTTCGTATGCTCGAGCGGGAGTCTTGACGATCGAGCGTGACCCTTTGATTTTGTTCCTCCGCTCGAGCGGGGAGTTTGACGCTCGAACGGGGACCATCGCCTGCAAAACTTCTGTGAATGTGCATCCGACGCTCGAGCGGGAGTTTTGACGCTCGAGCGTGAGTCTGTGTCTGATGCTCGAGCGGTGGTTCCCACGCTCGAGCGGGGCGACTTGTATATCAATTCGAGTTTCACCTTTTTGGATCACTTTTTGATTTTCTTTCTCTCTCTTACTTTTTCAAAATCTCCATTGGAGAGCACCTCTCTCTAAAACACAACTTCTCACCAGGGTTTGATCTAGTTTGAGTGATCTCCTACCTTAGTGTCTTTGTAAAAAGTGTAGAGCTCGGCTTGGGTTACATTTCTATCCGAAAATCTTGGGATTTGGAGCACTTTGAGTTTTCATCATCTTCTCCATTTGAGCTCCGAATTTGAGGTAGGGATTTCCTTGTTCTTTTACAATGCTTCGTCTATAGATAGACATGTGATAGTTTTGTATTGCATGAAAATTATATCCATGTTGGGTTTGTTTAAAAATCATGGGAGTGAGCCTAGGGTTGGTTGTTTGAAAAATGGGTTTGTTATCATTGATGGTGATTTGGACTAATTGGGGTGTAAGTTAGTATATTATTGTTGAAAGAAGAAAAAGTCCTAATTTATATTTGATTTGATGAACTAAAAGAGGGGTTTTGTACTTTGGGCCAATATGTATGTATTTTGGGTCTCAAATGAGATTATTGTTGTTTGTTGTTGGTATTTGAGCCTTTTCGGTCAATATTGAGAAAGAGGGAGAAAAGCCCTAATTTACTGTTATGAATTAATTTGCATAATTGAAATTGGTTTTGTGAAATGAAAGAATGATATTGGTTTTGTGAAATGGGAAGAGTGTTCTTGGAATAAGTGGCGGGACAAGTCGATTTTGAAAATGGAAAAAAATGAATTTGGGAACTGGAATATTGTATCTTGAGTATTGAATACACACATTTGGGGTTTTACCTTTACTTATCATCCTAGCGTTGTTGTTAGGTTTAAGATCTCATGAGAGTTGAGTCTTTATAATAGACGTATTAAAATCATGCATCTAGAGGTTTTGTCCTTGGTCATCGGTGGAGGATGACATGGTTGTGTTGAATTGTCGTGTATGCATTACACCTGTGTTGATTGACCATTGTATGTAATGAAGTGCTATTATACATTATATGTATAAATTGTTAGGGAGGAGAAAGGGGATGTACTCCAGTGTGTGGGAGGAGATAGGGGATGTACTCCACACATACTTATGTGTTCATATACTTTAACACATTGCTTATGTATCTTGATAGTTTATGTGTATGTATTACACTGGCTGGTTATATTTTGTTGTATTGTGATTCTTGGTGTTATACCTTGCGCTTATAATCAGAGGTACCGTTACCTTCCAGCTAGCTGTAGACGTCCCCGAGCGTCCCGGGAGGGAAATCTCGTTTTGTTCGTTGGGCTCACTACAATTCAGGACTCAAATGGCATGGTCCAGTATCTAATCTCGCAGAGTGCAATGCAAGACCGATGAATCATCAAAGAGTCCAAATCCGACAAATCGTTTCTGAAAATAGATTTTTTTGAAAGAAGTGTCAAACATGAACTGCTTTGCCAGATACAGAGTCGTCACCTAAATATTTTAATTTGGGGGAATTTAGGAAACCCTAACTCGTGCCGAAGGCCACGTATCCGTCATCACCAAAGTTGCCTCGGCTCCGGAACTTGGGTACGATTGGAGAAGGTCACTTCGTGAGCACCCCCGCTCGCCCGATTAAAGATCGGCCTCTACTAACCATGATATCGAGTTTTGAAAACATTATGCATTCTTATTCCGGTTATTAGCCTAGATTTACTACGTGATGCGCACAGCATACAAGTATAGACTGGATCGCCTGAATTGGAACAACACATTTCATGTTTTTTATTTTGAAAATGGTTTGATGGTGCTACCCGTAAGTAGGCCAAGACGTGGATTTGCCACCCTCGGGTGGGCTTAGAAAACGTGATGGTTTGCCACTCTCAAGTAGGCTTAAAACTCACAGTCAATGCATTATTCCAATTTAGATAATCTAACCTTCACCCACAGGCATTCAGGCAGGTATATCACATAAGCACATAGCCTCATGGTAAGCATGCTATCATGGCAGTCACTCACACATATGCAAGGATGCTAAAGCATAAACACTTACCGAGTACTCCAAGCCAAAACAGGAGCTATGTTAGAAATCCATGCATGATCCTAACTATGCTGAAATGCCTAATGCAACACATGCAGGAATGCAACTACAATAGGCTCAGCTATTCTAAAGATGGCATGTGAAATGCTATAACTAACAAGTATTCAACTCAGAATTGAAATACAATGCAGTTAGTATGATGCGCCGAGCCCGGTGCATGCAAGACAGATGAATGAATGCAAACATGCTATCATAAGTATGCTAATTGAAACATGCCCTAATCTAACCATCATAAGCTGGTAAATAAAAGGGAGAAAGACGTGGGGTTGGAAGACATACATCACACATACGCACACTTATTACAATTGTGCTTCGCTCAGAGGGTCCGAATAAATAATACAGAACCGAAATGAATAACAGCTAATTATTACACAACACTGTCTAATTACCAAATTTAACTAAGTAAGCGGTAAAACTATCATGTAAACTACAATGCAATGGACTGCCTTAGCTCTGCCCTGGGATGATGGAAGACGCATGCATGCTCGAGTCGCCTTGTCGGTAAATTCCATCGCGATGCCTCGCCTCACCCTTGTTTGCAATTGATCTCAGAAACTTGCATAAAGCTCCAGAAGGCTGAAACTCCACCTTGGGAAGGCCACCGGCCAATTATTAGCATGGGAGACCACCTGCCGACCACCCTTTGTGGTGGAGACCAAAGAGGGTGGTTGGCCTGCCAGAAAATCTGGTCGGCTGACCAGTTTCCACCTTTGGTTTCTGATTTTTCTGCAACAAAGGCAAGAGAGAGAAAAAGGCAATGTATTTTCAACAAATGTGTGCGTGACCACTCTCCCTATCATTGCACAAGCTCTAGGGAGTGTAGTCCTCGATCCTCGTGCCATCAATCACGCATCTCGATGCATAATGGCCGAGGAGCCGAATTACACGACTCAATGGGACATGAATGCACATATAAGCAACTAAAGCCAACGACTCTATCATGGATAGTCAAGAGTGTCGGCGACCGAGAATCGAGGCACGTTTCATCACTTTGAGTATGAAACGTCCCTTGTTTCCCGTGTTTGGACTAACCCTATTCCAAACATAATGCAACAAGATAGCATGCACAATGCGACTAACATGCAACCCTAAATGCAATGCAACCTAATCATACTGGCATGCGAGGGATGCTATGCAAACATGCAACTAGCATCTACAATGCTATGAACTAAGGATGGCATACTCAATGCATACGAACCACATGGCATACACAATGCACATACGAAGACTATCATGAACAAATGAAGACTATCAATGAGATGATCAAGGCATACACAATGCAATGGCCAAACATGCAACAACATGAACTAAATGGCATACACAATGCAAGATGGACTTAAACCAATGCGAGTGGACCTCAGCCACACTCAAATCAGTGGCCATATGATGGAAATGAGACAACCGAAATACATGCAAACATGCACGGATGCAAAGGACCGATCCTAAGGCACAACATGCAACTCTAACTAAGCATGGAAAAGGATGAAGTATGGCATGCAAACACACATTTTCCAGCTCTGAAACATAATGTACAATGGTCCCGAATCATGCAAATATGTCACACGATGCATGCAAGATGGCTCGAATACCGAAACTAGTGAAGCGGGTTACACTGGAGGTACACAAAGCAATGTATAAATGGCAAAACCTGCCCCAAACAGACCCTAGGTAGGTCTGAAACAGTGGGAAAATGGCCCAAAATGATGACTCAATATGCAAAGAAACGAAGCTCATGCAATGGTCCGAAAACGAGGCATTTATGCACAACTCTCAAACACGTTTAAAGAGTGGAAATCATGGGAATATGGCATTCATATAAGCTCTGAAATATGATGTATAATGACCCCAAAGCGTGAAAACGCCTCAGTATATGCATGCAATAGACCTCAAATCTTAAAGCTAGGCATGGATATTGAACTACAAGCATGCAAAACAAGCATCATTCGACCATGTGACCCAAAAACAAAGTTAAGGCAGTCCAAAACATGCATAAAATCAGTTTAAGGCATGGCCAAAAAGTGCTAACATGAAGGGCCAAAACAACATGCAACATAGGCTAGTAAGCATGGTTTACACTACATGTATATGAAGAACATGAGGGGCCACCAAAACAGCCAAAAAAAGAAACATGGCATGCCAAAATATGACCAAAAATCCACTGAAACTCAGTCAACACATGTTAGAATGAAGTGTTCCTTTGAAAGGCCAATGAGAGGGTTGTTCTACACATGTATGATGGACACACAAAATGGTAAAACTAACTCTGGATAGAGGTTATGAGGGCCCTAAAACTCACTGAAAAATGCCTGAAATGAGTCTAGGAAGCATGCAAGTAAAGACCCCTTTGGAAGGCCTTGAAGAGGATTACTCTACACATGCATAATAGACACTCAACATGGCAAAAAGGGCTCTGGACAGAGCCTATGCAAGTCACAAAACTCACAAAAAATGGCCTAAAACATGGCTTTGAAACATGCAAATAGGGGCTCCTTTGTAAAGCCAACAAAGCTAGTAAACAAAACCAGGGGTGAGAGGGTCACCTCTCTCTGATTTTGAGGCTCAAAAACACATGTTAGCCACTAAAAATCCTCTAGATTTCAGTGGCTAAAAGGCCAAACCAAGGAAAACACAAATGCTCTAATGCATAGCTCAAAACAAGAGGAAATGAAGCATGCAAGGGGGTAGATGACCCCCAAAAGAAAAATAGACTTAAACAAACATGTTTAGAAGCTCAAAAGAAGACTTTTTTTAGTTTATGACAAAGCCTAAATATGCTTGCAACTAGAGCTAAACTATGAAGCAAAATAAGGCTATAAAGAGGGAAATAGAGACTTACCCTTGTAGAGAAGAAGGCCAGCAGCTTCTGGACCAATGTAGCAAACTTTCAACCTCTGAAAAACAACTCCAAGGTGCTTAGGTTGACCATGGAGGTGTTGTGCTTGGAGGTGTAGGGCAATGGTGCAAGAACTATGGAGTTTTAGAGCTCAAGTGTAGAGATATAGGGAGAGAGGTGTATAAGATTTAGATACAAAAATCTCAACCTTGGCTCAAGAGGGAGAGGCTCCCTCTTATAGAAGAGGAGGTCCATAGCTTCTCTAAGAAGCTTGGAGCAAAGAGGCCAAGCTTCTAAAGGAAGCTAAACCAAAAGGGTCAAACTTCTTGAGGAAGCTAGACCAAAGGGGTCAAGCTTCCTCAAAAAGCCAAATAAAAGGTCAAGCTTCTCTTAGAAGCTAAGCAAAAGGGATCAAGCTTCTTTAAGAAGCCAAAACAAGAGGGTCAATCCTCGGAGGATGGGGCAAATGCCTCCCAGCTGGCACAGCTGGATAGCACTCAAAGAGACAAAAAAGCAGAAGGCTGGCCGACCAGTTCAAGTGGTTGGCCGACCACTCCCCTTGGTCGGCCGACCAGGTTCAAAAGGGTCAAGCTCAAAAGGTGGTCGGCCAGCCCATATTGGTGGTCTCCCAGGTGAATGCAACCCAGTGGTGGTATCGGAGACCAGAAAATGTTGCTCAAAAGTGAGGGAGACCACTGTAACAAGCCCGCGGAGGGGGACCCCGCTGCTACAGTTCGGACTCGATTTGTGTCACGGTTCTTAATCTGAACCAAAGAGTCCAAATCTGGCAAATCGTTTTGAGAAACAGATTTTTGAAAAAGTAGTGCCAAACATGGACTGCTTTGCCAGATACAGAGTCGCCACCTAAATATTTTAAAATGGGGAAATTTAGGAAACCCTGACTCGGTGCCGAAGGCCACATGTCCGTCATCACCGGAGTTGTCTCGGCTCGGGAGCTTGGGTACGATCGGGGAAGGTCAGCTATGAGCACCCCCTTTCGCCCGGTCCGAAGACCGGCCTCTACTAACCATGATATCCGATTTTAAAAACGTTATGTGTTCTTATTCCGGTTATTAGCCTAGAATTACTATGTTATGCGCGCAGCAAACAAGTATAGACCAAATCGCCCAAATTGGAACAAAACATTTCATGTTTGTTTTGAAAATGGTTTGCTACTCGTAAGTAGGCTAAAATGCAGATTTTTCCACCCTCAAGTGGGCTTTTAGAAAAGATGATTTTGCCACTATCTAGTGGGCTTAAAACTCACAGTTTTAATGCATTATTCCATTTTAGGTAATTCAACCTCCATCCACAGGCATTCAAACAGCTTATCTCATATAAGCACTTAGCCGCATGGTAAGCATACTTGTCATGTTAACATTCACACGCATGCGAGATGCTGAAGCATAAATACTTACATTGTACTCCGTGCCAAAACAATAAACTAGTTAGCAAACATGCATGTCCCTAGTTCATGTTAAGTGGCTAATGCAACACAGGCAAGGATGCAATTTAGAGTAGGCTCGGCTAACCCAAACATGGCATGTGAAATGCAATCAACTATCACATATTCAATTTGTGAATTGAAGTACAAATGCAGTTAGCATGATGTGCCGAGCCTGATGCATGTCAACAAATGCATGAATGCACGCATGCATAGCATAAGGTATGCTAAAATAAATGTGCCCTAATCTACCATCATAAGCAGGTAAATAAAAGGGAAGAAAGAAGTGGGGGTTGGAAGACATGCACACACACACCCACACTTATTACAAGTTTGCCCTCGCTCGGAGGGACCAAATAAATAATACAAATTAATTAACTACGCAAGCTAATTAAATATTACAAATTAATTAACAAATTAATTATTCTAAGAAAACAGTAAACCGCCTCGGGAAGCGCGCCGCCATGCGTAGGCTGCCTCTGTTTTCTTTCCTGTGCTCCTCTGGAGGCTGCCAAAATTTCAGGACTGCTTCCTTGGATGCTGGGAGACACCACCGGCTGGGTGAAATTGCCACCGGCACTGGTATGTGGCCATCGGCACAGAATTGAAGCTGTCGGCAGAGAAAAGATTGCCGGCCGGCACCTTACACTGCCGGTCGGCAGAGTATTCCTGCAGAACCTGCAACCCACAGCAACAGAGGACAAGGCAAAGCATGGCAGCACATTTCAAGGCATCTATGCACCAACCATGTCTCTTATCATTGTAATGACTCGAAGGGACATGTGCCTCGGTTCTCGGACCACCAATCACGCATTTCCATGCATGATGGCCCAAAGAACCAAGTATGCAACTTTGATTTCAAATGCATGCAAACCAAATAAACACACAAGGAGGCCTAACCTCTATCATACTCATCTCAAGAGGCAAGGTGATGCATGCAAGATGCAATGCAACTTAGGCATACGAGCTAAGGATGCAACATGCTGATACAAGCAAACATGCAAGATGAGCATGCAAATAAGCAAAGGATGGTCTTAAACATGAATTAGGCAGCTCTAGTTAGGCCCAAAACAGTGGCCATAATATGAAAATGAAGTGCCTCGAAATGCGTGCACACGGGCACGCAAACCGAGGCAATGGCATATGCAATGCAACGGATAAAATGGCATATAGAATGCAACATGGACTTATACTAACATGAGAGAGCCTCAGCCACACTCACATAAGAGGCCGATGGATGAAAATGAAGTGCCTCGGAATGCGTGCACACGGGCACGCAAACCGAGGCAATGGCATATGCAATGCAATGGCACGGAAAATGATATGCAAACATGCCAATGGGATTTCAGCACTGAAATGTGGGGGAAAACAGCCCCGAAATGAGGCGAAAACACACCCGATGCATGGAATAGTCCCGAAACATGGACTTTTGGCACCCGAAATGGCTTACAGCTATACAAAGCATGCACAATATGGACATGGAGCATGAAGACAGAAGCAAGACAGCTCTGAGACAAGCATTTTACTAGTACAAAACATGGTCAAACAGCAAACCAAGATAGGGCAAAACTAGCATGCAAGAAATGGCCCTAAACATGAGATTAAAAAGGAACTCATAGGTGCTGGCCCCAAACAGGTTAGGGTCCTTCAAAAATGTTGAAGAGGGACCCAAAATAAGACTATTTACAGTTTATGGCAGCCCAAAAAACAGTATACAAATATATTAGAAATGCAATGCAAAAATGAGGCTCAAAAGTGGCTATAACATGAGGTATACAAAACATTCACCAAACAAGAAAATACCCTTAATAAAACATGTTCAGGAGGTCAAAATAAAGCCACTTTTAGTTCGGACCAAGGTCCAAAAACAGCAACATCAGGGGCTGCCAAGACATACAAAAATGGGACCAAAAAGAGAATATAAGGGGAAGTACAACATGGAAGTCCCAAACAGTGTTGAGCCCTTCTTCAATGTTGAAGAGGGGCTCAAAATAAGCCTATTTTCAGTTTACTACATGCCAAAAAACAGATTACACATAGGCCAAAAATAACATGCAAGATTAGGGCCTAAAGGAGAGATAAAGAAGGAAGTGCTAGCTACTATCCTCAAACAGCAAGAGGTCCTCAATCAAACATGAAGAGGACCTCAAAATATGATGATTTGAAGTTTGGGTCGGAGCCCAAAGATGTAACCACAAGGGGCTAAGATATGAAGCAAGAAAAGGCTAGAAAAGGGAAGATGAAGACTCACCCTTGAAGACCAGCAAACCAACACCTCTTGGACCAAGTTTGGGAGCTTTTAACCTCTGGAGGACAGCCTCAAGCTGCTGGAATAGGCGTTGGATGCCTTGTGCTATGAGTTGATGAAGAAATGGCCCAAGAACAAGGGTGTTTGATGGTTGAATGGGAGAGATATAGTGAGAGATGAAGGGATATATGTATGTATATATCAGATATATCTATATATCTCTGGTTTTTTGTTCCAAAAATCCAACCTAAACAAAGGAGGAGGAGAGGTGCTTATATAAGCAAGACTAGGCACTTAACTTACAAGCTAAGTAAAGGGAAAGGGTCAAAAGGGGTTCAAGGGGGTGCAAGGCTTCTAGAGGAAGCTAAAACAGCTGGCCAAAGGTTCAAGCTTCTAGAAGGTTAAGGGGTTCAAAGGCTCACAAGGTGCAAAACAAACACACATGCACGTGGGGGATCGATTCTGTGCATTCCAGCTGGCACAGCTGGAATCCACTCAATCTGCAGAATGCTCCGGAAGGTCATCGGCTAGCAAAAATTGCCGGTCAGCAAAATAAAGTGCCGGTCGGCACAATAAATTGCCGGCCGGATAAATATAGTGCCGGTGGATGGCCGGTAAGGTCAAAAAACTGCCGATTGGTGTCCAAATTGAAGCCCCGGAAGTTATCTTTCCAATGGCGCAAACCTTGCATCAAAATTCCTCCTGTGCAAAAAGTTATGCTCTTTTCCGTGAAGCCGCGCAGATTCGATCCAACCGGGATGATGCCCGACTTCAACTGATCATATCTCCCCCACCCGGACTTGGCTCTAGGAGATTCTTGAGTGAAAAATGAATCCCCGGAAGTAAGCTTTCCGATGGTGGTGGCCTCATAGCTAAAATCCAAGTGTACAGATAGATAAGCTCGATTCAGCGAGGGCTGCTCCATTCGCTTCCACCCGGATTCATGCCGAACTTCTCCCAAACTAGTTTTCTCCTCTCCTTTCCTCTTTTCTTCAACTCCAAAACCCTAAACAAAGTGTTTTGAAAGATTTGCCTCTCTTCTAGCCGAAGAAACTGATTCTTTGCCCTGCACATCTCTCAACACCGAGCAAACCATCAGTAGTGCCCAAGTCTTAAGGGCGGTCAAAAATGGGGTGTCTACAGTTGCCCCTCTTTGACAGAACTCGAAAGTCATAACAATGACAGGAGTGAATGTCAAAGCCCAGAGACGACCCATTTTTGACAAGGCCGAAGACTTGGACAAACAAACAAAATACCGATAAATAAATGGTTGTGCCCACAGGCTGCCTACGTATCCCTTTGCAAGGAATCAAACCAGCGTAGTTCAGGGGCATGATGCAAATGATATGCAGGAAGACTTTGATAATTGGACTTATACGCTACGCGAAGCCAGTTTTGAAAGTTGGACTTATACGCTACGCGAAGCCGGTTTTGAAAGTTGGACTTACACGCTACGCGAAGCCGATTTCGAAAGTTGGACTTATACGCTACGCGAAGCCGATTTTGAAAGTTGGACTTATACGCTACGCGAAGCCGGTTATCACTCATGATCATGTAAAGAGAGCTGTAATGAAGCAATTATGTGAAATAAATGCAACATTTTAAGCGAATGCTAGGCAAGCAAGTAAGCTCGAGCCAAACTACACCTCGTGCAGAAAGGATGTAAGAGAATTATGCAATTCTCACGAACATGTGCGTTAGATACACAAAAGTGAACGAAGTGTGATAGATACACTAAGTGGACAAACATGCGTGATAGATACACATAGTGAAGAGAGTGTGATGGACATGCTTACATGAATAAAGTGTGATTGATACACTAAGCAAAGCAAAGTGTGATAGATACACAAAGCGAAATAAGTGTGATGGATACACTGAGCAAATATGTGATAGATACACTAAGCAACCGTGTGTGGTGGATGCACAAAGGGAGCGTGTGATGGATACACAAAGTGAACGTGTGATAGATACACAAAGTGAGCATAGTGTGATAGATACATAAAAGGTGAAGCAAGTGTGATGGATACACTATATGAAGCAACATGTGATACATACAGTAGTTGAGCGTGTGATAGATACACTAAGCGAGTATGGTGAGCATAGTGTGATAGATACACAAAGGGTGAACACAAAGTGTGATAGATGCACTAAGTGAACAAGGTATGATAGATATACTAAAGGTGAACACAAAGTGTGATAGATGCACTAAGTGAACAAAGTATGATAGATATACTGAAAGCGAACACGAAGTGTGATAGATGCACTTAGTGAGCAAGTATGATAGATATACTGAAAGCGAGCACGAAGTGTGATAGATGCACTTAGTGAGCAAGTATGATAGATATACTGAGAATGAACACAAAGTGTGATAGATGCACTATGTGAACAGAGTGTGATTGATACACTAAAAGTGGACACAAAGTGTGATAGATGCACAGTGTGAACAGAGTATGATTGATATACTGAAAATGAACACAAAGTGTGATAGATGCACTATGTGAACAAGTATGATAGATATACTAAAAAGGAACACAAAGTGTGATAGATGCACTATGTGAACAGAGTGTGATTGATACACTAAAAGCGAACACAAAGTGTGATAGATGCACAGTGTGAACAAAGTATGATTGATATACTGAAAATGAACACAAAGTGTGATAGATGCACTATGTGAACAAGTATGATAGATATACTAAAAGGGAACACAAAGTGTGATAGATGCACTATGTGAACAGAGTGTGATCGATACACTAAAAGCGAACACAAAGTGTGATAGATGCACAGTGTGAACAAAGTATGATTGATATACTGAGAATGAACGCAAAGTGTGATAGATGCACTATATGAACAGAGTGTGATTGATACACTAAAAGCGAACACAAAGTGTGATAGATGCACAGTGTGAACAAAGTATGATAGATATACTGAAAGCGAACACAAAGTGTGATAGATGCACTTAGTGAACAAGTATGATAGATATACTAAAAGCGAACACAAAGTGTGATAGATGCACAGTGTGAACAAAGTATGATTGATATACTGAAAATGAACACAACGTGTGATAGATGCACTATGTGAACAGAGTGTGATTGATACACTAAAGTGAATGACCTTAAAACGGAACTTCTTCGAATGAACCGTGCATACAATATCGTGCATGACTGAGGAAGAAACTTGATAGGTATAATGCATTACAATGCAAGTGAAGTGGGTGCATAACAATGCAAGTAGAAGAGTGCAAAACCTTGAAGCAGGATTGATCTTGCGCTTGAGGTAGAGGTACACTCATATTTCGGAGCACTGACAAGGCCCTGAAGAGGTATGTCCGGAGTACAATCACGGAATTTTCTGAGGTTGACACAAACTCAGATACTTCGATTTTCGCTCTTTTGTTTTTGCTTTGCAGTCTGGAACCATCATAGCTTCAGATAGGTCCTGGTTTCACCGTTCACACTTATCGGGGGTGGACCCTGTAGTTTTATGGAAAAAAGAATCTTGTTTTGCACAAACGTGAAGGATGACACAGCACTCTGAGCACAAAACGATTTATTTTTGAAATTGAGAGATGAGTTTTCGACCAGGTATTGAGCCTACGACTGAACACAGCGAGAAAGACTCAACAACGGAAAACAAAAGGTAAACAACCTAAACACGTCGAGACACGCTCAGAACGACTCAAAGCAAGAATCGAGACAAAACAAAAGACACGACACACAGACGTGCACAGGGAGCCTGTTTCACCGGGTATTGTTTCCCACCCTCTCTTATTTGTGATCCTCACATCACTCGGCCCTCAAGCTCTATTTTTCTGAAAAAGCCCTTTTCTCACTTTTTCTCTCATCGCACATCTCTCTATTCTTCAATATCTCATTTTTCAATCCCTCCCCTGGGTGATTGATGGATAAACTGGAAATTGTGGGCTCTTGCCGCTGGTATTCTACCAGATTCTCAATCTTGTTCACAACAGTGAGCTTCTCCCATAGAGGGGTTGTGCTACAACTGGGTGTGTAGCAAATCTGCAGCTAACATCGATTGATGATGCCCTGCTGGGGAGTTTGGACGTGGTTAGATCTGTCCAAATGAGGGAGTGGAATATCTCGCCCCATTCCAGTTCATGCTTCGTACTTGACTTGATTCCTCGTTGCTTGGAGGATGAGAGAGCTTTTAGCCCTTTTTTGTTGACTTCAGTTGTGCCCTTCTTGGCAGGTCGGGTGCCCTTTCTGGCAAATGCATTGACAACAGGGGAAAGACAGGAAGCCTGACTCAACTGTGCCCCTAGTTCATTATTTTGACCATTTTTTATTTTGGTTTTAAAACAATTTTGACCAACATGAAAGTTAGATTAACATGCTTGTTCGATTTTTGACTTGAAATCATGCGAGTCAGGCTATGAGCACTGAAAATTTTCCTTTTTTGGGTCCAAGACAATGGTCCAGTTTTGGAAAATGGGATAGTTTTCGAGAAAATAGTCAACCTCAGTAAAAAATTTCAAAAACTATTTTTGCAAACGGCCAATGCTTAACAAGCACGGAACCCACTCTTGAGACGCACAACCTCGGATTTAGAGGAAAATTGCCCCCTTGCTCGAAGAGAGCTGCATGGCAACGGAAAGTTGCCCCTTGTTTGCACGGCACCGCAGCGCATTGAATGGCAACGGAAAGTTGCCCCTTGTCTGAATGGCCCCGTAGTGTATTGTAATCAGTCCTCAGAGCGATGATTGCAACCGAACTCCCGGATACAGAAAAGACAAAGATGACTAGAACCATCACATGGACACAGTTAAATTTGAAGTATTTTACGGCTGGACTTCAGAATGAAGTTGCCTACGTATCCCAAACATGGGAATCAAGCCTCACGTAGTTCGGGGTTAAGGTACACTCGGGTATTTAACCTCTCCTTTTTAGGCTCTAACTTTTGCCAAGGCGCCCGATGCGGGTTTTCGACCTTGCGAGCTTTGTTTTTCTTTTCTTTTCAATTCTTTTCATTTCATTTCTTTTCATTGATTTTCTTTTTTTGTTCTTTTCTTTCTCTTTTTTTTTCTTTTTCTTCTTTTTTCTTTTTTTGTTCTTTTTCTTCTTTTTCTTGCTCTAACTTTTGCCTGGGTCGCCCTTCCGGGTTTTCGGCCCAGCGAGCCTCTCAAGGGTAAAAGTGTAGCTTGGTCCATGCCAAATGGTTATAGGGTTTCGAAGCCATCCGTATCCAGGAGAGTGGCTGTTGATTTGCAAGAGGACTCATCTTCAGCTCTTCGAGCATATCTGACATTTTTGCCCCTAGTTTGAGGGGGGGCTTCTGATCTAGCTTTACAAGCTTTCTTTGATCTGATCTTCTTGATCTGACTTTGGTGCCTTTTGTTCGAGGGCTGCTTCAAAATGGCCATACAGGCCTCACATTGTAGTTGACCATTGAACATTCTGAACTCAAGTTCAAGGTTTGAAAGTGAGGGGTCGAATCTCGAGGCTGAGAGCGATCCTAAGCTGCACAATCTCAAGAGCGATTCCACACAGGTCTTCGCAGGATCGCGCAAAACATTTTTTTTGAAATCTTTTAAGAAAGCGACTAGTCGCTCGCGCTGAAGACAGTGTAGAACCAATCTGGATCAAGCCAGGGTCCTTCTCAGTACTCACATTAACAAGCATGATCTCAATCATTAAGGGCTTAGCATGCCTCTCTTTCTCTCAAATGATCAAAATTTTGCAAATCCCGAGGAATTCCTTCCTCTTCGTTTTCACCGCAGTGTTCAAAAAAAGTTTTAAAAAAAACTTAGGTCGATACAATGATTTCAAGGCACAGAAAAGGCAGGCGAAGAGCACTGTCATTCCATTCAATACTTCTGGCACAACTGGCACACGGCAGAAGCAAACACAAGAGTGTGAAAATCACTGCTGTTCATTCAAATCTGTTGGCACAACTGGCTCCCTGGCAGAAACAGACTCAAAAGGACAAACACAAAGCAAAATAGTGATATCCGAAGTAACACCCCCGGAATCACCCGACTTTAACAAAACAGGACTGACTCGATACGACAAGACAGACCCGACTGACTTAGTATGAAAAGACTGACTCAACACAAATTGAGAAGACTGACCCAATACCCAAGTCAGAAAGCAGAAAAACTAGCATTCGTAAAATGCTCGAAACAGTGCGTGCCAAACGCCACATCTGGAGTAAACTGAGTGCCGCCCACAGGTGGTTCATCCCCTGATCACATACTCGTACTATCCCCCGGGTTCACTGATCCAGTGGTGATAGACTTTACTGAGCTGGCGCGGCGATGACCTCGTTGTCAAACAAATCCTGTACATCGTGGCGCAGACGAAAGCAGCTATCGGTCTCATGACCGGTTTGTTGGTGGTACGCACAGTACTTAGTCTGGTCATGCTTTGCAGGGATAGGATCGGGTAGGGGCCGTTGTTCCAACGGTTTCAGATGTCTTTTCCGAAGTAAGACCTCTAGAGCCTTTGACAAAGGCATATGGAGTGGGGTGAAAACCCTCTTGACTCGAGGTGGATATTTGGTTTTTTGTGAGCTACTTCCAGACGCACCGGTGAATGGGGTAGCTGTTTTTGATGCAGTGGTGGTAACCATGTCTACTTCAGAAGATCTTGAACCTGCATCACCACTGGTGGTCGCATTCGAACTGCGGGAAAACGCCCTCCTAGGCTGCTCTTTCTCCTGGTCAAAGAGGCCCTGCTTCATAGCATCCTCGATCTGCACTCCCATCTCATGCAAGTCTGGAAAGGTAGGGAAGGGGATCACGATCATTTTCTGCATTAGCTTGGGCTGGAGATTGCGCACAATCATCTGTATTTGATCCTTATCTGTTGGCCTAATGGTCATCATTGAGGCCTTGGCCCTCCAGCGGGCCACGAATTCTGAGAAGCTCTCTTTCGGCTCCTGCCTCATCGTCTCAAGATCACGGGTCGTAATCTCGATTTGGGTATTGTATGAATATTGTGTGACGAAGGCCTCGGCCATCTCCTCCCAGCTTTGTTTTACTGAATCCTCCAATTTGGCATACCAGGTGACTGCAATACCCGACAGGGTCCTGCCAAAAAGGGAGAGCTTCTGTAATCTTGTCAAGCCCATCGGGCGCAAAACATCTGAAAACAAGCTCAGGTGGACCATGGGATCTCCTGACCCATCAAAACGGTCGATGTGAGGCATCTTGAACCTATCCGGTAGAGTCACAGCTACGTCGGTGTACCCGTCCTCAATGCCCGGGATGGACTTTACGCCTTGAGATTTCTTAAACAGCTTTTCAAGCTTGCTCATTTTTAATGCCATGGGGTCCACCTCGGACTCGAAGGGAGAATCCGATTGATTGATAGGAGTGGGTGCTTTGGATAGTTGAGGCGGGATCGGGGGCGGAGCTGGCCCCGTTGGAAGGTCGGTATCCTCCTGGACGTGGGTTGCCTCCCCGAGTATGGGAACTCTTGGTAGGGGAGGAGCCTGGTGCGAAGTAGATACTCCAGTTTGCTGCTCCAATCTGGCAATTGTCTCTGCCTGTTGGGTTATGGCCACAGCCTGTTGTTTGGCGAATTCTGCTTGATGGACAGCGTCTTGCTGCATGGCTTTCATACTATCCTGGAGTTGGCGCACCATCTCTTCCAGACTCGACATATTGTTCTAATCTAACTGAACAACCGGTATATCTGTGTCGATAGCAGACTTGGAAATCTCAGCCCGACTGCTCAAAGATCACTGATCTGGTAGCTGTTGTACAGGTGGTCTGTGCCTGACTAGCCTTCTCTGGCCCTGATTATCCTTGAACTGAGTCTCTGACTTGACAAAGTCTATCAGTACAAATCCAATGAACCTTGGGGGATATTGGAGCCCTCTGAAGCTATAGTTCCACGACTACCTTGCAAAAGGGAAAACAGAGAGCATCTCAGCCTAATTTCACTGGAACAGATTTGAGCATACTAGGATGACTGTACTTAATACTGATCACTGTTTCCCAAATATCTGCCTGTAAACTGATACCCTCGGGTAAAACTGATTCCCCAAATACTGATGCTGATGCCCACAGGCCTGATGCCCAGACTTGCAAACTGGTATATGCGTTCCTGTAGAGATGCACTCTAAAAGCACATAGCAAGTAAGAGAGAGCCAAAACACCCCTATGTTGGGGTAGGGTTTCCCTGTCCTATTTTGTCAGGAGCTAGGGTTTCACTACGCATACAGCGGTTTCAAACAACCTATCGGGTAAGCAACCTGCCCTAGTTTGGAATGGTCACTATGGATCCGAATATGCACTAGGTCGAATGGTCAAAAGGGGTGCCCCGGTAAAACCGGGGTTTGTGTTCCCATACTGTCAGAGCCCATAACCGGTCAGCCTTATGGTCATGTCTTGACAAGACAAGCCTCCGGCAAACCGTTCAGGAATGACAGATGGCAAACACTGTGTTCCTAGGCGCACCAATGCACATGCAATGCAAAGAAACACATAAATGAAATCAAAACAGGATATTCATGAGTTCGAGTCAAGCTCTCTAAAATCCCCAGCAGAGTCGCCAGAAACTGTAACAAGCCCGCGGAGGGGGACCCCGCTGCTACAGTTCGGACTCAATTTGTGTCACGGTTCTTAATCTGAACCAAAGAGTCCAAATCTGGCAAATCGTTTTGAGAAACAGATTTTTGAAAAAGTAGTGCCAAACATGGACTGCTTTGCCAGATACAGAGTCGCCACCTAAATATTTTAAAATGGGGAAATTTAGGAAACCCTGACTCGGTGCCGAAGGCCACATGTCCGTCATCACCGGAGTTGTCTCGGCTCGGGAGCTTGGGTATGATCGGGGAAGGTCAGCTATGAGCACCCCCTTTCGCCCGGTCCGAAGACCGGCCTCTACTAACCATGATATCCGATTTTAAAAACGTTATGTGTTCTTATTCCGGTTATTAGCCTATAATTACTATGTTATGCGCGCAGCAAACAAGTATAGACCAAATCGCCCAAATTGGAACAAAACATTTCATGTTTGTTTTGAAAATGGTTTGCTACTCGCAAGTAGGCTAAAATGCAGATTTTGCCACCCTCAAGTGGGCTTTTAGAAAAGATGATTTTGCCACTATCTAGTGGGCTTAAAACTCACAGTTTTAATGCATTATTCCATTTTAGGTAATTCAACCTCCATCCACAGGCATTCAAACAGCTTATCTCATATAAGCACTTAGCCGCATGGTAAGCATACTTGTCATGTTAACATTCACACGCATGCGAGATGCTGAAGCATAAATACTTACATTGTACTCCGTGCCAAAACAATAAACTAGTTAGCAAACATGCATGTCCCTAGTTCATGTTAAGTGGCTAATGCAACACAGGCAAGGATGCAATTTAGAGTAGGCTCGGCTAACCCAAACATGGCATGTGAAATGCAATCAACTATCACATATTCAATTTGTGAATTGAAGTACAAATGCAGTTAGCATGATGTGCCGAGCCTGATGCATGTCAACAAATGCATGAATGCACGCATGCATAGCATAAGGTATGCTAAAATAAATGTGCCCTAATCTACCATCATAAGCAGGTAAATAAAAGGGAAGAAAGAAGTGGGGGTTGGAAGACATGCACACACACACCCACACTTATTACAAGTTTGCCCTCGCTCGGAGGGACCAAATAAATAATACAAATTAATTAACTACGCAAGCTAATTAAATATTACAAATTAATTAACAAATTAATTATTCTAAGAAAACAGTAAACCGCCTCGGGAAGCGCGCCGCCATGCGTAGGCTGCCTCTGTTTTCTTTCCTGTGCTCCTCTGGAGGCTGCCAAAATTTCAGGACTGCTTCCTTGGATGCTGGGAGACACCACCGGCTGGGTGAAATTGCCACCGGCACTGGTATGTGGCCATCGGCACAGAATTGAAGCTGTCGGCAGAGAAAAGATTGCCGGCCGGCACCTTACACTGCCGGTCGGCAGAGTATTCCTGCAGAACCTGCAACCCACAGCAACAGAGGACAAGGCAAAGCATGGCAGCACATTTCAAGGCATCTATGCACCAACCATGTCTCTTATCATTGTAATGACTCGAAGGGACATGTGCCTCGGTTCTCGGACCACCAATCACGCATTTCCATGCATGATGGCCCAAAGAACCAAGTATGCAACTTTGATTTCAAATGCATGCAAACCAAATAAACACACAAGGAGGCCTAACCTCTATCATACTCATCTCAAGAGGCAAGGTGATGCATGCAAGATGCAATGCAACTTAGGCATACGAGCTAAGGATGCAACATGCTGATACAAGCAAACATGCAAGATGAGCATGCAAATAAGCAAAGGATGGTCTTAAACATGAATTAGGCAGCTCTAGTTAGGCCCAAAACAGTGGCCATAATATGAAAATGAAGTGCCTCGAAATGCGTGCACACGGGCACGCAAACCGAGGCAATGGCATATGCAATGCAACGGATAAAATGGCATATAGAATGCAACATGGACTTATACTAACATGAGAGAGCCTCAGCCACACTCACATAAGAGGCCGATGGATGAAAATGAAGTGCCTCGGAATGCGTGCACACGGGCACGCAAACCGAGGCAATGGCATATGCAATGCAATGGCACGGAAAATGATATGCAAACATGCCAATGGGATTTCAGCACTGAAATGTGGGGGAAAACAGCCCCGAAATGAGGCGAAAACACACCCGATGCATGGAATAGTCCCGAAACATGGACTTTTGGCACCCGAAATGGCTTACAGCTATACAAAGCATGCACAATATGGACATGGAGCATGAAGACAGAAGCAAGACAGCTCTGAGACAAGCATTTTACTAGTACAAAACATGGTCAAACAGCAAACCAAGATAGGGCAAAACTAGCATGCAAGAAATGGCCCTAAACATGAGATTAAAAAGGAACTCATAGGTGCTGGCCCCAAACAGGTTAGGGTCCTTCAAAAATGTTGAAGAGGGACCCAAAATAAGACTATTTACAGTTTATGTCAGCCCCAAAAACAGTATACAAATATATTAGAAATGCAATGCAAAAATGAGGCTCAAAAGTGGCTATAACATGAGGTATACAAAAAATTCACCAAACAAGAAAATACCCTTAATAAAACATGTTCAGGAGGTCAAAATAAAGCCACTTTTAGTTCGGACCAAGGTCCAAAAACAGCAACATCAGGGGCTGCCAAGACATACAAAAATGGGACCAAAAAGAGGATATAAAGGGAAGTACAACATGGAAGTCCCAAACAGTGTTGAGCCCTTCTTCAATGTTGAAGAGGGGCTCAAAATAAGCCTATTTTCAGTTTACTACATGCCCAAAAACAGATTACACATAGGCCAAAAATAACATGCAAGATTAGGGCCTAAAGGAGAGATAAAGAAGGAAGTGCTAGCTACTATCCTCAAACAGCAAGAGGTCCTCAATCAAACATGAAGAGGACCTCAAAATATGATGATTTGAAGTTTGGGTCGGAGCCCAAAGATGTAACCACAAGGGGCTAAGATATGAAGCAAGAAAAGGCTAGAAAAGGGAAGATGAAGACTCACCCTTGAAGACCAGCAAACCAACACCTCTTGGACCAAGTTTGGGAGCTTTTAACCTCTGGAGGACAGCCTCAAGCTGCTGGAATAGGCGTTGGATGCCTTGTGCTATGAGTTGATGAAGAAATGGCCCAAGAACAAGGGTGTTTGATGGTTGAATGGGAGAGATATAGTGAGAGATGAAGGGATATATGTATGTATATATCAGATATATCTATATATCTCTGGTTTTTTGTTCCAAAAATCCAACCTAAACAAAGGAGGAGGAGAGGTGCTTATATAAGCAAGACTAGGCACTTAACTTACAAGCTAAGTAAAGGGAAAGGGTCAAAAGGGGTTCAAGGGGGTGCAAGGCTTCTAGAGGAAGCTGAAACAGAGAAGCTTGGCCAAAAGGTTCAAGCTTCTAGAAGGTTAAGGGGTTCAAAGGCTCACAAGGTGCAAAACAAACACACATGCACGTGGGGGATCGATTCTGTGCATTCCAGCTGGCACAGCTGGAATCCACTCAATCTGCAGAATGCTCCGAAAGGTCGTCGGCTAGCAAAAATTGCCGGTCAGCAAAATAAAGTGCCGGTCGGCACAATAAATTGCCGGCCGGATAAATATAGTGCCGGTGGATGGCCGGTAAGGTCAAAAAACTGCCGATTGGTGTCCAAATTGAAGCCCCGGAAGTTAGCTTTCCAATGGCGCAATCCTTGCATCAAAATTCCTTCTGTGCAAAAAGTTATGCCCTTTTCCGTGAAGCCGCTCAGATTCGATCCAACCGGGATGATGCCCGACTTCAACTGATCATATCTCCCCCACCCGGACTTGGCTTTAGGAGATTCTTGAGTGCAAAATGAAGCCCCGGACGTAAGCTTTCCGATGGTGGCGGCCTCATAGCTAAACTCCAAGTGTACAGGTAGATAAGCCCGATTCAGCGAGGGCTGCTCCATTCGCTTCCACCCGGATTCATGCCGAACTTCTCCCAAACTAGTTTTCTCCCCTCCTTTCCTCTTTTCTTCAACTCCAAAACCCTAAACAAAGTGTTTTGAAAGATTTGCCTCTCTTCTAGCCGAAGAAACTGATTCTTTGCCCTGCACATCTCTCAACACCGAGCAAACCATCAGTAGTGCCCAAGTCTTAAGGGCGGTCAAAAATGGGGTGTCTACAACCACTTACCTGTCAAGAAAAATCAGCCAACTAGGGAAAGGTGGTTTCCAAGAAGAAAAGGTGGTCTCCCACCCTTGTACCACCTTCCTAACAATGAAACTATGGTCCATGGCAAAAATGAACCCACACCGATGCAAAACGAGGGTTCGAGGGCCAAACGCGCAGCCGGGTGCCCTGAAAACTGACTATTAAGCATCGAAAGTGGCGTGCGATCACGAAGGTGGTCTCCCGGGCCACAGTGTCCCTCTAGAGAGAGGAAACAAGGTGTGTGCCAAAAATCGAAGCAAACGGAGGTAGTTAAGCGGTCCCGAACCGAGGCACACGGCCGACGGCTCTGAAAACCTGAAATTGGTCTCCAAACGGAAAAAATGGCCTACGACCACGAAACGTAGCCTACGGCCACTGAGAGATGGTCTACGAGACCTCTACCTCCCTTCAGGAAGAGAAAACGGAGAAAACTAGACCTGGTTCTCAAACCGAGGCAAGGCACGAAAAGGTTCCGAAGCCCGGAGGCAAGGCTCTCAGCCGAGACTCTATAAGCTCAGAACAAGCACAACATGTGTCATCACCAAGCGCTCAATCGATAACGTCTAAATCTTAAGGTCGGTCAAAAATGGGGTGCCTACACTAGCGCCTAGAGAACTGACTGCGCTGATAATCTAAGGTACCACACCCTTCCAGCTAGCGCCTGGTAAAATGGCATACCATTGTGAGAGTTGTATCTTTGGCTTACTGTGCATATAGCCGGTAGAGTAGAGTTTTATTGTTTTGTCTTAGTGTATCTGAATATATCATGGATTGTGATGATTACAGTTTTGGAGGGCCGAGTTGCCTCATTTGTTGATTCTATGCATGTTGATGATTTGTTATCTCCCTTATATTGAAGGTATGCATCTATAGTTATGAATGTATTGGAAACAAACCAAAATGCCATAGTGAGATTTTGGGAAGGTGTGAAGAAAAATTGGGTATTTGAAAGTATGTTTTGAAAAAGGGAGCATCCGTTGTAAGTATGGAAAATGAAAGAAAGATAATGGGCTTAGAGAAATTGATTTCCTAAGTTGTTATTGTTTTGAAAGTCTGGGAACAAAGGTTAATGAAATGAAATGAAAGATGAATCGCTTATAGTGCTGAATGGATTGACTGTTTTGAGAAAAACTTATACTTATTTATACTTTTGTATAAACTGCCACATTATTATTCTAGTACGAGATTGAACATTCATGATCATAGCTATCTGTAAGTTGTTATTGTTGAGGATCATGTAGAGATCCCTACTGGACTATATGTTCATTCCACGTTGTTGAATCTTTTTCAGGTGTTAAGCAGGATGTGTTACAAGATGTGGATCTTCTTACTTGTTGGCCACGGGGCCTCTTTTGTGTTGGCGGAATGCCATATGTGTAAAAGGGTTACACCCTTCTTTTGGTTCTTTAATGATGTAAGCCTTCGGGCATTTTATTCAGTATGCTCACGTTGTATTTAATTCGCATTCGGATGAGAGAATTGTTATTTATTTTTACTCATGGGACTAAAGAGTTTATTTCCGCATGTTATCTCTGAACTTGAATTAAGCTAATGAATTTGGTAATGACTTCGAGTAATAAAAAGTGGGGCGTTACAGTGTCGTAGCACGTCCTCGAACGCCCCGGGAGGAACGAGCTCCCGTTCTGTTCATATTGGGGTCTCTACAGCTCAGGACTCTCAAATTTGTCACGGTTCTAGGTCTGAACCAAAGAGTCCAAATCCGGCAAATCGTTTTGAGAAAAAAACAGATTCTTTTGAAAGAAGTGCCAAACATGGAATACTTTGCCAGATACAGAGTCGCCACCTAAATATTTTATTTTGGGAAATTTAGGAAACCCTGACTCGGTGCCAAAAGGCCACGTGTCCGTCATCACCAAAGTTGCCTCGGCTCGGGAACTTGGGTACGATTGGGGAAGGTCACTTCGTGAGCACCCCCGCTCGCCCGGTCATAGACCGGCCTCTACTAACCATGATATCTATTTTTGAAAACATTGTATGTTCTTAAACCGGTTATTAGCCTAGGTTACTATGTGATGCTCACAGCATACAAGTATAGACTGGATTGCCTGAATTGGAACAAAACATTTCATGTTTGTTTTTTGAAAGAGGTTTTGCTACCCGCAGGTAGGCTTGAAACATTTGATGATTTACTCCAATTCAGATAACCCAGCCTTCACCCACAGGCATTCAGGCAGTTATATCACATAAACATATAGCCTCATGGTAAGCATGCTATTCATGGCAGTCACTCACACGCATGCAAGGATGCTAAAGCATAAAACTTACCGGGTACTCCAAGCCAAAATAGAAACTTCATTAGAAATCATGCATGATCCTAATTATACAGAAATGCCTAATGCAACACATGCAAAGATGCAACTATAGCAGGCTCGGCTATTCTAAGATGGTATATGAGATGCTACAACTAACATGTATTCAATTTAGAATTGAAAATACAATGCAGTTAGTATGATGCGCCGAGCCCGGTGCATGCAATACAGATGAATGATGCAAACATGTTATCATACTGTATGCTAACTGAAATATGCCCTAATCTAACCATCGTAAGCGGATAAATAAAAGGGAGAAAGACGTGGGGTTGGAAGACATACATCACACTCACGCACACTTATTACAGTTATGCCCTCACTCGGAGGGTCCGAATAAATAATACAGTCCCAAATGAAAGAATATTACAGTCCGAATAATATACAAATTCCTAATTAATTAATGAATTAACTAAGAAAGCAAGTAAAACTGGTGTGCAAGCCAGGGACTGCCTTGCTTCTGATGGATGATGCATGTCCGGGTTGCCTTGCGCGGAAATCCACCGGAATGCCCCAATTAGCCTCTGTTTACACCTGTTCTTGAAATGCGTGCCAAGCCCCAAAAAAAGTTGTTGATTCTTCGTTTTGCTACAACAGAGAGCAGGAAAGGGGCATAGCAATGTATTTGCACAGATATATGCATGTCTCGGTCCTCGTGCCACCAATCACGCATACCGAGGCATGATGGCCGAGGAGTCGAAATGCATAACTCAATATAGAATGAATGCACATGAAACTACAGCTAAAACCTAACTCCATCATGGATAATCCGGAGTGTCGGTGACTGGGGAATTGAGACACATTCCGTCACTCGGAGTACGAAATGCACCTCGTTTCCCGTGCCCGGGCTAACTCCTATTCCGGACACGATGCAATATGCATGATATGCATGAAATGCGACTAAGATACAATCCTAACATACACAATGCTATGAAAGTGAGATGCCTCGAAATGCGTGCATACGGGCACGCAAACCGAGAAAATGACAGAATGCAATCTAAGATACAACCTAGTATGCACTATGCTGTGAAAATGAGATGTCTCAAAATGCGTGCACACGGGCACGCAAACCGAGAAAATGACAGAATGCAAGCTAAGATACAACCTAGTATGCACTATGCTATGAAAATGAGATGCCTCGAAATGCGTGCACACGAGCACGCAAACCGAGAAAATGACAGAATGCAATCTAAGATACAACCTAGTATGCACTATGCTATGAAAGTGAGATGCCTCGAAATGCGTGCACACGGGCACGCAAACTGAGAAATGACAGAATGCAATCTAAGATACAACCTAGTATGCACTATGCTATGAAAATGAGATGCCTCGAAATGCGTGCACACAAGCACGCAAACCGAGGCGATGGCATACGCAATGCAAATGACATGAAAATGTGATATGGGCTTATACTGACATGAGTGAGCCTCAGCCACACTCACATAGGATGCCGGCGGATGAAAATGAAGTGCCTCGAAATGCGTGCACACGGGCACGCAAACCGAGGCGATGACAGAATGCGATGTAATGGCATGAAAACATGATATGGGCTTATACCAACATGAGTGAGCCTCAGCCACACTCACATAGGATGCCGACGGATAAAAATGAAGTGCCTCGAAATGCGTGCACACGGGCACGCAAATCGAGGGGATGACAAAATGCGATGCAATGACATGAAATGATGATGTGGGCTTATACCAACATGAGTGAGCCTCAGCCACACTCACATAGGATGCCGACGGATAAAAATGAAGTGCCTCGAAATGCGTGCACACGGGCACGCAAACCGAGGTGATGACAGAATGCGATGCAATGACATGAAATGATGATGTGGGCTTATACCAACATGAGTGAGTCTCAGCCACACTCACATAGGATGCCGACGGATAAAAATGAGGTGCCTCGAAATGCGTGCACACGGGCACGCAAACCGAGGCGATGACAAAATGCGATGCAATGGCATGGAAATGGCATGCAATCATTCTAATGGAATTTCAGCACTAAAATATGGGGGAAAACAGTCCCGAAATGAGGCGAAATGACACCAAATGCATGGAATTGTCCCAAAATGCGAATTTAGGCACCCGAAATGGCCTATAGCTATGCCAAACATGCACAATATGGACATGCAATGCAAAGACAGAAGCTAGAAAGTCCAAAAAAAGGCACTTTCACAGTTATAAACATGGCCAAACAGCAAGCATAGGTATGGCAAAAATGGCATGCAAGAATAGGGGCCAAGAGAGGGGTAATGAAGCAAGTGATATAAGCAAAATCCAAACTGAAAAATTCCCTTCTACAACACTGAAGAGGGACCAAAAATATGAATATTTACAGTATATGGCAGCCCCAAAATCAGTATACAAACATGATAGAAATGTGATGCAAAATGAGGCTCAAAAGTGGCTATAACATGAGGTATGCAAAATATTCACCAAACAGACAAAGACCCTTAATAAAACATGTAGAATGGGCCAAAATAGGACTATTTTCAGAACTGTAAAATGGCCAAAAACAAAAGCATGATAGGCTAACTAAACATGCAAGAATGGGGAATAAAAGAGAGATATAACATGAAGTGGCATATGGAGGTCCCAAACCATGAAAGGACCTAAATGAAACATGAAGAATGGACCAAAATAAGCACTTTTTCAGAACTGTAAAATGGCCAAAAACAAAAGCATGGTAGGCTGCCATTGCATGCAAGAATGGGGAATAAAAGAGGAGTATAAAGGTAAGTACAATATGGAAGTCCCAAATGGTGTTGAGCCCTTCTTCAATGTTTAAGAGGGGCTCAAAATAATCCTAATATCAGTTTACAACATGCTCAAAAACAGATTACTCATGGGCCAAAAATAGCATGCAAGATTATGACATATAAGAGGATCAATGAAGCAAGTGCATAATGGAGGGCTCAAACAGGGTTGAGCCCTTAATGAAAAGTGAAAATGAGCTCAAAAGAGGGCCCCTTTAAGTTAGGGCCGGAGCTTGAAACAAAAATCATGTGGGGCTTACAAATGGATCAAGAAAAAGGGTCAAAAGAGGAGAAGTGTTACTCACCCTTGAAGATCAAAGCTTTTGTTGCTTCTTGGACCAATTTGCAGCTCCTTTAGCCTTTGAGAAGCCTTCCTTGTTGCTAGAAATGAGGTGGTGGTGGTAGAGCTTGGTGGTGTAGAAGAAATGGTGATTAGGGACTTGGAAGTTTTCAAGGAAATGAGAGGGATAAAAATGGCTTTGTGTATGGAAGCTTGAAGAACAATTTTTCTAACCCCTACAAGTGAAGCCACCAGCTGGTTATAAGGGCCAAAAAGGGGGTGTAAAGGTGGGGGAAAAGGAGAGCAACTTTCCCCCACAAAATATCCCCTGGATATTGATATTTTCTGGGGGATAAAGCTCCACAGCTGTAAAGTGCACAGTGCAAGGAGCTCGGCCGGCCTGTTACTTTTGCTGCAGGTGGCCGGCCGGCCACACCCCCTAGCCGGCCGGCTAGGGGTCAAAAGGGTCAATCAGATTTAGTGGCCGGCCACTAACTGATGGTGTCCTCCTATCTGTATACAACACAACCCTGTGGTTAAAAGTCCAAGAAAGTGGGTCCAAGGGGTTCAACATTAGCTCGGAAAGAGGGGTTCAAAAGGGTCAGGTGGAATTACTGGCCGGCCACCAACTTTTAGGGTCCTCCCATGTGTGTACATCACAAATATGTGGTTCAAAGTTCAAGAATGTGGGCCCAATGTGTTCAACATTAGCCCGGAAGTGTGAAAAACGGGCACCGGAGGGCGTCGGAGGATGTATAACTGGTTGCTGCAACAATTACTGGCCTCCCACCCTTCAGTGACCTCCCTAGTGATAAAACAGAGGTACCTGCCAAAAATGAACGAAAACCGTTGCAAAACGAAAGTTCGGGGGCCAAAACGCGCAGTTCGAGGTCCCGAAAATGGGCTGTTAAGCACCGAAAGTGGCATTCGGCCACGAAGTGGGTTTCTCAGACCCCAGTGTCCCTCAAAAGGGAGAAAATAAGGAGTATGCCAAAAATCAGAGCAAATGGAGATGGTTAAGCGGTCCCGAACCGAGGCACACGGCCTGACAGCTCCGAAAACCGGGAACCGGACTCCGAAATGGGCAAAATGGCCTACGGCCACCAAATGTAGCCCACGGCCACTGAGAGATGGTCTGCGGAACCTCTCCCTCCCCTCAGGAAAAGAAACAAAGAAAACCGAGCCTGGTTCGCAGACCGAGGCAAAGCACAAAAGAGGGTTCGGAAGTCCGGAGGCAGGGCTCACGGCCACAACTCTGAAACTTCTGAACGAGCACATTATGCAACATCACCAAGCGCTCAATCAGTGACGTCTGAGTCTTAAGGTCGGTCAAAAATGGGGTGTCTACAAGTGTCAATTTCTTTTGTTGGATGCTAATGTTGTGCCTGCTCTTTTTTTCTAGTCTTTGCACTTTCTTCAACCATTGGTTCTACTTCATCAACTGTCTTGTTCTGCTTTGGTTGTCTTTTCGTTATGTACCAAAAATCTGGATCTTTGTGCTCTTTTCTGGTTTCTCTATTTTTCACCATTTTTATCATTGAGCTCACAAGAGGCGATTTTTTGGAAGTGGTGGCTTCAACTTCAACTGCGATTTGTTCTTCTTGACTGTCCAGGTAGACATTTGATTCAACCAACATTGCAATTCTCTTATTAAGTAGTACTATTTCCACATCTTTCACTTTCATTTGCATCTTTGCTTTCTTGCTCTGTTCTTCCATTTGTTTATTGAGCTTCATGAGTTGGTCCTTAAGCTCATCATTTTCTGCTTGGATTCTTGCCTTCTCCATTTCTAGCCTTTGGATTATCAACACATTCTCAGCTAGTTTTTGAAAGGTATATTCATTAATTTTGACATAGTTGAGATTTGTTTCATAGGCAAGTTTCCTTTTTGCTTTCCCTTTTTCAGCTGGTGTTTGATGCTTGAATCCCGGTGAAGTTGGTGGACCAACTTTTTGTTTGATCATTGTTTCTTCTTCATCATTTTTTAGCTTCTCAAAATAAAGCTCATTTCTTGGCACATGAACCAGACCTTCTTCAGTTTCATGCTGAAAATTGGCTTTCCTTCTTGCATTCTTTTTTTATTGCAATGTTGTTGATTTTCTCTTTTTTCGAGCACTTGCTTAATGCTTGGGATTCGGTGAATTTCTTCCTAGACTGAGACTGAACATCTTTTTGATAATTGGTTCTTCTTCCTTTTCAGATAATTCAGTCTGCTCTTGTTCCTCAAAGTTACATTCTTCATCTTCATGCTCATCTTCTGTTTGTGCTTGCAATTGTTTGTATATGTTCTGTTCTTCAACTGTGTCTTTCAAATTGCTCTCCTACATGAATGAAAATTATTAAAAAAAAATGATATGACACAAAGTTAAGTAATAATTTATCATTCAGCAATTCAAATTTATAATAAGACTAGTGATTTGGTTCATGATAACAAGTTTTATCAGTGAATTAGCAACATTAAGCAAAATTTATCACTCAATGAAGCTAACTAAGCAAATTTATAACTGTGAGCAAAAAGTTATCAGTCCATATCAAAATTTATTGTTGCATAGTAAAATTCATCACTCAATTAAAGAAATAAAGGTTATACACTGATAAAACTTGTTTCTTGAATAATTTCCTAGCACAGATGAAATGCCTAAATAATTTTCTACCATAAATGTGACGCCATGAAGATTAAGAAGAATTTATCAGTCGAGCTAAAATTTATCACTGCATAACAAAATCTAATATTTGTTTAAAAAAAACAAAGGTTATCAATGGATACCTCAATATGTTTCAGATCATGCAAGGATGACTTTGCCAATTGTTCTCCCATATGTGTAATGTTCCATTTTGCAAATCTTGGGATTGCGTTCTTGTCATTTGGTTTGATGATCTTTGTATGCTCACATATCTAATACTGTTGAGGACAAAAAAAAATGTTATAAATTAGTATTTAGTAAATGTAAATATTATAGTTTATAAGTTGTAAGTGAGGTATTTACTTACCAATAAGATGATCTCACATCCGCACACTCTATCAATTTGGTTGATGTTGCGTGCTATTGATCTTGTAAGATGTTGTTTTGCTGCGCCACACCAATCATAAGACTTCATTTCGTTAATATCCTCGAGGTATTTCATGAACCCCCAACCAATTGTTGTCCCAGTTCCGGATACAACAAAAGCAAACAAACCAGAAGGCACACAAGCCTAACAACATCTTTTACATCTTCATTGTTGTTGCTTCTCAAAAGTTTCGTTATCAACTTTTGGATTGAAACACTTGTCATTCTGCTCTTGGTTATTTTCCTTCTTTGCACCATAGCTACCTCATTTTTTCTTCCGTATGCAAGATTCATCTTCTTCTGTCCACATGCAATCCCAAAAATTAACTTGAAGTCATTTCTTTTCAACTTCAGCTTCTTCCCACCAATTTCAAATGTGGTTCCATCCATTTGGTAAGTTTGCAAAATTTTTGCAACCACATCATCATGTTTAATTGAATAGCTTCTTTTAATCTTGTTTTCACTCAATGTATCAACTAGAAATGAAAAAGGTGTCTTTCTCAATAGTGTCAAATGCTCCTCTCTGAGTTTTGTTGTCTTGAAAAATTTGATAAGAGATTGAATGTTAGAACGGTAGACATATTTTGCTTCATTATCATGTGTCTGTTCAGTCCTAGTTTTTTTTCCATCAATCTTTTTCTTTCGTCTTGCTTTGTGGAGCTTTGTAGCTTCTTTCAGTTGTTGCTGTTTGGGCTCCTCATTGTCAATGTTAGATTCAGGTTTAACTTCTAGTTAATTTTCACTTTCATGTGTTGTTGGCTCTATAACAAACTCAATTTTTTCAATCTTTTTCTTCTTTAATAAACTTGTTTCTTGACGATGTAATCTTTTACGATGACTGGGAACATCTGTACAAAAACATTGAGCATAAACATTGAAAATTAAGAAGAATTTTATTACTGAACTAGGCAAACTAAGAAGAATTTTTCACTCTATTATGCAAATTAAGCAAATATATAACTGTATAGCAAAGTTTAGATTCCAAATTGCAAAAGAACATGAAGTATCATGATGAAGATGAAAACAACTGATAATTTATCACTCAATGAGGTAAAGTAAGTAAATTTTATCACTCGATTAAGCAAAGTAAGCAAATCCATTATTATAATAAATTTTATCACTTGATTAGGCAAATTAAGCAAATCTATCATTGTTATAACAAATTTTATCACTGAATTAGACAAAGTAAGGAAATTCTTCATTGTATAGCAAATTTTATCACTCAATTAGGCAAAGTAAGCAAATCTGTCATTGTGCAGCAAATTTTATCACTGAATTAGCAAAAGTAAGCAAATGCATCATTTTATAGCAAATGAACATAAAGACATGATTATTATGAAGTTGAATATCACTCATAAATTAATACTGTATGGTACAGATTGAAAATAGTTTCAAGTCGAATTTTATCACTCAATTATAGTTATGAAAGAAGAAGGGAAGAAAATTCATCATTATAACAAATTTTATCACTCAATTAGGAAAATTAAGCAAATCTATCATTCTTATAGAAAATTTTCTCACTGATTTGGGCAAAGTAAGCAAATCTGGCATTGTATAGCAAATTTTATCACTGGATTAGCAAAAATAAGCAAATCCATCATTGTATAGGAAATGAACATGAAGATGTGATTATTATGAAGTTGAATATCGCTCATAAATTAATACTGTATGGTACAGATTGAAAATAGCTTCAAGTCGAATTGTATCACTCAATTCTAGTTATGAGAGAAGAAGGGAGGCAAATTTATCATTATAACAAATTTTATCACTCAACTAGGAAAATTAAGCAAATCTATTATTCTTATAGCAAATTTTATCACTAAATTGGGCAAAGTAAGCAAATTTGTCATTGTATATCAAATTTTATCACCGAATTAGCAAAAGTAAGCAAATCCATCATTGTATAGCAAATGAGCATGAAGATGTGATTATTATGAAGTTGAATATCACTCATAAATTAATACCGTATAATACACATTGAAAATAGCTTCAAGTTGAATTTTATTACTCAATTATAGTTATGAAAGAAGAAGGGAAGCAAATCCATACTTATGAAATAAGAAGAGAAGCAAATCTATCATTATAACAAATTTTATCACTCAATTAGAAAAATTAAGCAAACCTACCATTCTTATAGCAAATTTTCTCACTGAATTGGGCAAAGTAAGCAAATCTGTTATTGTATATCAAATTTTATCACCGAATTAGCAAAAGTAAGCAAATCCATCATTGTATAACAAATGAACATGAAGATGTGATTATTATGAAGTTGAATATCAATCATAAATTAATTTTGTATGATACACATTGAAAATAGCTTCAAGTTGAATTTTATAACTCAATTATAGTTATGAAAGAAGAAGGGAAGCAAATCCATCATTATAACAAATTTTATTACTCAATTACGAAAATTAAGCAAATCTATCATTCTTATAGCAAATTTTCTCACTGAATTGGGCAAAATAAGCAAATCTATTATTGTATGGCAAATAAACTAGAGGTGAAAGAATAACCGGAAGGACTGACCAAACCGACTGAACCGACCAAACCGAACAATTTTCGGTCGGTGTTTTAAGTTTTCAATCGTTCGGTTCGGTTCAGTTTATGTCTTTCTGTACATTCGGTCCGGTTTATGGTTTTTGGTTTTTTGAACCTCACCTCACCTCACCTTACCGACTTATATAATATTAATAGGCCCAAAATGTGAGGCCCTAAACCTATATAGGAATTACATGGGCTGAGCCCAAATTTTTTGCAAAATGGATAGAAATATAGACCCAAAATGTGAGGCCCAACCAGGGAAAAAAAAAAAGGCCAAAAAATCGAAAAAACCAAAAAACCACACTGCATCGTAATAAACCGAACCGCGCTGGTTTATGTCATTTTTCTGGGTGGTTCGATTCACAAATATGAAAAACCGAAATTATCGGTTCGGTTCAAAACTAGTGAAAAAACCGACCGAACTGAACCGATTTCACCCTTAAAATGAACATGAAGATGTGATTATTATGAAGTTGATTATCACTTAATTATAGTTATAAAAGAAGAACGGAAGATGAATACGACTCACGTTTGATTCGCATGTTTGTTGAAGATGAACTAAACAGGGAATATAGATCGAAACGGTGGAAGATTTGCTGGGGATCTGTTCAGAATCAAAATATGGATCGAAACAGAGGTGATTTCTTTGGAAACTATGAGAGATTCAGGGAAAATCTTTTCGTTTGTTTCGATTTCCAAATTGCAAATCGCCTCAGAATAGTTTCTAAATCAGAATAATTGAGAAGGAGTGTGTGTGTCACGAGCACAGGGGAGAGCTCTTGATATCTTCTTTGCTTCACGTGTGTAGTGTGACATTGAGGGGTAAAATTGGAAATTGAAATAAGACAGGACTTGGTGGGTATTAATTTATTTCCATGGGATCGGCTGGTAAGTCCCCCAAAATTAAACTAGCCTAAATAAGCTACTTTACTCGGACCAATATACTAAAATCTTAATTCCAGACCTTGAAAAAAATAGGGCTGAACTGAATGACTGGGTCGCGCTGGGCTGGGCCTTTCCCACTCCTCTCTGCTTTTACTATACCTTCCTTCGTTTTGGGTGGAAGGCCCATAAGTAGATTGGTCCATAGGCCAATAAACTTGAAAAAATAGGACTGAAGTGAGTGGGCTGGGCTAGACCGTGCTCACTTCTATATGTTTTTTACTTTGTAAGTTTCACGGGAGATTCTATTTACACAAAAAAAATGTTTGACTGTGCATAGTTTTTCAGTACATCATATTAAATTATTGAGAGTTATAATTTTTCTTAGTACAATCTATTTTTTTTTTCTTTTCAAATTATTCTTTTGAGGTACGCCCAAATAAACAAATTAAAAAAATTCAAATTATGTTTTGAAAAATCTTTCTTTTGTTCATGTACATACATGGAATATGATCAAGAAACCCGGCACTGGCGAAGGAGGACGACGAAGGAGAAGAAGAACAGGGAAGGAGGACGATGAATATTCAGCCTGTTTTTCGTCATTATTGTTCGGACTTTCTGAACCAAACAAATTCACTTATTCACTTTGTTCGGCTGTACACTGCCGAACAAAGTGAATTTGTTTAGTTCTGAAAGTCTGAAAAATAATAATGAAAAACAAGTTGAATATTCACTTTTATGTAAAAAAAAATACAGAAATCAATAATTGTAATTTGAAATTGTTTGCTTTTATGTGAATATTTACCTCATCTTTGATGGGTTGTTTCAAAAAATTATTTTGATTATTATTCTTATCTATTATTTGATTTT